>NC_079438.1:49635869-49990869 GCF_903798145.1 Danio aesculapii
CCCCTGTGCGCTGGACATTTGTCTGTTTTATTATGTACATTACGAAAATAAAGCACCGACATCGAATAAACGCCGTCGATTCCTCACGGCTTACTGTTGCTGATAAACATGGCGTCTCATTATTCCTCGTCTGCCAAGATAAAATAAGCAGATAGGTAATTTAGATTATTGATATGCTCGGAAAGATGCAGGGTTTTATTTTATGCTTATATTATTTGGCTTCTAGACCTTTTTACGGATATGTATTTGTGGGCTGACAATTAATAACACAATTGCAATGGATGGTTTAATTGTCATTTGTGTTTGTGTCACATATAGTGTACTTCACTGTTGTATGTACTTGAAAACGTAATTAAATAAGCTCATTCGTTTCTTTTCGTGTTTTTTTTTTATTATTATGAAGGTTATTAATTCTTTTCAACTTATTCTTTTAGTTTTTTATTCACACTTCAGCCTAGTACATTTTTGTAATAATATATTGAATATAGCATAATATTACTTATTGAAACTGTCATTGTGATTAATGATTTTATTTATTTTGCTCATGTCACTTACTTTGTAAACCCAGTACACAATATTTGATATTTTGCATGGAAAAAAGACTCTTTAAAGTTGACAATAACATTTAAAATGTTGAAATATGTCTCTTTTTGTTCAGCTTGAACTAAATGCTAAATAACAGAGCCTTTTTTTTATAATTACATGGTAATGCCATTTGTTTACGGCTCTTAAATCACCCTTACTTAAATGGCAGAATGTGACTAAAAATCAGATCATATATAAGATCATATAACCATAATCGTACAATTAATCAATAATTATGGCAGGCCAGTCATCTTGTTGTTTCATTCAAGTTCATATTGTCTTGAGAATCTATGGTGAAATATATAAATTAGTACTGGTTGCAAGCAAACTGGCCCAAATTGTATGAATTTTGCTAGTATAATATTTACATCAATATAATGAATCATGTAATGGACATCACCTGTATGCTATATAACTGAGGGTTAACTATGTTTATATCTAATAACTTTATCTGTTAAAAGTTATTAGTAATTAATAAAGTTATGGTAACTAATATAACTAATAGCTAATAGTAATGGACTTGTGGAGCTGAGCAACGATAGATTTGCTCTTCAGTGTTTGAACTTTCAGCAGTGCATTTTAAACCACACTGAACTGAGCTAAACTGAACTTCAACTCTGAAAACTGAACTGACATTTTTAATTTACTAGAACTTCTCTGTTAAGCTGCTTTGACACAGTCTACGTTGTAAAACGCACTAGAAATAAACATGAATTGAATTTAATTGATAACCTTAACATTTCCAAAGTTAAATGTAATGCGATAATGTGCACCTTTTGTAAGGCTGCTTTGAACCAGTAATGATTGTGAAAAGTGCCATACAAATAAACTTGAATTGAATAATGTGTATTACCCTGTAGGCTGAGCATGAACACAGGCGATGTCCCGGCCACTGTGACCCTTGAATCTGTCAATTCTGTCACATTTACCCAGGACACTGATGGAAACATCATTCTGCACTGCCCTCAAAATGGTAAAGAGCACCCCTCCGATTGCAAATCCTTACAACCTTTGAGCCTTCAGATTTTATTGTGCTTCATTGTCTAATATTTGTAAAATTTTTTGGATTTTATGGGGATTTTTATGTAGATGGGGAGGACTTGGGTTCAGACGGGACCACTGAACCGGTTCACAAACGAATACGATTGTCCAGTGAGGATGGAGAAGATCCTCAGGACTCTGCCTCAACTGAGTACTCTGTTGTCACCCTGCCAAGTGAGTATAATTATACATGTTAGTAACTAGTTTATAAAAGGTACATCATGTATATCACATGCAAATGTTGCCTGTTTTTAATTGGTCAGTCAATCAGATAGATGAAATTGCTGGTCAGGATGCTCAAATTTGGTCAAATAAATACTTTTGAATTAAAGATCATTGAATTAATAATTATATTTCAATATAATATGTATGTATATTTTTTATTTTACCATTATTTAACCAGGAAATCTCATTGAGATTTAAAATCACTTTTACAAAAGAGACCTGGTCATGGTAACAGCCATACAGTAAAACAAATTTAAAATACATGAATACCTCACACATATATAATAGACTAATTCTGGATTCAACAAATAACACCCTTTATATTAAGGCAAAATGGGAATCCGAACTTAATGAAAAAATTGAGGATGATATTTGGGAAAACATATGTTCAGAATCTCATAAGGGGATCAATAGCCATAATTGGAAAGAGTTCGACTGGAAAACAAAAAGTTAGGTTTTTTGGAACACCATTGATGGTTTCAAAATATGTAAACAGTCCACATTCAGAGGAATGCTGGAGGGGTTGCAGGACTGTGGGTAATCACGCACAAATATTTTGGGAATGTCCGAAAATACTTGCATTTGGCAAGGGGTAAAAATTATGAGTTATGCAGTTAGATATACCTTTTACTCCCCTGTTTTTCTTGCTTGAAGGGATACCCCAGGATATATATAATAAAAACCAGAAATATATATTACATATACTTTTACTAAGTGCAAGAAAGACTATAACAATAAATTGGATAAAGCCACACTCTCCATCAATAGTACAGTGGATAGAAAAACTTGAATCTATATATAGAATGGAGTATATGACTGCTCAACTTCAATTAAAACTGGATATTTTTAAACAAAGATGGGAGCCTGTTACTTTGTATCTGAACAGGACATAGTATTTCCAGCTCCTTTGAAACTGAAAATAATGTATGTTTTTTTTATTTTGTAATTTGTTTTTGTTTACATCTAGGGTTACTTTTTTCAGTCGTTTTCTTTTTTCTTTTTTTTTAAATCGCTGCTGTCACTGAATGTTCTGTAAAATGTTTTAATGTATAAAAATAAAGGCCAAAAAAAAAATACATGAACACCACATAACATTTCACCAGTCATTTCACCAGTTCTCTCAACAAAAACAATCAAATGCTTTCATATAAAATGCTATCATGAGTACAGGATTTTGCATTTGTAATAAACCATTGTGAAGCATGATATACCGAATCAAGTCTTGTTAGAATATAATATAATATAGTATAAGATAATATAACATAACCTAATTATATGAATAAATAAATAAGCAAAGGAATAAATGTATCTTAAAATGTTTATTTATAATATCATGGTTCAAAACATTGATGTTTGTTTGTTTGTATACTTTACTGTCCCCTAAGGAGGAATTTTTGTGGACTCATCAGTATTTCAGCTTAGCCTGATACAGTAAAGAATTAAAAAAAAACACATACATAGACATACACATAACTGATTAGTGTTCAACAGTCTATTTAAAATATATATTTCTAAATAAATGACATGCACTTTCTGAATTATTATTGTAAATCAGTTTAAATAGCTTGTTTTATTAACTAGTTTTCTATTATTTTAGTTACAGAAGGAGATGAAAGCTTTGAGGTGACAATGACTGCGACAGAGATGAGAGACGAGGAGCTGGAATCAGATGATCTTTCTGAAACCCCGGTAAAAGCTCTAGTTCTTCTGTTTCTTAGTTCTGACCTTTCAGTGCTTGCTTTATGTGGATCTAATGCTTAATTTTGGGGAAAAAAATATTTAAATTAACTAAATAATTCTAATTTTATTTATTACATGGTTACAATCACATATTATTTACAACGGTATTATTTGTCTTTATTGTTATTATGCTATTTATTAAATATGGAGTGTGTTTAATGTATTTTAAAAAGTTTGCTTATAGCAATATAAACTTACCAATTTTAAGTAGTGTTTATTTAGTGATGTATTATTTATTTATTTGTTTATTGATTTTATTTTACATTTTTTACCTTTTATTCTAATTATTTGTTGTTATTATTCTCATTATTTGTTAGTATTTTATAGGGTTGCATGGTTTACCGGCCCCGGTATCGTGATACTATGGCTCCAAAATACTGGCGGTGCCACTGTAGTTTGTAAACGGTAGTATCATCATTAACAGTCTATCTATTAAATACATAATGTTGCATGTGAAAAAGTCACTAAAATGCCCACCCGCTTGTGCAACAATAAACCATTTTATTTAAATAGTCTGTGGAGCCCTTTAAGGTTGCAAAACTGTGTAGAATTCGTGCCTTTTATGGTAGCATATTGCACGTTTTCTGATGCTTCAGTTCAAACGCACATCTGAATCAGTTCATTTCTGTTCTTGTCAATATGATTCTTACCTGATAAGACAAAAAAAAAAACAATAGATGGAAAAAACCAAGAGCAACAGGAAACATTGAAATTAATTTTTAAATTATTTTTTAACCACTTCTATCTTGATTTTAATGTATTTTTTGCTGGTCAGTTATCTATAAAATAAACAAAAATAACTAATGCATTTTAGATGAAGTGATGTGCAAATACTTTTTCAAAAATAAGGGAATTTTGGATTCAATTCAAGTAGGCCTATTATAACATAAAATATAATATTTCTAAAAATTTATTTCATAGATTTGAGTTATGAATTACAGTATCGCAATACTACTTGGTATTATGATACTTCAGCTAGTATTAATATTAATTAGTATATTTCTTTATGTATTTATTATTTAAGTACTCTAGGATGTTTATTGTTAGATTAGAATATTGATGAATTATTATTATTATTGTGTTTTTTACTTTTATTATAATTATTTGTTTTTTATGATTTTGTATTTTACATTAATCAGTATATTGTTATGTATTTATTATTTAAGCACTCCTGGATGTTTATTGCTATATTAGAATGTTGACAATCTACTATTATAGATACATTTAATAAAATAAAGAGTTTTATTGCTTCCCATTGCTTCTTAACACTGTCCAGGCATACATTGAATAATCAAATGTAAAATAATACTGTGTTGTCTACTTTTAAACAGTTTGATAAAATTAATTGTTATTAAAGTTACAAAGGACAATTTCTTAGGCCTGAATGCTTTTAAAATCCTCACACAGTCACAGGCCTAAAAAAAATACTTGCAAAAGGATCAATTATAATCCAGACTCAACATTGCAGATCCTGTGATGTGACTATTGCGAATGCTCACTTTGCGTTATCGATGCTGAAACGATATATTGTGCAGCGCTATTTTTAATAATGTTGTTTGTCAACAGGGTAAGGATTCTGCTGCACAGAAGAAAGGTGAAGATGTATCAGCTGTCAGTCAAGCTTGGTTCACCACAAAAGAGGATAAAGACACACTGGTCAATAAGGGTGAGTATTAAATATCCCACAAATATACAGCCCAATATATGCTATTGGGACAATCTGATCAAACGCAATGTATTAAATTCAGGACTTGAAATCAGTCATGATATCTGTCATATATATACTCAGGTCACAAATGGAAACAGGGTATGTGGTCAAAAGAAGAGATTGATCTCCTGATGACCAACATAGAGCTTTATCTAAAGGTGAGCATGCTTTATTACAATGCAGCGTCTTTGATTTGCATCCTCATTCTTCATCTGTCTGTTCATTTAAACGCAGAACCGAGGGATTCAAGACCCTGCTGAGATCATCTTTGAGATGTCCAAAGAGGAGAGAAAGGATTTTTATCGCAGTATAGCCTGTGGTTTGAACAGGCCGCTGTTTGCTGTATACAGACGTGTGTTGCGAATGTACGATAACCGCAACCACGTAGGCAAGTAAGGACATAGCTGCTTTTATTTGTTCGTTCAACAGATTTATTTTATTTGGAAGTGTTTATATTGCAAAAACTAAAGGGTGATATGTTGTTTTTGCTTTGTCATTTAGATACACTGATGAGGAGATCAATAAACTGAAAGAGTAAGTTTGGGTTTAGTTCTGAATGGCATTGACATGTGATCTGTATTTGTGTGAGTCTGCATTGTCTGAACTTGTGTGTGTTATTAGACTAAGGCAGAAACATGGAAATGACTGGGCCACCATTGGGTCGGCTCTTGGCCGCAGTGCTTCATCTGTGAAGGATCGCTGCAGACTTATGAAAGACACGTGCAACACCGGTCAGCTTTCCTACACTTTTAATTTATTGTCGTTTTATTATTAAGAGAGGAGTTTGGATGTTCTCCCACTGTTTGTGTGGGTTTCCTCCGGGTGCTCCGGTTTTCCCCACAGTCCAAAGACGTGCATCATTTTTATTATTATATTATTTTGTCATGTTATAAAAGTTTAAAAGGAAAAAGTGGAAGGTCTTTCACTATGTCTGTCATATCAAGCCTTTATGTTCTTTTCACTTATGTCCCGTGTGCTTCAGGGAAGTGGACGGAGGAGGAGGAGAGGCGGTTGGCAGAGGTGGTGCACGAGCTGACGGGCACAGAGGCAGGTGATGTTGTAACTCAGGGAGTCTCCTGGGCGTCAGTGGCTGAACTTGTCGGCACTCGCTCAGAGAAACAGTGCCGCTCTAAATGGCTTAACTACCTAAACTGGAAACAGAGCGGAGGCACAGAGTGGACCAAAGAAGATGACATCAACCTCGTTCGCAGGTAAAGATGCTGGATTTTGGATGATAAAAAGAGTTCAGAGATAAACCCTGTAAGCGCCATCCAAAATTATCTTCTAAAATGAACATTTTTCTCAGGGTCCTGTGTGTAATTTCAGTATTTTCACTTTTATAAGTGACAAACAATTTATTTTCATCACTTTTAAAGTGAGATAAATGAACATAAACATATGAGGCCGAGAAAAAATGCTCATTTTTAAAGATAGTTTCAGATGGAACTCACAGGTTTTGCATCTGAACTCATCATTTATATATAAGAAATATTTTTTCAATCCTTTTTGTCTGATAGCCAATCCTTAAATCCATATTTATGTGTGTCATTAAGCTGTAGCTTTTGTCCCTTAAATCAAATCAGACCTTCAGACCTGTGATTTTATAACACCAATTAAATCCGAAATGCTAAACTGAATTAGCTTTATTTATTCTATATTACTTAAATATTTATTCATGTAATAAATAAACTAGCATAACATCGTCTTTTTTTCATATAGTGCCAATATTTACATTTCTATTTTAAGCAATTATCGGCCGTTTTTTGCAAGTACTTTACAGCTTTATACCTTTTAACTGATTAATTTTGATTCATTAATCATAACTGTGCATGATCAGGATAGCGGAGCTGGAAGTGGAGGATGAAAATGAGATCAACTGGGATATTCTGGCTAGCGGATGGAGCAGCGTTCGCTCGCCTCAGTGGCTGCGGAGCAAATGGTGGACCATCAAAAGACAAGTGGCCAATCACAAGGAACTTCCCTTTCCTGGTGAGACCTCATAGGTGAGCATGTGTTCAGTGTGCTGTGAGTGTAGATGCTGAAGTAAGGTTTCTGTGTGTTTAGTGTTGCTGAAAGGGCTGCAGGATGTTGTGGAAGCACCGCCGTCTACCATGAACAAGGTAGTGGTGGTCGGTTCAAGATCTGCTAATGCTTCGCCCAGCCCTGTCACCGCTCTGCAGATCCCGGTCCAGATCCCAGTGCAGATCACACACGTCTGTGAGTGTATATATATGCAAAGAGCTTTTATGACTGTTGTTTCAGTGGATAGCTTCAATAATTTGGGAGTTTAATCATTTTAATTGTAATAAATTTATCCAAGGAGCAAACAGTTATTTTAAAGTGGAATTTAGTGGAATATGAAAATAAATATTTATTAAAATGATTAATTTTACCACTTCTTTCTTTTTTGTAAATAAAATTGTTAAATGAGCAACTTTTTCTATATAATATCAAATATGAAATAGTGGACATACAGAAATCTGATATATGGCCATATATGAACATCAAATTTCTGAATGGGTAGAAAAATCTGTACTAGGTAGTTTATGATGGTTATGTAAGTTTAATAGATGCTGTGTGTCTCTTTATTTGCACTTTTCCTCTTTCCACAGCTTCTTCAGATGGTTCGAGTGGTACTTCAGACAGTGAAACGATCACATTGAACTCCGGAGCTTTACAGACCTTTGAATTACTGCCTGTGAGAAATATATAATCATATAAGAACATATAAAAGCTAAAACCTTTTTTTTTAATGGTTATAAGCTATTTTTTATTAAAGATGTGTCATTTCTCCCCTAGTCATTTCACCTGCAGCCCACCGGCACCCCTGGAACATATTTCCTCCAAACAGGAACCAATCAGAGCCTGCCACTTACGCTGTCAGCCAATCCCACAGTCACACTCACAGCTGCCGCTTCACCATCTTCACCAGACCAGATCATACTACACAGCCTCACGGTGAGAACTGAGCATAAGTTTATTGAAGTTATATTAGAATTATATTAAAAGTATAAAGCTAACGGTAATAACTGAATAACATGAATATGATAACATGAATCTGAAAATTGAAAATTAAAAAATTTCAATCGTTAATGTTAGAAAAAAAAATATGTACGCATAAAAAGAAAGCACATTTACAACACGATTATTAATACTTTAAGAAACATTAAAGTAAAATTGTTTAAAATAATTATCTTAAGATATATCATTAACAATATATATTATAAATGATATATATTAGTATATTATTTAGTAATTTTTAGTGCTGACCTGGGCAAAGATTAATTGCTATTAACTGCATCCAAAATAATAGTTTGTTTTAATAAATGCATGTGCGTATTCTATTCAGCATATTTATTATGTAGATGTGGCACAACCTATACAATTTCAACTAAATTTTTCAATTTTTTTTGCTTCTCTTGATTTTTCCTCTTTTTTTAATTTGTATTTAATATTTTTCTATAACATACATTAGGCTGTACTAGTTTTTGGACCATATGTGAGTTATTTTGTTAGATAAGCACCAGATTTGACTTCAGTACTGACTAATCTAATGTATATGCACTAATATAAAATTGTATAGCTTCCTATTAAAAATATGAATTTAAAAGAGAGATTAGTGGGGGTGTACTTGTATATGCTGAGCACTGTATATGTTCATTTATATGCATCTGTTTTTTGTCCTGCCTCTGTCATTCTGTTGTACTGTAGAAGCTTCTGTCACAAAAAGAAATTCCTCATTTTATTTGAAGTGTAGTAGAGTTTAAGTAATTTAGTTTTAAGTTTTTGTGAAATATGGTTATTGTATACTATATATTATTTTCTATTACCAGAAATAGTTTACCGTTTACCTATAGTAATCTTGGATCATACTAAAAATAATAATAATTAAAGAAAAGTTGTCACACAACCTGTAAGTTTCTCTCTTCCTCCATTTTCTCCATCAGACTGACACAGAGAATGTGACCGTTCAGATGTCCCACCCCGGCATCATCATCCAGACAGTGACATCAGAGGACCTGGCAGACCCTCTTGGCCAATCAGAGCTTGAGGGAGAGCAGGTGCTGGTGAAGGAGGAGCCTTCAGAAAACCAAACCAACCCTGCAATAGAGGAACCCAATGGGGAACATTCAAAACAAGGAGAAAAGGTAGCAAACACAATCCAAAAACACCTTCTCTCATGTTACCTTCCTGCTCATGAAACCCTCTTTTTTTTGGTTTAGACTCTGGACCCTTCTAAAGTCGTGGAGACCGTGCTTATGGTCCCATCTCCAGGTAGCTTTATTCCCACTAACGAGGACATCAGCAGCGATTCGGTCCTGCCTCTTGGAACACTGACAGGTAATGCGGTTATAACTGGTGTTTATCCATTTCTTTGGTCACGTCTTACAATAAGGTTGTATTTAAGTGCTGCAAAATATTGGAAAAATCCGACATTGCGATATTTAGTGTTTCTGCGATATATATTGCAATATAAATACAATTTCACCAGATGAATTGATTGTCTCTATTTGGAAACAATTCATTTTTGATTGATTTGCATGATTTTGTAGGACAGTGAATTATGCATGACGTTATAAACAAAGTAAACAGTGCTTTATGGGTTTCAGGGTATAGTCAAATCATATTCAGGTACAGAAATTGAAAAAAGCAAACATAAAATAACTGCAAAGACTTTCTTATAGTTTAAATAGTTCAATAAAAGTATTTTCTGGTAAAGTTCCAAATGGTAAAATTGCTTGTGTGTGGATGATTTAAACTCTCTTAGCGCTTAAAAGCCTGTGGAAATGATAAACTTTTACTCTATTGGTTACTCTATTGATATGGTTAAACTCTGCAGTAACTCCACAAAGTTCCTCCCCTCATTGTTACAAATAATAAATGTGGAGGTTCAGATCAATACCGTGTCACTACTCTATGAAGACTAGGTAAGATGGGATCGTCTTGTAGGGGGTGGGGCACTTCGGGATGGGATATTAAAGAACAATTGATTGGTCAGAAGTTATATAAAAAGCATATAAATTGTCATATGAATGGTTGATTCTTATTGGTGAAATTTTTAAATGTTTTAAATGCAAATTTAACCACAGTTTTGGAGCACACAAGCACACAGAAAACCTTTAAATGGATTTCGGTAACTTTTGCATCTGTATGTAGTATTTGTTTTTCCTATATTCCTATTTATTTTTTACACATTTTTTAACACAAAAGAAGATGATTTGAAAAAATGTTGGAAACCTGTAACTTCTGGCTTTCATATTATTTGATTTTCCTACTTTCCTATTAATTCATTTATTTGTTTATTTTTTTAACACAAAAGAAGATACTTTGAGAAATGTTGGAAACCTGTAACTATTGCCACTTATAGTATTTGTTTTACCTACTTTCCTATTTTTTTAACACATAAGAAATTTAGAAAAATGTTGGAGGCCTGTAATAGACCCACATAGTATTTGTTTTTCCTACTTTCCAATCTATCTATCTATCTATCTATCTATCTATCTATCTATCTATCTATCTATCTATCTATCTATCTATCTATCTATCTATCTATCTATCTATCTATCTAGCTAGCTAGCTATAAGCAAAAGAAGATATTTAGAAAAATGTCAGAAACCTGTAACTGTTGACTCATATTATTTGTTTCTTCTTCTATGAAGGTCAATAGTTACAGGTTTCTGACATGTTTCATAATATTTTTCTTTTGTGTTTAATTGCAACTCTTTAAAACCACTTGAGGATGAGTAAATACTGCAAAAACTTACATAAACTGTCTGAACTGTCCCTTTAAAACAACATATTGAAACAAACACCTATTAAACTGTCATTTTGATTTGAGTAGGACATTTTTACCTGTGCTGGTGAAGTTAACTGACTAACATGTTGTGAAACCCATCTGACTATTTGTGTTTGCATGCAGATCCCATTCTGGAGAACCAGGAAGACGGATCAAACTGATACTGGAGCAACATTAAAACCTGGACAGAAATTCAACACAACAGCAACACAAAACACAGACTTTAGAGGACCCGTTCCCTCATACAGGGACAAACGCAGCATGCAGGATCATCCAGACATCATGTGTGTGCACATGCCAACACTTTCTCAGTATTTATTAATCATGCAAGTTTCTGAGCCTCCCAGTGCAGATGAAAGGGATAGTTCACACCAAAAAAACAAACGTTTACTCCCCCTTATGAGTTTCTTTCTTCTGTTGACCACAAAAGAAGATGTTTTGAAGAATGTTGGAATCTGGTAACCATTGACTTCAATAGTATATTTTGAATGAACTATCCCTTTAAATACTCTAATGAAGCGACACTTGTTTTTGTTATGGTGTATTTAAAATGACGTAATACGTTTATTTCTTACAAATGTTGTTTTTTTTTGTGTATGTATATCTTATTTTGAACAGTTTTTGTAGCCTATGTTCTTGCTTAACAGTAATACTTGATAAAGCCACACAAAGCTGCACTATTCTGACGTTACAGAGGTTGTTAGACAATATTTGCATCATTCCAAAATGTCCATTAGACTAGATGGCCATAATTTATCAAATGGTTTGAATATATTAACCTTACCTGTATATTAGTGCCTCTGTGTTTATTTATTGAAGAAATAAAATGTCACCGCTGACATGTCAGTGCTGTTTACTTAATTAGGGATGATATTTTGTTATTAATGAATAGGCTGATAAATTAAATGGAGTGCATTAGATTAATAAACAAGACAGTAGAGGTCATTTTAGCGTTATCAAGACCTTCAGGTTTTATTAATGTTTTTTTAGCTCATATTTATTTTTTGTTTAATAAATAGATTTTATTACCTATTTTAGTACAATCAAGTTTTTTTATTTATTTATTAGGGGTTTTCACCTTTATTGAATAGGACAGCAGAGAGTATTGACAGGAAAGAACGGGGAGCAGAGAGAGGGGAAGGATCAGCATAGGACCGAGAGGCAGGAATCAAACTTGGGTCATCGTGAGCATCAGAGTGGATGTGTTGACGCACTAACCACTACACCACTGGTGCCGACAGGTCAAATAACCTATAAGTGTCTTAGATTTATAAATGGGTTTAGTAAACAACAATAAACTTCTATAAATGTGATTTTTCTTTAAAAGAACAGGTCTATTGTTGTTTTTGAGGTCTAAAATTAAAATAAATTTAAAGCGAAATTAAAATTATTGAATTAAATTAAAGATAAAAATAAGCATATTCATTTAAGTAATTGGCTAGTCAATTCAGTCTTCTAACTTGTGAGTTTATGTTTGATATTATTCATTTATGATTTATTAATGTATTATTTTTTTTTAAATTGGCTCATACACAAACTGGCCACAAGAGGGAGCTGATAATCCATAAACAATAAATAGTAAATAAATAGACGATGAGTAGGTGAGTGTGCAGATATTAAGGAATAAATATTAAAATAAACTGTAAATCTTTTCTTTTTTAAAGTTTTTATGTAAATTTAATTATTATTATTGTTTTGTTTTATTATTTGCTCATACATGAACTGGCCACAAGAGGGAGCTGATAAGCCATAAACAATAAATAGATGATGAGTAATTGAGTAAGAAGATATTAAAGAAGCCTATTTTTTTGGACAGAAGTCATTGACTAAACTTAAAATTCTTTTATTTTTTTACCACTACAACTACAGACTTAAATTAAAAACATGTCTCGTATGACTTAAGCGAAAGCGCAGTTCTTCATCCGCTCCACCAGGCGGCGAGAGCGACTCCACGTTCAGTCTGACTCTCAGCTTCAGGTGTTTGTTTGACAACAACAAGCGTGTGTTGACAGCCGGCAAAACAAAACACGTGCAGTTTGTTTTAACACATAATTTACAGATGACAGCTCATCGAGAGACTCTTAATGTGTTTGAACAACACATATTAATGCTCAGCAGCAAATTAAAGCAGCAGAATCTGTGATAAAGTGCAGCAATCGAGTGAAGAGACTCACCTGTAAGTATCATTTCCTATAAAGTACTTTATTTGCTTGTAAAATGACTGACACGAGCTATATAACAGTATTTCTGTTTTATAAAAGTCATTGATATTTATTTTGTCTGGTGTTATTACAGCAGGGTTCGTCTGTCAGTTGATTTAGATGTATGTTGTGCAGGATGTTTACATTTTTCTGCTAATGTCACTTTCAGACTTCATGTTTAGTGTTAAACGAATAGCATTGTGCTGTTTATATTATAAAGCAGCATAAATCTGCACTTATTCTTGTTTAAAAAAGTCAATTAGGGAGCTTTTGTAGAGCTGCAGTGTTCAATATTGGACCTGTCACATATACAGTGTAAATATAAGTGTCTTATCTTGTGTTTATGAGCTCTTATGTTGGTGAAGTTATCAGTTCTGATGTTTCAGATGTATTTTAGTAAAGAGTTTGTTTCTGTGTTTCCTCTACAGGATGAAGGATGTGTTTGGAGTAAACAGAAGCAGAGCTCCGGGACGTTTGGACTACATTTACTGGCATGATGGACATCTGCTGCGGACAGGTAAGACCCCCCGCTCATTTTTGTGTTTTGTGCTATCGGTTACCATCACTTCCTTTCTGGTGAGGTCACCTCTCTAGAAAGGAAGTGATGGTAACCGAAACGGGGAGAGAAGGGACGGGGACCCCTTTTTTATAGAGCTAATTTATTTTTTAGTAAAAAGCAGCATAACCCCTGCTGTACATGGCCCCGTAGGTCAGGGGAGGAACGCTCCATCCTCCCCCTTCATTCACTCCAACACTCACACATATCGCAGTGATCTGGCTGGGATTGAACCAGCAACCTCTTAACCCATGAGGCGATGCTCTACCACTGAGCCACAGTCACATATCTAATGACATGCTAGAACTTATATTTCACCATTATTTCACTACTCGTTATGCAATATGTGAGCCGAGCTGGGGTTTGAACCCAAGTCTTCATGACAGCCTCCAGCATGGAGAACATGTGTTCAGCCAGGAGCACCACTGCGACTCTCACACTTGCTTTTGGAGTTTAGCAGCATTTATCAGATATAATGACACTTATTAAATGTATGCAATAGTGAGATCTGAACCCTGGGCTTCTTATTAACAACACAATGCTCTAACCGCTGAGCCACAGAGCTTTTGACCGTATACATGCTACACTTATATTTTACCCTGATTTTACAACAAACCTGGTAAAAGTTCAACTGCTGAAGTGGGATTTGAACCCATGAATCTACCAACAGAGAACATGAGTTTAACTACATGCACCACTGTGACTTTGCTCTTAAAGTTGGTGTTTTGGACACTTTGTTTGATGTTATTACATCTGTTTATCATAATCAAAAGTGGGATTTGAACCCAGGACTCTTTCAGCACAGAATACACACTAAACCACATGTGCCACTGGGCCTTTCACACCGAAAACTGGTGTTTTAGATACTTTGTTGTATTTATTTATGTCTATTGATCACATTTAAAACGGGGATTTGAACCCATGACTTTAGCAAAGGCCAAACATGCATTTAACCACATGCACCACTGTGACTTTCTTACTAAAAGCTGGTGTGTTGGACACTTTGTTTGATTTATTTAGGTTGGAGTTTAACTCTGGAAAGTGGCTCTTTAGGATCAGGATTAGACAATTGTTTCAGAAAAAGAGTCTGCATTTGTTCTTCAGTTTTCATGTGTTAATGCAGAACCACTCTTTGTCCACAAGACGGAGCTAAAACACTGCTCTGATCTTGAGCACCTCTGTTATAAATAAAGCGGCCATTAAACGCCATTAAATGTTTAGTAGTCTACATATTAAATTAATTGAAAGGAATTTTCATTTTTAAGTCAGATTTTATTTGTTCAAACATGATATGCACTCAACAATCAGTCAAACTCGTCTATAAATGCTGCTTGCATTTACTAACAGTGATATAAAAGTTAAATAAATATTTAAAATAAGTCAAAATCGCTTAAAAAAGATGCAAAACAAATAAACCTGACACTGAAACAGACTAAAAGAGTCTCCTGTTTTTAGTGTTTACACTTGAGGCTTGTGTCATTTAGCATTATCTTACCACATCAGGTTCAGATCTTGAATAAATCATTGATTAGTTTGCATATGAAAATGAACCCCCATGCTATTTACTTACAACTTATAATAAATTAAGTTACACAGACGCATTTAAAGTCATTTTGATATGTGAAGTCTGACACATTTGAGCAACACAGTAATGCTAGCAAACTGAAGGACTACGCAGAAGCTGAAGTGCAGTTCTACATCCGCTCCACCAGGCGGCGAGAGCGACTCCACGTTCAGTCTGACTCTCAGCTTCAGGTGTTTGTTTGACAACAACAAGCGTGTGTTGACAGCCGGCAAAACAAAGCACGTGCAGTTTGTTTTAACACATAATTTACAGATGACAGCTCATCGAGAGACTCTTAAAGTGTTTAAACAACACATATTAAAGCTCAGCAGCAAATTAAAGCAGCAGAATCTGTGATAAAGTGCAGCAATCGAGTGAAGAGACTCACCTGTAAGTATCATTTCCTATAAAGTACTTTATTTGCTTGTAAAATGACTGACACGAGCTATATAACAGTATTTCTGTTTTATAAAACTCATTTATATTTATTTTGTCTGGTGTTATTACAGCAGGGTTCGTCTGTCAGTTGATTTAGATGTATGTTGTGCAGGATGTTTACATTTTTCTGCTAATGTCACTTTCAGACTTCATGTTTAGTGTTAAACGAATAGCATTGTGCTGTTTATATTATAAATCAGCATAAATCTGCACTTATTCTTGTTTAAAAAAGTCAATTAGTGAGCTTTTGTAGAGCTGCAGTGTTCAATATTGGACCTGTCAAATATACAGTGTAAATATAAGTGTCTTATCTTGTGTTTATGAGCTCTTATGTTGGTGAAGTTATCAGTTCTGATGTTTCAGATGTATTTTAGTAGTAAAGAGTTTATTTCTGTGTTTCCTCTACAGGATGAAGGATGTGTTTGGAGTGAACAGAAGCAGAGCTCTGGGACATTTGGACTACATTTACTGGCGTGATGGACATCTGCTGCGGACAGGTAAGACCCCCCGCTCGTTTTTGTGTTTTGTGCTATCGGTTACCATCACTTCCTTTCTGGTGAGGTCACCTCTCTAGAAAGGAAGTGATGGTAACCGAAACGGGGAGAGAAGGGACGGGGACCCCTTTTTTATAGAGCTAATTTATTTTTTTAGTAAAAAGCAGCATAACCCCTGCTGTACATGGCCCCGTAGGTCAGGGGAGGAACGCTCCATCCTCCCCCTTCATTCACTCCAACACTCACACATATCGCAGTGATCTGGCTGGGATTGAACCAGCAACCTCTTCACCCATGAGGCAATGCTCTACCACTGAGCCACAGTCACATATCTAATGACATGCTAGAACTTATATTTGACTATTCAAGTGCAGACCAAAACATTTAAAGCTTGAGTGAGGTTTGAACCCAGATCTCTTTGATGAGAGTGCAGTGCTTTACCACTGAGCCACACATCTCATAATAAAGCACATGCTGGAACTTATATTTCACCATTATTTCAATACTCGTTATGCAATAAGTGAGCTGAGCTGGGTTTTGAACCCAAGTCTTCATGACAGCCTCCACCATGGAGAACATGTGTTCAGCCAGGCGCACCACTGCGACTCTCACACTTGCTTTTGGAGTTTAGCAGCATTTGTCAGATATAATGTCACTTATTAAATATATGCCATAGTGAGATCTGAACCCTGGGCTTCTTATTAACAACACAATGCTCTAACCGCTGAGCCACAGAGCTTTTGACTGTACACATGCTACACTTATATTTTACCCTTATTTTACAACAAACCTGGTAAAACTTCAACTGCTGAAGTGGGATTTGAACCCATGAATCTATCAACAGAGAACATGAGTTTAACTACATGCACCACTGTGACTTTGCTCTTGACATTGGTGTTTTGGACACTTTGTTTGATTTAATTACATCTGTTTATCATAATCAAAAGTGGGATTTGAACCCAGGACTCTTTCAGCACAGAATACACACTAAACCACATGCACCACTGGGCTTTTCACACCGAAAACTGGTGTTTTAGATACTTTGTTGTATTTATTTATGTGTATTCATCACATTTAAAACAGGGATTTGAACCCATGACTTTAGCGAAGGTAGACATACGTTTAACCACATGCGCCACTGTGACTTTCATGCTAAAAGCTGGTGTTTTGGACACTTTGTTTGATTTAATTTCATCTGTTTATTACAATCAAAAGTTGGATTTGAACTCCAGACTTCAGCACAGAAAGTGCAGGTGATTATCCACCGAGCCACAAATCAAGTGATGATTATAGAAGAC
Organism: Danio aesculapii; assembly: GCF_903798145.1. Taxonomy (NCBI): domain Eukaryota; kingdom Metazoa; phylum Chordata; class Actinopteri; order Cypriniformes; family Danionidae; genus Danio; species Danio aesculapii. Next base: position 49,653,517 of record NC_079438.1, read on the forward strand.
TTTTTTCATGCATTCGTTCTTTGATTAAAGTATTTCAACTGCACAACTATTTTTGACTATTTAAAATGTGTCATGTAAAATTAATGAATCAAACACATTACTGAACTGAATAAAGAGCATCATGTGCACTATATTTCCATATCATTTCTAAATATCATTCATTTATTTGAGTTTTCTATAGAAACAACAGAGTCACATTTGCTTTGAAGCTTCTCATTATCCGAAAGTCCTTAATTAACAGCCTCAGGTGTTTTAATCAGGTTGGAGTTTAACTCTGGAAGAGTGGCTCTTCAGGATCAGGATTAGACAATTGTTTCAGAAAAAGAGTCTGCGTTTGTTCTTCAGTTTTCATGTGTTGATGCAGAACCACTCTTTGTCCACAAGATGAAGCTAAAACACTGCTCTGATCTTGAGCACCTCTGTTGTAAATAAAGCGGCCATTAAACGCCATTAAATGTTTAGTAGTCTACATATTAAATTAATTGAAAGGAATTTTCATTTTTAAGTCAGATTTTATTTGTTCAAACATGATATGCACTCAACAATCAGTCAAACTCGTCTATAAATGCTGCTTGCATTTGCTAACAGTGATATAAAAGCTAAATAAATATTTAAAATAAGTCAAAATCACTTAAAAAAGGTGCAAAACAAATAAACTTGACACTGAAACAGACTAAAAGAGTCTCCTGTTTTTAGTGTTTACACTTGAGGCTTGTCATTTAGCATTATCTTACCACATCAGGTTCAGATCTTGAATTAATCATTGATTAGTTTGCATATGAAAATGAACCCCCATGCTATTTACTTACAACTTATAATAAATTAAGTTACACAGACGCATTTAAAGTCATTTTAATATGTGAAGTCTGACACATTTGAGCAACACAGTAATGCTAGCAAACTGAAGGACTACGCAGAAGCCGAAGTGCAGTTTTACATCCGCTCCACCAGGCGGCGAGAGCGACTCCACGTTCAGTCTGACTCTCAGCTTCAGGTGTTTGTTTGACAACAACAAGCGTGTGTTGACAGCCGGCAAAACAAAGCACGTGCAGTTTGTTTTAACACATAATTTACAGATGACAGCTCATCGAGAGACTCTTAAAGTGTTTAAACAACACATATTAATGCTCAGCAGCAAATTAAAGCAGCAGAATCTGTGATAAAGTGCAGCAATCGAGTGAAGAGACTCACCTGTAAGTATCATTTCCTATAAAGTACTTTATTTGCTTGTAAAATGACTGACACGAGCTATATAACAGTATTTCTGTTTTATAAAAGTCATTGATATTTATTTTGTCTGGTGTTATTACAGCAGGGTTCGTCTGTCAGTTGATTTAGATGTATGTTGTGATGGATGTTTACATTTTTCTGCTAATGTCACTTTCAGACTTCATGTTTAGTGTTAAACGAATAGCATTGTGCTGTTTATATTATAAAGCAGCATAAATCTGCACTTATTCTTGTTTAAAAAAGTCAATTAGTGAGCTTTAGTAGAGCTGCAGTGTTCAATATTGGACCTGTCACATATACAGTGTAAATATAAGTGTCTTATCTTGTGTTTATGAGCTCTTATGTTGGTGAAGTTATCAGTTCTGATGTTTCAGATGTATTTTAGTAGTAAAGTGTTTATTTCTGTGTTTCCTCTACAGGATGAAGGATGTGTTTGGAGTGAACAGAAGCAGAGCTCCGGGGCGTTTGGACTACATTTACTGGACATCTGCTGCGGACAGGTAAGACCTCCCGCTCGTTTTTGTGTTTTGTGCTATCGGTTACCATCACTTCCTTTCTGGTGAGGTCACCTCTCTAGAAAGGAAGTGATGGTAACCGAAACGGGGAGAGAAGGGACGGGGACCCCAATTTTTATAGAGCTAATTTATTTTTTAGTAAAAAGCAGCATAACCCCTGCTGTACATGGCCCCGTAGGTCAGGGGAGGAACGCTCCATCCTCCCCCTTCATTCACTCCAACACTCACACATATCGCAGTGATCTGGCTGGGGATTGAACCAGTAACCTCTTAACCCATGAGGCAATGCTCCACCACTGAGCCACAGTCACATACCTAATGACATGCTAGAACTTATATTTCACCCTTATTTCACCACTCGTTATGCAAAAAGTAAGCTGAGCTGGGGTTTGAACCCAAGTCTTCATGACAGCCTCCAGCATGGAGAACATGTGTTCAGCCAGGAGCACCACTGCGACTCTCACACTTGCGTTTGGAGTTTAGCAGCATTTGTCAGATATAATGACACTTATTAAACGTATGCAATAGTGAGATCTGAACCCTGGGCTTCTTATTAACAATGCAATGCTCTAACCGCTGGGCCACAGAGCTTTTGACTGTACACATGCTACACTTATATTTCACCCTGATTTTACAACAAACCTGGTAAAAGTTCAACTGCTGAAGTGGGATTTGAACCCATGAATCTATCAACAGAGAACATGAGTTTAACCACATGCACCACTGTGACTTTGCTCTTGACATTGGTGTTTTGGACACTTTGTTTGATGTTATTACATCTGTTTATCATAATCAAAAGTGAGATTTGAACCCAGGACTCTTTCAGCACAGAATACACACTAAACCACATGCACCACTGGGCTTTTCACACCGAAAACTGGTGTTTTAGATACCTTGTTGTATTTATTTATGTGTATTCATCACATTTAAAACAGGGATTTGAACCCATGACTTTAGCGAAGGTAGACATGCGTTTAACCACATGCACCACTGTGACTTTCATGCTAAAAGCTGATGTTTTGGACACTTTGTTTGATTTAATTTCATCTGTTTATTACAATCAAAAGTGGGATTTGAACTCCAGACTTCAGCACAGAAAGTGCAGGTGATTATCCACCGAGCCACAAATCAAGTGATGATTATTGAAGACTTTTTTCATGCATTCATTCTTTGATTAAAGTATTTCAACTGCACAACTATTTTTGACTATTTAAAATGTCTCATGTAAAATTAATGAATCAAACACATTACTGAACTGAATAAAGAGCATCATGTGCACTATATTTCCATATCATTTCTAATTATCATTCATTTATTTGAGTTTTCTATAGAAACAACAGAGTCACATTTGCTTTGAAGCTTCTCATTATCGGAAAGTCCTTAATTAACAGCCTCAGGTGTTTTAATCAGGTTGGAGCTTAACTCTGGAAAGTGGCTCTTCAGGATCAGGATTAGACAATTGTTTCAGAAAAAGAGTCTGCGTTTGTTCTTCAGTTTTCATGTGTTGATGCAGAACCACTCTTTGTCCACAAGACGGAGCTAAAACACTGCTCTGATCTTGAGCACCTCTGTAGTAAATAAAGCGGCCATTAAACGCCAATAAATATTTAGTAGTCTACATATTAAATTAATTGAAAGGAATTTTCATTTTGAAGTCAGATTTTATTTGTTCAAACATGATATGCACTCAACAATCAGTCAAACTCGTCTATAAATGCTGCTTGCATTTGCTAACAGTGATATAAAAGCTAAATAAATATTTAAAATGAGTCAAAATCACTTTAAAAAGGTGCAAAACAAATAAACTTGACACTGAAACAGACTAAAAGAGTCTCCTGTTTTTAGTGTTTAAACTTGAGGCTTGTCATTTAGCATTATCTTACCACATCAGGTTCAGATCTTGAATTAATCATTGATTAGTTTGCATATGAAAATGAACCCCCATGCTATTTACTTACAACTTATAATAAATTAAGTTACACAGACGCATTTAAAGTCATTTTAATATGTGAAGTCTGACACATTTGAGCAACACAGTAATGCTAGCAAACTGAAGGACTACGCAGAAGCCGAAGTGCAGTTTTACATCCGCTCCACCAGGCGGCGAGAGCGACTCCACGTTCAGTCTGACTCTCAGCTTCAGGAGTTTGTTTGACAACAACAAGCGTGTGTTGACAGCCGGCAAAACAAAACACGTGCAGTTTGTTTTAACACATAATTTACAGATGACAGCTCAGCGACAGACTCTTAATGTGTTTAAACATCACATATTAATGCTCAGCAGCAAATTAAAGCAGCAGAATCTGTGATAAAGTGCAGCAATCGAGTGAAGAGACTCACCTGTAAGTATCATTTCCTATAAAGTACTTTATTTGCTTGTAAAATGACTGACACGAGCTATATAACAGTATTTCTGTTTTATAAAAGTCATTGATACTTATTTTGTCTGGTGTTATTACAGCAGGGTTCGTCTGTCAGTTGATTTAGATGTATGTTGTGATGGATGTTTACATTTTTCTGCTAATGTCACTTTCAGACTTCATGTTTAGTGTTAAACGAATAGCATTGTGCTGTTTATATTATAAAGCAGCATAAATCTGCACTTATTCTTGTTTAAAAAAGTCAATTAGTGAGCTTTTGTAGAGCTGCAGTGTTCAATATTGGACCTGTCACATATACAGTGTAAATATAAGTGTCTTATCTTGTGTTTATGAGCTCTTATGTTGGTGAAGTTATCAGTTCTGATGTTTCAGATGTATTTTAGTAGTAAAGTGTTTATTTCTGTGTTTCCTCTACAGGATGAAGGATGTGTTTGGAGTGAACAGAAGCAGAGCTCTGGGACATTTGGACTACATTTACTGGCGTGATGGACATCTGCTGTGGACAGGTAAGACCTCCCGCTCGTTTTTGTGTTTTGTGCTATCGGTTACCATCACTTCCTTTCTGGTGAGGTCACCTCTCTAGAAAGGAAGTGATGGTAACCGAAACGGGGAGAGAAGGGACGGGGACCCCTTTTTTATAGAGCTAATTTATTTTTTTAGTAAAAAGCAGCATAACCCCTGCTGTACATGGCCCCGTAGGTCAGGGGAGGAACGCTCCATCCTCCCCCTTCATTCACTCCAACACTCACACATATCGCAGTGATCTGGCTGGGATTGAACCAGCAACCTCTTCACCCATGAGGCAATGCTCTACCACTGAGCCACAGTCACATACCTAATGACATGCTAGAACTTATATTTCACCATTATTTCAATACTCGTGATGCCATAATTCAACTGAGCTGGGGTTTGAACCCAAGTCTTCATGACAGCCTCCAGCATGTAGAACATGTGTTCAGCCAGGAGCACCACTGCGACTCTCACACTTGCTTTAGGAGTTTAGCAGTGTTTGTCAGATATAATGACACTTATTAAACGTATGCAATAGTGAGATCTGAACCCTGGGCGTCTTATTAACAACACAATGCTCTAACCGCTGAGCCACAGAGCTTTTGACTAAACACATCCTACACTTATATTTCACCCTGATTTTACAACAAACCTGGTAAAAGTTCAACTGCTGAAGTGGGATTTGAACCCATGAATCTATAAACTGAGAACATGAGTTTAACCGCATGCACCACTGTGACTTTGCTTTTAAAGTTGGTGTTTTGGACACTTTGTTTGATGTTATTACATCTGTTTATCATAATCAAAAGTGGGATTTGAACCCAGGACTCTTTCAGCACAGAATACACGCGTAACCACATGTGCCACTGGGCCTTTCATCTTGTGTACTGGTGTTTTAGATACTTTGTTGTATTTATTTATGTCTATTGATCACATTTAAAACAGGGATTTGAATCCATAACTTTAGCGAAGGTAGACATGCGTTTAACCACATGCACCACTGTGACTTTCATACTAAAAGCTGGTGTTTTGGACACTTTGTTTGATTATATTTCATCTGTTTATTACAATCAAAAGTGGGATTTGAACTCCAGACTTCAGCACAGAAAGTGCAGGTGATTATCCACCGAGCCACAAATCAAGTGATGATTATAGAAGACTTTTTTCATGCATTCATTCTTTGATTAAAGTATTTCAACTGCACAACTATTTTTTGACTATTTAAAATGTCTCATGTAAAATTAATGAATCAAACACATTACTGAACTGAATAAAGAGCATCATGTGCACTATATTTCCATATCATTTCTAAATATCATTCATTTATTTGAGTTTTCTATAGAAACAACAGAGTCACATTTGCTTTGAAGCTTCTCATTATCTGAAAGTCCTTAATTAACAGCCTCAGGTGTTTTAATCAGGTTGGAGTTTAACTCTGGAAAGTGGCTCTTCAGGATCAGGATTAGACAATTGTTTCAGAAAAAGAGTCTGCGTTTGTTCCTCAGTTTTCATGTGTTGATGCAGAACCACTCTTTGTCCACAAGATAGAGCTAAAACACTGCTCTGATCTTGAGCACCTCTGTTGTAAATAAAGCGGCCATTAAACACCAATAAATATTTAGTAGTCTACATATTAAATTTATTGAAAGGAATTTTCATTTTTAAGTCAGATTTTATTTGTTCAAACATGATATGCACTCAACAATCAGTCAAACTCGTCTATAAATGCTGCTTGCATTTGCTAACAGTGATATAAAAGCTAAATAAATATTTAAAATAAGTCAAAATCACTTAAAAAAGGTGCAAAACAAATAAACTTGACACTGAAACAGACTAAAAGAGTCTCCTGTTTTTAGTGTTTACACTTGAGGCTTGTCATTTAGCATTATCTTACCACATCAGGTTCAGATCTTGAATTAATCATTGATTAGTTTGCATATGAAAATCAACCCCCATGCTATTTACTTACAACTTATAATAAATTAAGTTACACAGACGCATTTCAAGTCATTTTGATATGTGAAGTCTGACACATTTGAGCAACACAGTAATGCTAGCAAACTGAAGGACTACGCAGAAGCTGAAGCGCAGTTCTACATCCGCTCCACCAGGCGGCGAGAGCGACTCCACGTTCAGTCTGACTCTCAGCTTCAGGTGTTTGTTTGACAACAACAAGCGTGTGTTGACAGCCGGCAAAACAAAACACGTGCAGTTTGTTTTAACACATAATTTACAGATGACAGCTCATCGACAGACTCTTGATGTGTTTAAACATCACATATTAATGCTCAACAGCAAATTAAAGCAGCAGAATCTGTGATAAAGTGCAGCAATCGAGTGAAGAGACTCACCTGTAAGTATCATTTCCTATAAAGTGCTTTATTTGCTTGTAAAATGACTGACACGAGCTATATAACAGTATTTCTGTTTTATAAAAGTCATTGATATTTATTTTGTCTGGTGTTATTACAGCAGGGTTCGTCTGTCAGTTGATTTAGATGTATGTTGTGATGGATGTTTACATTTTTCTGCTAATGTCACTTTCAGACTTCATGTTTAGTGTTAAACGAATAGCATTGTGCTGTTTATATTATAAAGCAGCATAAATCTGCACTTATTCTTGTTTAAAAAAGTCAATTAGTGAGCTTTTGTAGAGCTGCAGTGTTCAATATTGGACCTGTCAAATATACAGTGTAAATATAAGTGTCTTATCTTGTGTTTATGAGCTCTTATGTTGGTGAAGTTATCAGTTCTGATGTTTCAGATGTATTTTAGTAGTAAAGTGTTTATTTCTTTGTTTCCTCTACAGGATGAAGGATGTGTTTGGAGTGAACAGAAGCAGAGCTCCGGGGTGTTTGGACTACATTTACTGGCGTGATGGACATCTGCTGCGGACAGGTAAGACCCCCCGCTCGTTTTTGTGTTTTGTGCTATCGGTTACCATCACTTCCTTTCTGGAGGGTCAACCCCTCCAGAAAGGAAGTGATGGTAACCGAAACGGGGAGAGAAGGGACGGGGACCCCTTTTTTATAGAGCTAATTTATTTTTTAGTAAAAAGCAGCATAACCCCTGCTGTACATGGCCCCGTAGGTCAGAGGAGGAACGCTCCATCCTCCCCCTTCATTCACACCGACACTCACACATATCGCAGTGATCTGGCTGGGATTGAACCAGCAACCTCTTAACCCATGAGGCAATGCTCCACCACTGAGCCACAGTCACATACCTAATGACATGCTAGAACTTATATTTCACCATTTCACTATTTTTTATGCAATAAGTGAACTGAGCTGGGGTTTGAACCCAAGTCTTCATGACAGCCTCCACCATGGAGAACATGTGTTCAGCCAGGAGCACCACTGCGACTCTCACACTTGCTTTTGGAGTTTAGCAGCATTTGTCAGATATAATGACACTTATTAAACGTATGCAATAGTGAGATCTGAACCATGGGCTTCTTATTAACAATGCAATGCTCTAACCGCTGAGCCACAGAGCTTTGACTGTACACATGCGACACTTATATTTTACCCTGATTTTACAACAAACCTGGTAAAATTTCAACTGCTGAAGTGGGATTTGAACCCATGAATCTATCAACTGAAAACAGGTGTTTAACCATATGTGCTTAACCACATGCGCTGCTGTGACTCCACATATAAAGCTTGTGTTTTGGGCCCTTTGCTTGATGTAATCACATGTTTATCACCATCAAAAATGGGATTTGAACCCATAATTGAAAAAGTGGTCAAATAATGAAAACCAAATATATGTTGTAAATACTTTTTATTACATCAAACTCACAGTGAAAACACTTACATCATTTGTAAAAGCATCATCAGTTTAGTCAAATAAATCTTTTATTATCATCACTTGAATTACAGAGTTTGTCACACATTTGCCTCGAAGCTTCTTGTTTGCTGAAAGTGCTTAATTAACAGCCTCAGGTGTTTTAATCAGGTTGAAGTTTCACTCTGGAAAGTGGATCTTCAGGATCAGGATTTCTCCTAATGGAAAAATGTCTTTGTAATTCAGTTTAATGTATTAATGCAGATCCACTTATTGTCCACAAGATGGAGCTGAAACACTGATCTGTGAAACGCAAACAAATATTTAATATTCATTATATAACACACACTTTATTTGTTTAAACATGTCAAAGTTTACAACAAAACCTGCTAAGATCAAACTGATTTAACAAATCAAATTAGTGAATCAAGTGATTAACTTTATCAGAAACAGAAGTGAATCAAATTGAATCAGTTTGAATCAAACTAAGACACATTAAAATAATATTAGAATGTATTTTGTCCAGTTTTGACATGTTCACCCCACATGATTCTGCTCCTGAATAAATCATAGATTTGTTTGCCAAGTTATGAGTATGAATCTCAAATTCTCTCACACTTACGCAGAGGCGGATTTAGTGATTTGGTGGCCGCAAACAACTCCAGCCATGGGACCCAAGTCCTGAAATGCACTCTTTTTACTTTTATTTAATTTTTTATTTATTTTGCTGGGTTTTTCATATGACTAAATCTTCTTTTCTACGTTTTATCTTAATGCAAGCTCTACATTTTCAATGATTAGTTTTCTTAAAATGAATTTACAACTAAAAATTATATATATATATATATATATATATATATATATATATATATATATATATATATATATATATATATATATATATATATATATATATATATATATTTAACTGCTGGACTGCTCCATGATTGGGGGTGGTAGATATTTTATAACATGACAATACATAACCTTACATTATCATGATATCATGTTTTATTGTATATCAAATAATATTTAATGATGTAAAACTTGTATTTGTTTGACTCTCACCATACAAAATATGATGGAATATTTTGTATGGTGTCCAGATGTCCTGGGGCCCTAAGCGGCTGCTTACCTCGCTTATTAGTTAAATCCGCCCCTGCAGATCAGATATTCATACATTCGTATTTGTGTTGTCTTATAAAATATGGTACCTCTGAAGTAGGCATTGGCTGGTGTAAGATTCTGATGGTATGATAATAACCTTGTATAAAAATATGGTATGACTGTATAGTGATGACTGCTCTAAAATATTTTCTATTTTTAAATGTCTGGGTAAATAACAACTTTTCCCCCTTTTAACACAAAATATTTTATTTTAAGAAACATTTAAACTATTTTGGAACAGTAAACATGTCAGGCTAAATAATTAAAATGAATCATTAGCCCTCTTCACACATACAGACCTCTCCGGAAAATTACCTGTTGGAAAAAACAGGTAAATTCATTCTGGCAATTTTCCGGAAAGAGAAGTTGTAACGTTACCGGTAATTTGCCGGAATGCTGCACTGTGTGAACACAGAAGGAAGACTGCCGGAAAGAGCGCGTTTACGCTTACAACACCCTGACGTGAGACGTCTACTCCAGCCAATCAGAACACTCAGACGCATTCACATCCACGTTGTTTATGAAAATAAAAGCCCTTGAATATTTTTCCAGACACATTTAGCTGCTAGTTGTTAGTCAGATAACGTTTCTATGTTCCTTCTTAATGCCAACTGTGTAAAAAATGCTTATGATAAGCCGTTGTTTGTTTACCTTCAAGCTCTGCTTGTGCACAAGAAGGAGCCGACATGCGAAAGTGTTCCTCTATATGTTTTCATCTAAGTTGTTCACAATACTGATCCATCCACAGAGTTTGTAATGTAGTCAAATATTTACAATGCAAGCGCAGCCGTTAAGACGTCATTTCTGGTTAATGATGTCAGAATTTACCTGTATTTAGGAATTGATGTGTGAATGTTTTTTTTCCAGAACAAATTATGTAACATCCTTGCCTGTGTGAACAGCATTTTTTTTATATTTTTTTATATACCGGTTAAGTCGTTTCAGAATTTTTTTTAGATATTTACTTTTATCACTTTGTAAAGTGGTCAAAGCTCAAAATAAAGTGGCACAACTGAACATTTTTAGACATTCATTCATAATTGAACACATCGGTCTGATCTTGTGCATCTGTTATTTGAATATGTAAAAGTATTTAGTCATTAGCTCACACAGACTTTAATGATCATTCACTCAATATTGCCTAAATAACTAATCAAGCTTTACATGCATCATGAATGATCAGTCCTTATAATGTTTGGCTGTGGTTTAACCTGTGCTGGAAATAAATGGTCATCATAGGTCTGTAGAAGCCAGAGACTCATCCATCCTGAACCATCCAGAGACTCAGAGCTTTACATCTTCATTACTGAAGCAGAGGAAGAGCCGTTCAGTAAAAACTCTTGAGCCGAGATCTTCATGATGAACAAAAGTGAAATTATATTTAACTTAATTCTTCATACTTTAACTTTTAACACTGATTTATAAAGCACATGCTGCAGCCTGTATTACTGAACTGAATGAATATGCATCAAGTGGCAGTGACATTTAACTTGTTTTGGAGATATAAACATTTGTTTAAATGGATAGTGTGAAATAAATGTGGGATGTACAGTTTTTACGAATAAAAAATTATATCTTGAACAATCTGAAGTTAAACTTCTCTTTCAAGATCACACTGGGAAAATAATGAGATTGCTAGAGAATTAGTAAGAGTTAAATGGTTATAATGCAAATTGCATTGCGCGACGTATCTGAAGAGCGGTGGGGGCGTGTCCGTGCGACGTACCTGAAGATCTGGGAGGGATGCGGTGGAAAGGGGTGTGCGACGTATTTAAGGACCGGGCGGGAGACGGGCGATTTCCGATATATTATCATTTGTTTGCGGGAGTCTCTATACATTTGCGAGAGACTCCTGGAACTTCCGGGAGATTTCCAGTTCATCTGTTTTACTCCAGGTTAAAGCTGATCTCGATCTTCTGCTGGCCGAGACACTCACAAAATCAAATGTGTTGTAAAATATCCTAGAATGTGTTTAAATCTCCTTAATCTCTCTTCAGTGTTCACGCGACTGACTCTCCGTCCACCTTGTGTTTATTTCATTAATGCGGATACACCTATTGACCACAGGAGGGACCTGAGGATCACCTATTCACAAGTTTATTAGGCACTTTTTCTTGAGCATTAACATGTTTTAAATGCATTATGAAGACTTTCTGAGTCTGTGATTGGAATTTGACATTAAACTATTAAAATAATAATGTTAAGCGTGTTAAACCTACAATATTACTCGTGTGTTATAAACTGTAGCGCAGTTCTCCATCCGGTCCACTAGGCGGCGCCTATTGCTTCACGTTCAGTCTGACCCGCAGCTTCAGGTGTTTGACAGCATGAGGCTTGATGATACAACACATAAACACAAATCCTGACAGCTCCGTGATTTCATTATAATATCTGTAAACAGCACATAAACAAGCCGAACCGTAAAGTGCAGGAACACCGTGACAATACAGTGACCTGTAAGTAACGTTGATATTGTTTGTTTGTTTGTTTATATTGTTTGAATGATGGAGTGAATGTTTCTTCTCCCATGGCTGGGCAGGTCAGTTTATTTAGATAAACATATAAGTCACAATGTTGTCATTTTAATGGGGTTATTTTCACAGTGTTTCTTTTATTTGACAACATGAGCATGTATTAAGACAGTCTGGTCCTTAATGGAGGTTTATCACAGACTTGACATGATGCTCTATTGCTGCTCTGTATGATATTCTCTTGCTGTTATTAGTATTCTTGTGTGTCTGTTGTCTTTGTATATAGGTGTTGTGTAGATCTAAAGTGCTATAATATTTTGATATTACATTTAAAATCGTCTTAAATAGTTTTATTATTACATACTGTATTAATTTTGTTATTTCCTTTTCATGCAATATGATTTGTACTGCAAAAACAGAACAATCAATAGCATTTGTCTTGTTCTTGTGTATGTTATAGGCTTGCTATCGCTGAAACAGAGACAGTTTGAAGGCCATAACCTTGACCTCAGGTTATCGTTAGACAGAATGAAGTGAAGGACCCTTCATGCACCAGACGGCAGGAGGGATTCATTAACTCACCTCGACTTCAACAGCATGTGAGTCACACAGTATTCATTCTTTTAGAAGTGAGTTCCTGCTGTGTGTTTTAACATTTGAAGACTTTTAATTATTAATATATTGTGATATGATTTTATTAAAAGATGTGAAAGACTTTAATAGTTATTTATAGTCAATATATTTTAATAGATTGTAAATATTTAAACTTAATTTGATGATTTTTATGTTTTTAATTGTTTTCATATTCTTAATTTTGTTTTAAAATACAGTTTTGACACATTAAAAAAGTAATTTAATTTTAGAAAAAGCTTTTAGACTCAAAATTTGAAAATCCGACTGAAAGACGTAAGATTTATATATTACTAAATGTTCATATTTACAAAAACTAATAGTTATTTTATTGAAATGGTTTATTGTGTTTATTTGGCCTTTTTTTTTTTTTTAAACTGTGGCACACGTGGGTAACATCAAAATAACCAAAAGAACACTTCATGTTATGTCCAGTGATGGCCTAGTGGTCAGAGCAAAGGGTTAGAGATCCAAGGCCACCACACAAGACGTGGGTTCGAATCACCACGCTGATACTAAACTTTTCTAGAGAGCTCATTTTAGGCCTTTTTGGGGTTCAAAAAAAAGTTTTGGCGTTTTTTTTTCTTTGCTCCTCCTTCTCTCACCGCTCCTCCTCCTCGGCCACTGCTCCACCCTTCTCTCTCAGCCACGCCTCTCTCATGTTTGTCACGCCGACCTGTCAGTCCAGCCTTCCATCTCTTTTACCACCGCAGGTATGTTTCTGGTCCGTGTGTCATTGTCACCGATCCATCTTGCCATTCCGTATCACTCCCTCAGCTTGTTTCCAGTATCCGCCTCTTATCTCTTGCCGCTTCAGATTGTTTCCGGTATCCGCCTCTTATTTCTTGCCGCCCCAGTTTGTTTCCGGTATCCGCCTCTTATGTTGTACCGCCCCAGGTACTCTGCTGTGTTCACAGCTGTCTTTGGTGGGATTTGAGCCCATGCCTCAACGGTAACCTTGTCCGCAACCAACGGTGTTTGCCACTAGTGCCATCGTGACTTTCACACTGAGAGCTGTACTTCGCGCAATTTTGTCTTTTTTTGACAACAGTTTAACATAAAGATTAGTTGGATTCGAACCGCAATCTCCAAGATGAAAGCTGAACTCTTTATCCACTCACCCATTTGGTCTGTGTAGTTAATCTGCGTCTTAAATGGGGTTTTATTGATCTGTTTATGGTTAATGCAGAAAAATTTTAATACTAGCGAGATTCGAACATAGGCTCTCTTGTTTGATAGTCAATTCTTCAACCACTAGACCACAGAGGTTATTCAGCAATTTTTGGCTTTCAGCTGAAGGTTAGACTGCAGTTACAATGTAATGTTTGCAAAAGTGGGATTCGAACCCACATCTCTGCGTTAAAAAACAAGCAAAGAGCAACTCATTATCCACTGCACCACAGAGGCAGTACAAAGCAGGCGTTTGCTTTCAGTGTGATTCTTTATTCATGACAGCTTATGCATTGATTTCAACACTCTTCACTTTAGCAATAGTGGGATTTGAACCCCTGACTCTGCACTATAAAATGCACAAACAGTGAACAGTTATCCTCTGGACCAAAGTGGAAAAGATGATTTCAGCTGGACCGTTTACAGAGTGATTTTTGTTTTCACTTCAGCCAAAGCATTAATTACAAAACATTTCACATTAGCAAGAGTGGAATTTGAACCCACGTCTCTGTGTTATAAAATATTCAAAGAGCAAGAAATTATCCTCTGCGCCACAGCGGTAGTGCTGATAATGCTGTTTGTTTTCAGAGTGATTCTTGTTTTTACTGAAGCTTAAGCATTAATTACAATACATTTCACATTAGCAAGAGAGGGATTTGAACCTACAACTCTACAGTATAAATATGCAAAGAGTGAACGGTTATCCTCCACACCACAGAGAGAGAATAGGTTTCAGTATCTTTGTTTTCACAGTGATTCCTTTGCGTAACATTGATTTACAAACTTTTCACTTCAGCAAGAGCGGGAGACGAACCTAAGTCTCTACATTCTTGAACATGCCTAGAGTGAAAGATTATCCTCTGCACCACAGAGTTAGTGACGTATGTGTTGTGCTTGATTTAAGTATAAGTCATTTAAATTTATCGACACAGCTGTAGCATTGATTACAATATATTTAAGGTTAATGGGAGTGGAAACTGAGCTCATGATTTAGTGGTTCAAGCGCTTAAACACTAGTTTTGCAATCTGGGTGACCGGGGTTCAATCCCACCTTTGCTAATGTTGTATTTAAGAAAAATAAACAAACGACACATAACAGCTATCATCAAACCGTTACAAGCTTTGTGATGCAGAGGAAAACAATTCACGCTTCATATCTGTAATCAGAGAGTCAGTCGAGTTTGAGTATATTTATTGTGCATGTTGAAAACTCCATAATTGTGGATTGTTTTTTTTAGTTTCATGGAGTTTCTTGTCAACAATTATACGCAGCACCACAGAGTTTGTGATGGTTCATGAGATTTATCAATCACATTAAAAAGTGGGACTTTTTAGATGATTATAAATTGTCACATGCACTAATAATTGAAAAAAATATCAAATAAGTTTACTGAAGTGAATACTGAAAACCAAAAATACTTTTAAAATACTTTTTATTACATCAAACTCACAGTGAAAACACTTACATCATTTGTAAAAGCATCATCAGTTTAGTCAAATAAATCTTTTATTATCATCACTTGAATTACAGAGTTTGTCACACATTTGCCTTGAAGCTTCTCGTTTGCTGAAAGTGCTTAATAAACAGCCTCAGGTGTTTTAATCAGGTTGGAGTTTCACTCTGGAAAGTGGATCTTCAGGATCAGGATTTCTCCTAATGGAAAAATGTCTTTGTAATTCAGTTTAATGTATTAATGCAGATCCACTTATTGTTCACAAGATGGAGCTGAAACACTGATCTGTGAAACGCAAACAAATGTTTAATAGTCATTATATAACGCACACTTTATTTGTTTAAACATGTCGTATGCATTCAGTAATCAGTCAAAGTTTTCTACAAATGCTGCTTAGATCAGCCAACAGTGATTCAGCAACTTAAATGAGTGATTAACATTACCAAAGACAGAAGTGAAACAAACTTGACACCAAGACGCATTAAAAGAGTACTAGAAGATATTTTGTCCAGTTTTTGATGCGTTCACACCACATGATTCTGCTCCTGAATAAATCATCGATTAGTTAGATTAGATGCCAATTTATGAATATGAATCTCCAATTTTCACACTTGCGTCTCGTCAAATTATTTTGCCCAGAGCACATTCAAAGTAATGGAGTAAAGCTAGCAAACGCAGTTCTCCATCAGGTCCACTAGGCGGCGTAAGCGTCACACCTTGACATCATGACGCTTGATAACGGTCGCCTGTTTCCACGACAACACCAAAACCGTTTAACCGACAGATCCTGCAATGACACGATCAATAAGAAAATCAATATTATTGTCAAAATCAGTCAAAGGCAGATATTTCAGCACAACAGCCAATCAAACTGACACACACGGTCCAGATAAAATGCTGCAATCACCTGTCACGCAGCTCAATGGTACGTAACTATTCATTAATAGTGCTTTTCAGAAATACTACTATAGTAATTTAAAGTAATTACTGTGGTGTTTTTTAAACACAGAATAGTAAAGTTTATTATACTGAATATATTATAGTACAGCATTAACTATAGTGGACTGATAAACTCTAACAAATACTGTAGTACACTCTAATTTTTACTACAGTAAACTGGTGTATAGTAATGTAATTTACCCTATAGCTGTAGAGAATGCGCTGAGTTAATCTTAGTACAGGGTCACTCGTTTATATCTGGTTGTTGTATTATCATATGAACTTTAAAATTACTCCAACAGATTAATTCAGTTTACTATAGTATGGTTCAAAATCACTACAGTATTTATTCACTATAAACAACTGTTTTTTCATGTTAGTTATGTTTTGCATAGTAAGTTTGAATTAATTTATCAATATAGCAGGGTTCGTTTCCTAAACTGTATCAGACTTGCTGAAAGTTTTTGTCCAGAAATTGTTAGTTGGTCAGGATAACAAATTTGTTTTCATTTGTTGTGATGATTGAAAGTCAGGTTTACTCCACCAGAGTAGGGGTCCTTCTGTATAGATCAGTGGCAGGGTTGCACCAGCTGTTGGTATGCTATTGCTTGAGCTGGAACATAAAGTGCACACTAGAGGCTTAGTAACCACTAGCTAGTTTGTAACTAAATTTGTTCTTACTCCGGTTGCACCACATGCTCTTAAAGGCAGAACATAGTTAGTAGGCCGTAAGCTCTCTGTAAAGTAATGCGTAGTCACATTGAATGACGTAATATACAATAAAAAGCCTTTAAATCGTTAAACTGCTTTAAAATTCTGCATTTATATCAGCTGCTCCAAGAAAACCACAACATATCATGGACACAATGTCCAATGCAAATTAAATGACAACATTACAGTGAGTCAAGAACAGACGACACACATACCTGCTGTGTGTGATGTGAATGCAGGTGAAATACACATTAAGTTATCCAAACATTAAACCTGAAATGATTTTAATAGGCTGCACATGAAAGAGAAAAAAACAGAGAGAAAAACTCAGTCATGAGTGATTCTGATTTGAAATGATGGGTACAATAAACACAAAACAGTTGAACTATTGTTTTACAAACCAAAACTATTTGAGATTTGAGTGTAAATAAGGCTGTGAGTGGAGGGAGATCATTCTTCAGTATCACTATGAACTCCTCTGTGTAAACTAATCTCGCTCTCATACGCTGCTGGTGCAACCGGCCCCAAATCTTGAGTTAAACACTTTAATAAACAAAGTTAAAACACTGGTCTTTCATCGTCAGTATTATTAGCAAAAATTAAAATGCTCTAAATCACAACATTTTATTTGAAATTGAGAAGAAAGGTCAATATCATCAGTAAGTGACAGAATAAGCTATAACTGAACATTGAAAATGCAAAGAAACCAATAATTCCAACTGGTATTTCAATGTTGTGCTGTAGCTGTGCTTTAACAAATGATACAGCACATGAAATGAAGTCAGTTTATGTGTCTCTTCTACAAAATAAAGAATGTATTTGGGTAGGGATGCACCGAATATTCGCAGATTGTGCTTCACTCACAAGAGTTTAGAGGGTCCCATACAGCTGTAGCCATATCTGAGGCGTTCGCCAACATGTTTGACACTTGGCGTATCGACCAATCTAAAGTACATGCGGTAGTCAGTGACAACGCAAGAAATATGGCTAAAGCCATGGAAGATAGTGATCTGAAAGGCATACGGTGTATGGCACACACAATTCAACTGGCGGTCAACGAGGGATTGTTGAGTGAGCGCAGTATAGCAGATGTAATAGCGATATGCAGGAAAATTGTTGGCCATTTTAAACATTCACCGCTTGCCTATTCGCACCTACAATCTATCCAAGAACAGTTCGGAACGCCACAAAAAAGTTTCCAACAAGATGTGAGCACAAGGTGGAACAGTACATATTATATGCTGGAAAGCCTTTTTGCGCAAAAGAGAGTCTTGGCTACATACATAGCAGATCATGACCTGCCCGCGACATTCACCGCATACCAGTGGGTGTTAATCGAGAACGTTCTCTCTCTTCTCGTCCCCTTTGAGCAGATACCAAAAGAGATAAGCTCATCTGATGCATCTGTGGCAGACGTCATACCTTTACTTGCAGCACTAAAGCGTCTTTTAAACAAAGAGGCTGAAACAGACCACGGAGTGAAAACAACTAAAAGTGCGCTCTTAGAAGCTGTCAGCGCACGATTTAGTCAGGCGGACTCAGAACCCCTGTACTGCATCGCGACTGTGCTTGATCCACGATATAAAGATCATTACTTGGATGTGGGGAAAAAGCTGCGCACACGAGAAATGATCCAGGCCGAGTTGGACTTGGGAAAGCCGCTAGGTGATTGAGACGGTCAGGTGATGCACAGCGCAGGAGATGAAAACAGCGCAGAGAGTAAACGGGCTCGTACTACAGATGAGCCGAGCACAGTCTTGCTGTCTGACATGTTCGATGAGATCCTCCAAGAGAACAACCCATTTGCAAGACAGAGGACAAGCTCAACCGCTCAACAGGTTATCTCTCAGAAGTCCCCATCCCCAGAAGCAATAACCCTCTCGAATTTTGGAGGACCAATCAAGGCCGCTTTTCCGACCTGGCGCAGATGGCATGCAGGTAGGCTACTTCTATGGGAAATTAATTGAAGATTTTATTTATATTTTGGATTATGGAAACACTTTATAAGTAGTTTCTACTTTTAACATTAACTAACAATGAAAAACCCTTATTAAAGCATTTATTAATCTTAATGTTAACATTTACTAATACAGTATTAAAATTAAGTATCATATTTTTAATTTTTGAATTAAAAACTATCAAAAGTGGTAGGCCTATTTGTTAAAATTGTTAATGCACTTATACTAACGTGAACTACATATTTTTTATTATCTTACATTAACGAAGATTAATAAATACCATAACAAATGTATTGCTCATTGTTGGTTAATGCAATAATGTTAACAAAAGGAAACATTGTAAAGTGTTACTACCTATATTATGTATTTTGTGAAAATGTAACTATTTATAGTGTAGTAAAATAGTAGGCCTACACTGGGTTTCAACCATTTCATTACCTTGAAGACATTGTTCATTTTGAAATGAGCAACTTTCAGAAAACTGCAATAAAAATTTCAACTATTCTGCAGGTACTTGTCTGCTCCATGCACAAGCACCGACAGCGAGAGACTGTTTAGTGCTGCATCTCATGTCATCGATGAGAAGAGGAACCGACTTTCATGTGAGAAAGCAGAGAAGCTACTTTTCATAAAGAAGAACCTGCCACTTTTCCTGAAGAAGTAGGCTAAGTAGGCTTATGTCTAGGACATTTATTCATTTGTTGTGGGTTCATCCACATGTTTTGCACTATTCAATGCACATTTATTGTTGTAGACATACAGTTACACTCTTTCAGCAGTCGGTTATAGGCCTAGCATAGGCTATTCAAGAAGGGGGGCTTCAAAGATGGCCAAATAAAAATATTTTTTTATTTTACTCATTTATTTATTTTAAGTTTTATTGTGCTTTGTTTGTATATTTTCTGCTGGAATGTTAAAAAAATGTTCAGAGTTAAATAAATATTTTGTAATTGTATTTTTGTTTTTTGATTTATTTCTCTGAAAAGCAACACAAAATAGTAAAAAGCTAATTTTTTCTATTTAATTATTTTAATGGTGAAAAAATTGGCAAACTAAATGGAAAAAATGTGAAACACTGCGTTCAGTATTCGGCCAAGCATTTCATTATTATTCGGCTTCGGCCAAAAATTTCATTTCGGTGCATCCCTATATTTGGGTCATACGATCAACAAAAGCAGAGCTGTGGGACGTGTGGATAGACAGTGCCTGTAATGAAGGACATCCACTCATGGACAGGTAAAGTACTGTTATGAACCAAACACATAGACCACTATCAATTTCATGTCAAAGCTCAAAATAAAGTGGCACAACTGAACATTTTTAGACATTCATTCATAATTGAACACATCGGTCTGATCTTGTGCATCTGTTATTTGAATATGTAAAAGTATTTAGTCATTAGCTCACACAGACTTTAATGATCATTCACTCAATATTGCCTAAATAACTAATCAAGCTTTACATGCATCATGAATGATCAGTCCTTATAATGTTTGGCTGTGGTTTACCCTGTGCTGGAAATAAATGGTCATCATAGGTCTGTAGAAGCCAGAGACTCATCCATCCTGAGCCATCCAGAGACTCAGAGCTTTACATCTTCATTACTGAAGCAGAGGAAGAGCCGTTCAGTAAAAACTCTTGAGCCGAGATCTTCATGATGAACAAAAGTGAAATTATATTTAACTTAATTCTTCATACTTTAACTTAACACTGATTTATAAAGCACATGCTGCAGCCTGTATTACTGAACTGAATGAATATGCATCAAGTGGCAATGACATTTAACTTGTTTTGGAGATATAAACATTTGTTTAAATGGATAGTGTGAAATAAATGTGTGATGTACAGTTTTTACAAATAAAAAAATTATATCTTGAACAATCTGAGGTTAAACTTCTCTTTCAAGATCCCACTGGGAAAATAATGAGATTGCTAGAGAATTAGTAAGAGTTAAATGGTTATAATGCAAATTGCACTGGTTTTAATAGAAACTGCAATGTCCTGGTGAGTTTTACTTGTAATGTGTTGCCTTCTACCTTATATGAAGACCTGAGCATATATGAACATATGAGAGAGGATCTGGAGCAATTCAACCCCTCTACCACCAGATGCCCAGAGTTAGGCAGTTTAGCCGAAGACACATTGGCAATCTCCTTTTATTAAAAGCAGTGCTAAAATATCCATATATGAGCATCTGAAATTATAGCGAATATATTTAAACATATATGCACATATTTTAATTACTTTTACATTTTTAATTATATATTTATATTAATGATATTTGTAAACGAACATGTTTCATATGTGACATATTTTATATATGTGAAATCTAAACATGAACTTGAATGTCATATGGGTCATTTTCATGCATTGCCATGTCAGATTTCTATGTGGGATTGGTGTGGTGGTAACTGGATGGTAAAAGCACAAAATCCTGCTGGTCTGGAATTGTTTGCAGATTCCAGCAGCATTGATATAAATGATGGTTGATTCTGCAAACAAGACACAGCAAAACACTTCAACAGTGAACAACAGCGGCGCACGTGCATGTAAATAAATCAAGTCAAACGCTCATCTACTTTACCCAGAGTCTCGGAGGATTGTCCATTCATTGCTGCAAGTGTTTACATGAGCTTTCCAGTTCATCTGTTTTACTCCAGGTTAAAGCTGATCTCGATCTGCTGCTGGCCGAGACACTCACAAAGTCAAATGTGTTGTAAAATATCATAGAATGTGTTTAAATCTCCTTAATCTCTCTTCAGTGTTCACGCGACTGACTCTCCGTCCACCTTGTGTTTATTTCATTAATGCGGATACACCTATTGACCACAGGAGGGACCTGAGGATCACCTATTCACAAGTTTATTAGGCACTTTTTCTTGAGCATTAACGTGTTTTTAAATGCATTATGAAGACCTTCTGAGTCTGTGATTGGAATTTGACATTAAACTATTAAAATAATAATGTTAAGCGTGTTAAACCTACAATATTACTCGTGTGTTGTAAACTGTAGCGCAGTTCTCCATCCGCTCCACTAGGCGGCGCCTATTGCTTCACGTTCAGTCTGACCCGCAGCTTCAGGTGTTTGACAGCATGAGGCTTGATGATACAACACATAAACACAAATCCTGACAGCTCCGTGATTTCATTATAATATCTGTAAACAGCACATAAACAAGCCGAACCGTAAAGTGCAGGAACACAGTGACAATACAGTGACCTGTAAGTAACGTTTATATTGTTTGTTTGTTTGAATAAATGAATGTTTCTTCTCCCATGGCTGGGCAGGTCAGTTTATTTAGATAAACATTTAAGTCACAATGTTGTCATTTTAATGGGGTTATTTTCACAGTGTTTCTTTTATTTGACAACATGAGCATGTATTAAGACAGTCTGGTCCTTAATGGAGGTTTATCACAGACTTGACATGATGCTCTATTGCTGCTCTGTTTGATATTCTCTTGCTGTTATTAGTATTTTTGTGTGTCTGTTGTCTTTGTATATAGGTGTTGTGTAGATCTAAAGTGCTATAATATTTTGATATTACATTTAAAATTGTCTTAAATAGTTTTATTATTATATACTGTATTAATTTTGTTATTTCCTTTTCATGCAATATGATTTGTACTGCTAAAACAGAACAATCAATAGCATTTGTCTTGTTCTTGTGTATGTTATAGGCTTGCTATCGCTGAAACACAAAGACAGTTTGAAGGCCATAACCTTGACCTCAGGTTATCATTAGACAGAATGAAGTGAAGGACCCTTCATGCACCAGACGGCAGGAGGGATTCATTAACTCACCTCGACTTCAACAGCATGTGAGTCACACAGTATTCGTTCTTTTAGAAGTGAGTTCCTGCTGTGTGTTTTAACATTTGAAGACTTTTAATTATTAATATATTGTGATATGATTTTATTAAAATATGTGACAGACTTTTATAGTTATTTATAGTCAATATATTTTAATAGATTGTAAATATTTAAACTTAATTTAATGATTTTTATTGTTTTTAATTGTTTTCATATTCTTAATTTTGTTTTAAAATACAGTTTTGACACATTAAAAAAGTAATTTAATTAGAGAAAAAGCTTTTAGTGTTAAAATTTGAAAATCCGACTGAAAGACGTAAGATTTATATATTACTAAATGTTCATATTTACAAAAACTAATAGTTATTTTATTGAAATGGTTTGTGTTCATTTGGCCTTTTTTTTTTTTTAAACTGTGGCACACGTGGGTAACATCAAAATAACCAAAAGAACACTTCATATTATGTCCAGTGATGGCCTAGTGGTCAGAGCAAAGGGTTAGAGATCCAAGGCCACCACACAAGACGTGGGTTCGAATCACCATGCTGATACTAAACTTTTCTAGAGAGCTCATTTTAGGCCTTTTTGGGGTTCAAAAAAAAGTTTTGGCGTTTTTTTTTCTTTGCTCCTCCTTCTCTCACCGCTCCTCCTCCTCGGCCACTGCTCCACCCTTCTCTCTCAGCCACGCCTCTCTCATGTTTGTCACGCCCACCTGTCAGTCCAGCCTTCCATCTCTTTTACCACCGCAGGTATGTTTCTGGTCCGTGTGTCATTGTCACCGATCCATCTTGCCATTCCGTATCACTCCCTCAGCTTGTTTCCAGTATCCGCCTCTTATCTCTTGCCGCCTCAGATTGTTTCCAGTATCCGCCTCTTATTTCTTGCCGCCCCAGTTTGTTTCCGGTATCCGCCTCTTATGTTGTACCGCCCCAGGTACTCTGCTGTATTCACAGCTGTCTTTGGTGGGATTTGAGCCCATGCCTCAACGGTAACCTTGTCCGCAACCAACGGTGTTTGCCACTAGTGCCATCGTGACTTTCACACTGAGAGCTGTACTTCGCGCAATTTTGTCTTTTTTTGACAACAGTTTAACATAAACATTAGTTGGATTCGAACCGCAATCTCCAAGATGAAAGCTGAACTCTTTATCCACTCACCCATTTGGTCTGTGTAGTTAATCTGCGTCTTAAATGGGGTTTTATTGATCTGTTTATGGTTAATGCAGAAAAATTTTAATACTAGCGAGATTCGAACATAGGCTCTCTTGTTTGATAGTCAATTCTTCAACCACTAGACCACAGAGGTTATTCAGCAATCTTTGGCTTTCAGCTGAAGGTTAGACTGCAGTTACAATGTAATGTTTGCAAAAGTGGGATTCGAACCCACATCTCTGCGTTAAAAAACAAGTGAAGAGCAACTCATTATCCACTGTACCACAGAGGCAGTGACAACAGCAGACGTTTGCTTTCAGTGTGATTCTTTTTTCATGACAGCTTATGTATTGATTTCAACACTCTTCACTTTAGCAATAGTGGGATTTGAACCCCTGACTCTGCACTATAAAATGCACAAACAGTGAACAGTTATCCTCTGGACCAAAGTGGAAAAGATGATTTCAGCTGGACCGTTTACAGAGTGATTTTTGTTTTCACTTCAGCCAAAGCATTAATTACAAAACATTTCACATTAGCAAGAGTGGAATTTGAACCCACGTCTCTGTGTTATAAAATATTCAAAGAGCAAGAAGTTATCCTCTGCGCCACAGCGGTAGTGCTGATAATGGTGTTTGTTTTCAGAGTGATTCTTGTTTTTATTGAAGCTTAAGCATTAATTACAATACATTTCACATTAGCAAGAGAGGGATTTGAACCCACAACTCTACAGTATAAATATGCAAAGAGTGAACGGTTATCCTCCACACCACAGAAAGAGAATAGGTTTTAGCATCTTTGTTTTCACAGTGATTCCTTAGCATAACATTGATTCACAAACTTTTCACTTCAGCAAGAGCAGGAGACGAACCTAAGTCTCTACATTCTTGAACATGCCTAGAGTGAAAGATTATCCTCTGCACCACAGAGTTAGTGACATATGTGTTGTGCTTGATTTAAGTATAAGTCATTTAAATTTATCGACACAGCTGTAGCATTGATTACAATATATTTAAGGTTAATGGGAGTGGGAACTGAGCTCATGATTTAGTGGTTCAAGCGCTTAAACACTAGTTTTGCAATCTGTGTGACCGGGGTTCAATCCCACCTTTGCTAATGTTGTATTTAAGAAAAATAAACAAACGACACATAACAGCTATCATCAAACCGTTACAAGCTTTGTGATGCAGAGGAAAACAATTCACGCTTCATATCTGTAATCAGAGAGTCAGTCGAGTTTGAGTATATTTATTGTGCATGTTGAAAACTCCATAATTGTGGATTGTTTTTTTTAGTTTCATGGAGTTTCATGTCAACAATTATACGCAGCACCACAGAGTTTGTGATGGTTCATGAGATTTATCAATCACATTAAAAAGTGGGACTTTTTAGATGATTATAAATTGTCACATGCACTAATAAATGAAAAAAAATATTATCAAATAAGTTTACTGAAGTGAATACTGAAAACCAAAAATACTTTTAAAATACTTTTATTAAATCAAACTCACAGTGAAAACACTTACATCATTTGTAAAAGCATCATCAGTTTAGTCAAATAAATCTTTTATTATCATCACTTGAATTACAGAGTTTGTCACACATTTGCCTTGAAGCTTCTCGTTTGCTGAAAGTGCTTAATTAACAGCCTCAGGTGTTTTAATCAGGTTGAAGTTTCACTCTGGAAAGTGGATCTTCAGGATCAGGATTTCTCCTAATGGAAAAATGTCTTTATAATTCAGTTTAATGTATTAATGCAGATCCACTTATTGTCCACAAGATGGAGCTGAAACACTGATCTGTGAAACGCAAACAAATGTTTAATATTCATTATATAACGCACACTTTATTTGTTTAAACATGTCGTATGCATTCAGTAATCAGTCAAAGTTTTCTACAAATGCTGCTTAGATCAGCCAACAGTGATTCAGCAACTTAAATTAGTGATTAACATTACCAAAGACAGAAGTGAAACAAACTTGACACCAAGACGCATTAAAAGAGTACTAGAAGATATTTTGTCCAGTTTTTGATGCGTTCACACCACATAATTCTGCTCCTGAATAAATCATCGATTAGTTAGATTAGATGCCAATTTATGAATATGAATCTCCAATTTTCACACTTGCGTCTCGTCAAATTATTTTGCCCAGAGCACATTCAAAGTAATGTAAAAAGTAGTGTTCAAAGTAAAAGCTAGCAAACGCAGTTCTCCATCAGGTCCACTAG
Organism: Danio aesculapii; assembly: GCF_903798145.1. Classification (NCBI taxonomy): domain Eukaryota; kingdom Metazoa; phylum Chordata; class Actinopteri; order Cypriniformes; family Danionidae; genus Danio; species Danio aesculapii. Next base: position 49,679,635 of record NC_079438.1, read on the forward strand.
GCGGCGTAAGCGTCACACCTTGACATCATGACGCTTGATAACGGTCGCCTGTTTCCACGACAACAACAAAACCGTTTAACCGACAGATCCTGCAATGACACGATCAATAAGAAAATCAATATTATTGTCAAAATCAGTCAAAGGCATATATTTCAGCACAACAGCCAATCAAACTGACACACACGGTCCAGATAAAATGCTGCAATCACCTGTCACGCAGCTCAATGGTACGTAACTATTCATTAATAGTGCTTTTCAGAAATAATACTATAGTAATTTAAAGTAATTACTGTGGTGTTTTTTAAACACAGAATAGGAAAGTTTATTATACTGAATATATTATAGTACAGCATTAACTATAGTGGACTGATAAACTCTAACAAATACTGTAGTACACTCAAATTTTTACCACAGTAAACTGGTGTATAGTAATGTAATTTACCCTATAGCTGTAGAGAATGCGCTGAGTTAATCTTAGTACAGGGTCACTCGTTTATATCTGGTTGTTGTATTATCATATGAACTTTAAAATTACTTCAACAGATTAATTCAGTTTACTATAGTATGGTTCAAAATCACTACAGTATTTATTCACTATAAACAACTGTTTTTTCATGTTAGTTATGTTTTGCATAGTAAGTTTGAATTAGTTTATCAATATAGCAGGGTTCGTTTCCTAAACTGTATCAGACTTGCTGAAAGTTTTTGTCCAGAAATTGTTAGTTGGTCAGGATAACAAATTTGTTTTCATTTGTTGTGATGATTGAAAGTCAGGTTTACTCCACCAGAGTAGGGGTCCTTCTGTATAGATCAGTGGTAGGGTTGCACCAGCTGTTGGTAGGCTATTGCTTGAGCTGGAACATAAAGTGCACACTAGAGGCTTAGTAACCACTAGCTAGTTTGTAACTAAATTTGTTCTTACTTCTGTTGCACCACATGCTCTTAAAGGCAGAACAGAGTTAGTAGGCCGTAAGCTCTCGGTAAAGTAAAGTAATGCGTAGTCGCATTGAATGACATAATATCCAATAAAAAGCCTTTAAATCGTTAAACTGCTTTAAAATTCTGCATTTATATCAGCTGCTCCAAGAAAACCACAACATATCATGTACACAATGTCCAATGCAAATTAAATGACAACATTACAGTGAGTCAAGAACAGACGACACACATACCTGCTGTGTGTGATGTGAATGCAGGTGAAATACACATGTTCAATGCACATTTATTGTTGTAGACATACAGTTACATTCTTTCAGCAGTCGGTTATAGGCCTAGCATAGGCTATTCAAGAAGGGGGGCTTCAAAGATGGCCAAATAAAAATATTTTTTATTTTACTCATTTATTTATTTTAAGTTTTATTGTGCTTTGTTTGTATATTTTCTGCTGGAATGTTAAAAAAATGTTCAGAGTTAAATAAATATTTTGAAATTGTATTTTTGTTTTTTGATTTATTTCTCTGAAAAGCAACACAAAATAGTAAAAAGCAATTTTTTCTATTTAATTATTTTAATGGTGAAAAAATTGGCAAACTAACTGGAAAAAAAATGCGAAACACTGCGTTCAGTATTCGACCTTCGGCCAAAAATTTCATTTCGGTGCATCCCTATATTTGGGTCATACGATCAACAAAAGCAGAGCTGTGGGACGTGTGGATAGACAGTGCCTGTAATGAAGGACATCCACTCATGGACAGGTAAAGTACTGTTATGAACCAAACACATAGACCACTATCAATTTCATGTCAAAGCTCAAAATAAAGTAGCACAACTGAACATTTTTAGACATTCATTCATAATTGAACACATCGGTCTGATCTTGTGCATCTGTTATTTGAATATGTAAAAGTATTTAGTCATTAGCTCACACAGACTTTAATGATCATTCACTCAATATTGCCTAAATAAATAATCAAGCTTTACATGCATCATGAATGATCAGTCCTTATAATGTTTGGCTGTGGTTTAACCTGTGCTGGAAATAAATGGTCATCATAGGTCTGTAGAAGCCAGAGACTCATCCATCCTGAACCATCCAGAGACTCAGAGCTTTACATCTTCATTACTGAAGCAGAGGAAGAGCCGTTCAGTAAAAACTCTTGAGCCGAGATCTTCATGATGAACAAAAGTGAAATTATATTTAACTTAATTCTTCATACTTTAACTTAACACTGATTTATAAAGCACATGCTGCAGCCTGTATTACTGAACTGAATGAATATGCATCAAGTGGCAATGACATTTAACTTGTTTTGGAGATATAAACATTTGTTTAAATGGATAGTGTGAAATAAATGTGTGATGTACAGTTTTTACTAATAAAAAATTATATCTTGAACAATCTGAGGTTAAACTTCTCTTTCAAGATCACACTGGGAAAATAATGAGATTGCTAGAGAATTAGTAAGAGTTAAATGGTTATAATGCAAATTGCACTGGTTTTAATAGAAACTGCAATGTCCTGGTGAGTTTTACTTGTAATGTGTTGCCTTCTACCTTATATGGAGACCTGAGCATATATGAACATATGAGAGAGGATCTGGAGCAATTCAACCCCTCTACCACCAGATACCCAGAGTTAGGCTTTTTAGCCGAAGACACATTGGCAATCTCCTTTTATTAAAAGCAGTGCTAAAATATACATATATGAACATCTGAAACTTGATTGTCATATGGGTCATTTTCATGCATTGCCATGTCAGATTTCTCTGTGGGATTGGTGTGGTGGTAACTGGATGGTAAAAGCACAAAATCCTGCTGGTCTGGAATTGTTTGCAGATTCCAGCAGCATTGATATAAATGATGGTTGATTCTGCAAACAAGACACAGCAAAACACTTCAACAGTGAACAACAGCGGCGCACGTGCATGTAAATAAATCAAGTCAAACGCACATCTACTTTACCCAGAGTCTCGGAGGATTGTCCATTCATTGCTGCGAGTGTTTACATGAGCTTTCCAGTTCATCTGTTTTACTCCAGGTTAAAGCTGATCTCGATCTTCTGCTGGCCGAGACACTCACAAAGTCAAATGTGTTGTAAAATATCCTAGAATGTGTTTAAATCTCCTTAATCTCTCTTCAGTGTTCACGCGACTGACTCTCCGTCCACCTTGTGTTTATTTCATTAATGCGGATACACCTATTGACCACAGGAGGGACCTTAGGATCACATATTCACAAGTTTATTAGGCACTTTTTATTGAGCATTAACATGTTTTTAAATGCATTATAAAGACTTTCTGAGTCTGTGATTGGAATTTGACATTAAACTATTAAAATAATAATGTTAAGCGTGTTAAACCTACAATATTACTCGTGTGTTGTAAACTGTAGCGCAGTTCTCCATCCGCTCCACTAGGCGGCGCCTATTGCTTCACGTTCAGTCTGACCCGCAGCTTCAGGTGTTTGACAGCATGAGGCTTGATGATACAACACATAAACACAAATCCTGACAGCTCCGTGATTTCATAATATCTGTAAACAGCACATAAACAAGCCGAACCGTAAAGTGCAGGAACACCGTGACAATACAGTGACCTGTAAGTAACGTTTATATTGTTTGTTTGTTTGTTTGTTTGAATGAGTGAATGTTTCTTCTCCCATGGCTGGGCAGGTCAGTTTATTTAGATAAACATATAAGTCACAATGTTGTCATTTTAATGGGGTTATTTTCACAGTGTTTCTTTTATTTGACAACATGAGCATGTAATAAGGCAGTCTGGTCCTTAATGGAGGTTTATCACAGACTTGACATGATGCTCTATTGCTGCTCTGTATGATATTCTCTTGCTGTTATTAGTATTTTTGTGTGTCTGTTGTCTTTGTATATAGGTGTTGTGTAGATCTAAAGTGCTATAATATTTTGATATTACATTTAAAATCGTCTTAAATAGTTTTATTATTATATACTGTATTAATTTTATTATTTCCTTTTCATGCAATATGATTCGTACTGCTAAAACAGGACAATCAATAGCATTTGTCTTGTTCTTTTGTATGTTATAGGCTTGCTATCGCTGAAACACAAAGACAGTTTGAAGACCATAACCTTGACCTCAGGTTATGAAGGACCCTTCATGCACCAGACGGCAGGAGGGATTCATTAACTGACCTCGACTTCAACAGCATGTGAGTCACACAGTATTCGTTCTTTTAGAAGTGAGTTCCTGCTGTGTGTTTTAACATTTGAAGACTTTTAATTATTAATATATTGTGATATGATTTTATTAAAATATGTGACAGACTTTTATAGTTATTTATAGTCAATATATTTTAATAGATTGTAAATATTTAAACTTAATTTAAGGATTTTTATGTTTTGAATTGTTTTCATATTCTTAATTTTGTTTTAAAATACAGTTTTGACACATTAAAAAAGTAATTTAATTTTAGAAAAAGCTTTTAGACTCAAAATTTGAAAATCCGACTGAAAGACGTAAGATTTATATATTACTAAATGTTCATATTTACAAAAACTAATAGTTATTTTATTGAAATGGTTTATTGTGTTTATTTGGCCTTTTTTTTTTTTTAAACTGTGGCACACGTGGGTAACATCAAAATAACGAAAAGAACACTTCTTGTTATGTCCGGTGATGGCCTAGTGGTCAGAGCAAAGGGTTAGAGATCCAAGGCCATCACACAAGATGTGGGTTCGAATCACCACGATGATACTAAACTTTTCTAGAAAGCTCATTTTAGGCCGTTTTTGGGGTTCAAAAAAAAGTTTTGGCTTTTTTTTTTTTCTTTGCTCCTCCTTCTCTCACCATTCCTCCTCCTCACCGGCCACTGCTCCACCCTTCTCTCTCAGCCACGCCTCTCTCATCTTTGTCACGCCCACCTGTCAGTCCAGCCTTCCATCTCTTTTACCACCGCAGGTATGTTTCTGGTCCGCGTTTCATCGTCACGGATCCATCTTGCCATTCTGTATCACTCCCTCAGTTTATTTTCAGTATCCGTTACTTATCTTTTGCCGCTTCAGATTGTTTCTGGTATCCACCTGTTATCTCTTGCCGCCCCAGCTTGTTTCCGGTATCCGCCTCTTATGTTGTACCGCCCCAGGTACTTTGCTGTGTTCACAGCTGTCTTTGGTGGGATTTGAGCCCATGCCTCAACGGTAACCTTGTCCGCAACCAACGGTGTTTGCCACTAGTGCCATCGTGACTTTCACACTGAGAGCTGTACTTCGCGCAATTTTGGCTTTCTTTTGACAACAGTTTAACATAAAGATTAGTTGAATTCGAACCCCGATCTCCAAGATGAAAGCTGAACTCTTTATCCACTCACCCATTTGGTCTGTGTAGTTAATCTGCGTCTTAAATGGGGTTTTATTGATCTGTTTATGGTGAATGCAGAAAAATTGTAATACTAGCGAGAATCGAACATAGGCTCTCTTGTTTGATAGGCAATTCTTCAACCACTAGACCACAGAGGTTATTCAGCAATTTTAGGTTTTCAGCTGAAGGTTAGACTTCAGTTACAATGTAATGTTTGCAAGAGTGGGATTCGAACCCACATCTCTGCGTTAAAAAACAAGCAAAGAGCAACTCATTATCCACTGCACCACAGAGGCAGTGACAACAGCAGGTGTTTGCTTTCAGTGTGATTCTTTTTTTCACTACAGCTTATGTATTGATTTCAACACTCTTCACTTTAGCAATAGTGGGATTCGAACCCCTGACTCTGCACTATAAAATGCACAAACAGTGAACAGTTATCCTCTGGACCAAAGTGGAAAAGATGATTTCAGCTGGACCGTTTACAGAGTGATTTTTGTTTTCACTTCAGCCAAAGCATTAATTACAAAACATTTCACATTAGCAAGAGTGGAATTTGAACCCACGTCTCTGTGTTATAAAATATTCAAAGAGCAAGAAGTTATCCCCTGCACCACAGCGGTAGTGCTGATAATGGTGTTTGTTTTCAGAGTGATTCTTGTTTTTATTGAAGCTTAAGCATTAATTACAATACATTTCACATTAGCAAGAGAGGGATTTGAACCCACAACTCTACAGTATAAATATGCAAAGAGTGAACGGTTATCCTCCACACCACAGAAAGAGAATATGTTTTAGCATCTTTGTTTTCACAGTGATTCCTTAGCGCAACATTGATTCACAAACTTTTCACTTCAGCAAGAGCAGGAGACGAACCTAAGTCTCTACATTCTTGAACATGCCTAGAGTGAAAGATTATCCTCTGCACCACAGAGTTAGTGGCGTATGTGTTGTGCTTGATTTAAGTATAAGTCATTTAAATTTATCGACACAGCTGTAGCATTGATTACAATATATTTAAGGTTAATGGGAGTGGGAACTGAGCTCATGATTTAGTGGTTCAAGCGCTCAAACACTAGTTTTGCAATCTGGGTGACCGGGGTTCAATCCCACCTTTGCTAATGTTGTATTTAAGAAAAATAAACAAACGACACATAACAGCTATCATCAAACTGTTACAAGCTTTGTGATGCAGAGGAAAACAATTCACGCTTCATATCTGTAATCAGAGAGTCAGTCGAGTTTGAGTATATTTATTGTGCATGTTGAAAACTCCATAATTGTGGATTGTTTTTTTTTAGTTTCATGGAGTTTCATGTCAACAATTATACGCAGCACCACAGAGTTTGTGATGGTTCATGAGATTTATCAATCACATTAAAAAGTGGGACTTTTAGATGATTATAAATTGTCACATGCACTAATAATTGAAAAAAATATTATCAAATAAGTTTACTGAAGTGAATACTGAAAACCAAAAATACTTTTAAAATACTTTTTATTAAATCAAACTCACAGTGAAAACACTTACATCATTTGTAAAAGCATCCTCAGTTTAGTCAAATAAATCTTTTATTATCATCACTTGAATTACAGAGTTTGTCACACATTTGCCTTGAAGCTTCTCGTTTGCTGAAAGTGCTTAATTAACAGCCTCAGGTGTTTTAATCAGGTTGAAGTTTCACTCTGGAAAGTGGATCTTCAGGATCAGGATTTCTTCTAATGGAAAAAATGTCTTTGTAATTCAGTTTAATGTATTAATGCAGATCCACTTATTGTCCACAAGATGGAGCTGAAACACTGATCTGTGAAACGCAAACAAATGTTTAATATTCATTATATAACGCACACTTTATTTGTTTAAACATGTCGTATGCATTCAGTAATCAGTCAAAGTTTTCTACAAATGCTGCTTAGATCAGCCAACAGTGATTCAGCAACTTAAATTAGTGATTAACATTACCAAAGACAGAAGTGAAACAAACTTGACACCAAGACGCATTAAAAGAGTACTAGAAGATATTTTGTACAGTTTTTGATGCGTTCACACCACATGATTCTGCTCCTGAATAAATCATCGATTAGTTAGATTAGATGCCACAGTTAGTTAGATTGTTTTGGCTACAGAAGCTTCCAGTGTACATAAAGTGACAAGTGACAACACAAAATAATCTGAAAAAATAAAATAATAATAATAAAAAATGATAAACATTAAACAGATGCGGTTAGTCAAGAAACCTGGATGTTGAGTTGTATGTACAGATTGTTATAATATACAGGTTATAAGGTGCTGTGTACAAGTGCGAATGTAGAAAGTATTGCATTGTATATTGATATAAGGTGCTGTGTACAAGTGCGTATGAGAAAGTATTGCACATATTTATTGCACAGTAGGGGAATATTTAACTGTTCATAAGGTAGACAGCCTGAGGAAAGAAACTATTCCTGTGTCTGGCTGTTTTTGTGCTCGGTGCTCTGAAGCGCCGACCAGACGGTAACAGTTCGAACAGGTAGTGTGCTGGGTGTGAGGCGTCCAGAGTGATTTTGCGAGCCCTTTTACTCACTCTGGAAGAGTACAGTTCTTGAAGTGTAGGAAGGGTAGTGCCAGTGATTCGTTCAGCAGTCCGGACTATTCGCTGTAGTCTACGGAGGTCAGTTTTGGCAGCTGAGCCGAACCAGATGGTGATTGAAGTGCAGAGGATGGATTGGATGACAGCTGAGTAGAACTGTACGAGCAGCTCCTGTGGCAGGTTGAACTTCCTCAGCTGACGAAGGAAGTACAGTCTCTGCTGGGCTTTCTTCACAATAGAGTCTATATGAGTGTCCCACTTCAGATCCTGAGAGATGGTGGTGCCCAGGAACCTGAATGACTCTACTGCAGCCACAGTGCTGTTCATGATGGTGAGTGGGGGGAGTGCAGGGGGGTTTCTCCTGAAGTCCACTATCATCTCCACTGTTTTGAGCGTGTTCAGCTCCAGGTTGTTGTATCTGCACCATAACGCCAGCCGCTCCACCTCCTGTCTGTATGCAGACTCGTCACCGTTCTGGATGAGGCCGATAACAGTAGTGTCGTCTGCAAACTTAATGAGTTTGATGGAGGGGTCTTTTGCAGTGCAGTCGTTGGTGTACAGGGAGAAGAGCAGTGGAGAAAGAACACATCCCTGGGGGGCACCAGTGCTGATGGTGCGGCTGTCGGATGTGATTTTGCCCATTCTGACTAGCTGCTGTCTATCTGTCAGAAAGCTGGTGATCCATTGACAGACAGAGCTAGGAACAGAGAGCTGGGCCAGTTTGTACTCAAGCAGTGATGGGACGATGGTGTTAAAGGCAGAACTGAAGTCCACAAACAGAATCCTTGCGTAGTTCCCTGGTTTGTCCAGATGTTGTAGGGTATAATGCAGTCCCATGTTGACTGCATCATCCACAGACCGGTTTGCTCTATAGGTGAACTGCAGGGGGTCCAGCAGGGGTCCAGTGATGTCCTTCAGATATGCTAGCACCAGTCTTTCAAATGACTTCATGGCCACAGATGTTAAGGCCACAGGTCTGTAGTCATTGAGTCCTGTGATCTTTGGCTTCTTCGGGATTGGGATGATGGTGGAGCGCTTAAAGCAGGATGGAACTTTGCGCTGTTCCAGTGATCTATTGAAGATATGGGAGAAAATGGGAGCCAGCTGGTCAGCGCAGGTTCTCAGACAGGCTGGTGAGACACCATCTGGCCCTGGTGCAATAAAACCGATTCTGATTCTGATTCTGATTTATGAATATGAATCTCCAATTTTCACACTTGCGTCTTGTCAAATTATTTTGCCCAGAGCACATTCAAAGTAATGGTGTAAAGCTAGCAAACGCAGTTCTCCATCAGGTCCACTAGGCGGCATAAGCGTCACACCTTGACATCATGATGCTTGATAACGGTCGCCTGTTCCCACGACAACACCAAAACCGTTTAACCGACAGATCCTGCAATGACACGATCAATAAGAAAATCATATTATTGTCAAATCAGTCAAAGGCAGATATTTCAGCACAACAGCCAATCAAACTGACACACACGGTCCAGATAAAATGCTGCAATCACCTGTCACGCAGCTCAATGGTACGTAACTATTCATTAATAGTGCTTTTCAGAAATAATACTATAGTAATTTAAAGTAATTACTGTGGTGTTTTTTAAACACAGAATAGTAAAGTTTATTATACTGAATATATTATAGTACAGCATTAACTACAGTGGACTGATAAACTCTAACAAATACTGTAGTACACTCAAATTTTTACCACAGTAAACTGGTGTATAGTAATGTAATTTACCCTATAGCTGTAGAGAATGCGCTGAGTTAATCTTAGTACAGGGTCACTCGTTTATATCTGGTTGTTGTATTATCATATGAACTTTAAAATTACTTCAACAGATTAATTCAGTTTACTATAGTATGGTTCAAAATCACTACAGTATTTATTCACTATAAACAACTGTTTTTTCATGTTAGTTGTGTTTTGCATAGTAAGTTTGAATTAGTTTATCAATATAGCAGGGTTCGTTTCCTAAACTGTATCAGACTTGCTGAAAGTTTTTGTCCAGAAATTGTTAGTTGGTCAGGATAACAAATTTGATTTCATTTGTTGTGATGATTGAAAGTCAGGTTTACTCCACCAGAGTAGGGGTCCTTCTGTATAGATCAGTGGTAGGGTTGCACCAGCTGTTGGTATGCTATTGCTTGAGCTGGAACATAAAGTGCACACTAGAGGCTTAGTAACCACTAGCTTGTTTGTAACTAAATTTGTTCTTACTTCTGTTGCACCACATGCTCTTAAAGGCAGAACAGAGTTAGTAGGCCGTAAGCTCTCGGTAAAGTAATGCGTAGTTGCATTGAATGACGTAATATCCAATAAAAAGCCTTTAAATCGTTAAACTGCTTTAAAATTCTGCATTTATATCAGCTGCTCCAAGAAAACCACAACATATCATGTACACAATGTCCAATGCAAATTAAATGACAACATTACAGTGAGTCAAGAACAGACGACACACATACCTGCTGTGTGTGATGTGAATGCAGGTGAATACACATGTTCAATGCACATTTATTGTTGTAGACATACAGTTACATTCTTTCAGCAGTCGGTTATAGGCCTAGCATAGGCTATTCAAGAAGGGGGGCTTCAAAGATGGCCAAATAAAAATATTTTTTTATTTTACTCATTTATTTATTTTAAGTTATATTGTGCTTTGTTTGTATATTTTCTGCTGGAATGTTAAAAAATGTTCAGAGTTAAATAAATATTTTGAAATTGTATTTTTGTTTTTTGATTTATTTCTCTGAAACGCAACACAAAATAGTAAAAAGCCAATGTTTTCTATTTAATTATTTTAATGGTGAAAAAATTGGCAAACTAAATGGAAAAAAAAAATGCGAAACACTGCGTTCAGTATTCGGCCAAGCATTTCCTTATTATTCGGCTTCGGCCAAAAATTTCATTTCGGTGCATCCCTATATTTGGGTCATGCGATCAACAAAAGCAGAGCTGTGGGACGTGTGGATAGACAGTGCCTGTAATGAAGGACATCCACTCATGGACAGGTAAAGTACTGTTATGAACCAAACACATAGACCACTATCAATTTCATGTCAAAGCTCAAAATAAAGTAGCACAACTGAACATTTTTAGACATTCATTCATAATTGAACACATCGGTCTGATCTTGTGCATCTGTTATTTGAATATGTAAAAGTATTTAGTCATTAGCTCACCAGACTTTAATGATCATTCACTCAATATTGCCTAAATACCTAATCAAGCTTTACATGCATCATGAATGATCAGTCCTTATAATGTTTGGCTGTGGTTTAAACCTGTGCTGGAAATAAATGGTCATCATAGGTCTGTAGAAGCCAGAGACTCATCCATCCTGAACCATCCAGAGACTCAGAGCTTTACATCTTCATTACTGAAGCAGAGGAAGAGCCGTTCAGTAAAAACTCTTGAGCCGAGATCTTCATGATGAACAAAAGTGAAATTATATTTAACTTAATTCTTCATACTTTAACTTTTAACACTGATTTATAAAGCACATGCTGCAGCCTGTATTACTGAACTGAATGAATATGCATCAAGTGGCAATGACATTTAACTTGTTTTGGAGATATAAACATTTGTTTAAATGGATAGTGTGAAATAAATGTGTGATGTACCGTTTTTACGAATAAAAAATTATATCTTGAACAATCTGAGGTTAAACTTCTCCTTCAAGATCACACTGGGAAAATAATGAGATTGCTAGAGAATTAGTAAGAGTTAAATGGTTATAATGCAAATTGCACTGGTTTTAATAGAAACTGCAATGTCCTGGTGAGTTTTACTTGTAATGTGTTGCCTTCTACCTTATATGGAGACCTGAGCATATATGAACATATGAGAGAGGATCTGGAGCAATTCAACCCCTCTACCACCAGATACCCAGAGTTAGGCATTTTAAGCCGAAGACACATTGGCAATCTCCTTTTATTAAAAGCAGTGCTAAAATATCCATATATGAACATCTGAAACTGATTGTCATATGGGTCATTTTCATGCATTGCCATGTCAGATTTCTCTGTGGGATTGGTGTGGTGGTAACTGGATGGTAAAAGCACAAAATCCTGCTGGTCTGGAATTGTTTGCAGATTCCAGCAGCATTGATATAAATGATGGTTGATTCTGCAAACAAGACACAGCAAAAACACTTCAACAGTGAACAACAGCGGCGCACGTGCATGTAAATAAATCAAGTCAAACGCACATCTACTTTACCCAGAGTCTCGGAGGATTGTCCATTCATTGCTGCGAGTGTTTACATGAGCTTTCCAGTTCATCTGTTTTACACCAGGTTAAAGCTGATCTCGATCTTCTGCTGGCCGAGACACTCACAAAGTCAAATGTGTTGTAAAATATCCTAGAATGTGTTTAAAATCTCCTTAATCTCTCTTCAGTGTTCACGCGACTGACTCTCCGTCCACCTTGTGTTTATTTCATTAATGCGGATACACCGATTGACCACAGGAGGGACCTGAGGATCACCTATTCACAAGTTTAATAGGCACTTTTTCTTGAGCATTAACGTGTTTTTAATGTATTATGAGACCTTCTGAGTCTGTGATTGGAATTTGACATTAAACTATTAAAATAATAATTTTAAGCGTGTTAAACCTACAATATTACTCGTGTGTTGTAAACTGTAGCGCAGTTCTCCATCCGCTCCACTAGGCGGCGCCTATTGCTTCACGTTTAGTCTGAACCGCAGCTTCAGGTGTTTGACAGCATGAGGCTTGATGATACAACACATAAACACAAATCCTGACAGCTCCGTGATTTCATTATAATATCTGTAAACAGCACATAAACAAGCCGAACCGTAAAGTGCAGGAACACAGTGACAATACAGTGACCTGTAAGTAACGTTTATATTGTTTGTTTGTATGTTGTTTATATTGTTTGAATGAATGAGTGAATGTTTCTTCTCCCATGGCTGAGCAGGTCAGTTTATTTAGATAAACATTTAAGTCACAATTTTGTCATTTTAATGGGTTATTTTCACAGTGTTTCATTTATTTGACAACATGAGTATGTATTAAGACAGTCTGGTCCTTAATGGAGGTTTATCACAGACTTGACATGATGCTCTATTGCTGCTCTGTATGATATTCTCTTGCTGTTATTAGTATTTTTGTGTGTCTGTTGTCTTTGTATATAGGTGATGTGTAGATCTAAAGTGCTATAATATTTTGATATTACATTTAAAATCGTCTTAATAGTTTTTTATTATTATATACTGTATTATTTTTGTTATTTCCTTTTCATGCAATATGATTTGTACTGCAAAAACAGAACAATCAATAGCATTGTCTTGTTCTTGTGTATGTTATAGGCTTGCTATCGCTGAAACACAAAGACAGTTTGAAGGCCTTAACCTTGACCTCAGGTTATCGTTAGACAGAATGAAGTGAAGGACCCTTCATGCACCAGACGGCAGGAGGGATTCATTAACTCACCTCGACTTCAACAGCATGTGAGTCACACAGTATTCGTTCTTTTAGAAGTGAGTTCCTGCTGTGTGTTTTAACATTTAAGACTTTTAATTATTAATATATTGTGATATGATTTTATTAAAATATGTGAAGACTTTTATAGTTATTTATAGTCAATATATTTTAATAGATTGTAAATATTTAAACTTAATGATTTTTAATGTTTTTAATTGTTTTCATATTCTTAATTTGTTTTAAAATACAGTTTTGGGCACATTAAAAGCTTTTTTCTAAATTAAATTACTTTTTTAGAGTTAAAATTTGAAAATCCGACTGAAAGACGTAAGATTTATATATTACTAAATGTTCATATTTACAAAAACTAATAGTTATTTTATTGAAATGGTTTATTGTGTTCATTTGGCCTTTTTTTTTTTTTTTTAAACTGTGGCACACGTGGGTAACATCAAAATAACCAAAAGAACACTTCATGTTATGTCTAGTGATGGCCTAGTGGTCAGAGCAAAGGGTTAGAGGTCCAAGGCCATCACACAAGACGTGGGTTCGAATCACCACGCTGATACTAAACTTTTCTAGAAAGCTCATTTTAGGCCGTTTTTGGGGTTCAAAAAAAAGTTTTGGCTTTTTTTTTTTCTTTGCTCCTCCTTCTCTCACCGCTCCTCCTCCTCACCGGCCGCTGCTCTACCCTTCTCTCTCAGCCACGCCTCTCTCATCTTTGTCACGCCCACTTCTCAGTCCAGCCTTCCATCTCTTTTACCACCGCAGGTATGTTTCTGGTCCGTGTTTCATTGTCACTGATCCATCTTGCCATTCCGTATCAGTCCCTCAGTTTATTTTCAGTATCCGCCTCTTATCTCTTGCTGTCTCAGATCGTTTCCGGTATCCGCCGCTTATCTCTTGCCGCCTCAGATTGTTTCCGGTAACCGCCTCTTATCTCTTGCCGCCTCAGTTGTTTCCGGTATCCGCCTCTTATGTTGTACCGCCCCAGGTACTGTGCTGTGTTCACAGCTGTCTTTGGTGGGATTTGAGCCCATGCCTCAACGGTAACCTTGTCCGCAACCAACGGTGTTTGCCACTAGTGCCATCGTGACTTTCACACTGAGAGCTGTACTTCGCGCAATTTTGTCTTTCTTTTGACAACAGTTTAACATAAAGATAAGTTGGATTCGAACCCCGATCTCCAAGATGAAAGCTGAACTCTTTATCCACTCACCCATTTGGTCTGTGTAATCAATTTGCGTCTTAAATGGGGTTTTATTGATCTGTTTTATGGTGAATGCAGAAAAATTTTAAGACTAGCAAGAGTCGAACATAGGCTCTCTTGTTTGATAGTCAATTCTTCAACCACTAGACCACAGAGGTTATTCAGCAATTTTCGGTTTTCAGCTGAAGGTTAGACTGCAGTTACAATGTAATGTTTGCAAGAGTGGGATTCGAACCCGCATCTCTGCGTTAAAAAACAAGCAAAGAGCAACTCATTATCCACTGTACCACAGAGGCAGTGACAACAGCAGGTGTTTGCTTTCAGTGTGATTCTTTTTTCACGACAGCTTATGTATTGATTTCAACACTCTTTACTTTAGCAATAGTGGGATTCGAACCCCTGACTCTGCACTATAAAATGCACAAACAGTGAACAGTTATCCTCTGGACCAAAGTGGAAAAGATGATTTCAGCTGGACCGTTTACAGAGTGATTTTTGTTTTCACTTCAGCCAAAGCATTAATTACAAAACATTTCACATTAGCAAGAGTGGAATTTGAACCCACGTCTCTGTGTTATAAATATTCAAAGAGCAAGAAGTTATCCTCTGCGCCACAGCGGTAGTGCTGATTATGGTGTTTGTTTTCAGAGTGATTCTTGTTTTTACTGAAGCTTAAGCATTAATTACAATACATTTCACTTTAGCAAGAGAGGGATTTGAACCCACAACTCTACAGTATAAATATGCAAAGAGTGAACGGTTATCCTCCACACCACAGAGAGAGAATAGGTTTTAGCATCTTTGTTTTCACAGTGATTCCTTAGTGTAACATTTATTTACAAACTTTTCACTTCAGCAAGAGCAGGAGACGAACCTAAGTCTCTACGTTCTTGACATGCCTAGAGTGAATGATTATCCTCTGCACCACAGAGTTAGTGACATATGTGTTGTGCTTGATTTCAGTATAAGTCATTTAAATTTATCGACACAGCTGTAGCATTGATTACAATATATTTAAGGTTAATGGGAGTGGGAACTGTGCTCATGATTTAGTGGTTCAAGCGCTTAATCACTAGTTTTGCTATCTGTGTGACCGGGTTCAATCCCACCTTTGCTAATGTTGTATTTAAGAAAAATAAACAAACGACACATAACAGCTATCATCAAACTGTTACAAGCTTTGTGATGCAGAGCAAAACAATTCACCCTTCATATCTGTAATCAGAGAGTCAGTCGAGTTTGAGTATATTTATTGTGCATGTTGAAAACTCCATAATTGTGGATTGTTTTTTTTTAGTTTCATGGAGTTTCATGTCAACAATTATACGCAGCACCACAGAGTTTGTGATGGTTCATGAGATTTATCAATCACATTAAAAAGTGGGACTTTTTAGATGATTATAAATTGTCACATGCACTAATAATTGAAAAAAAATATTATCAAATAAGTTTACTGAAGTGAATACTGAAAACCAAAATACTTTTAAAATACTTTTTATTAAATCAAACTCACAGTGAAAACACTTACATCATTTGTAAAAGCATCATCAGTTTAGTCAAATAAATCTTTTATTATCATCACTTGAATTACAGAGTTTGTCACACATTTGCCTTGAAGCTTCTCGTTTGCTGAAAGTGCTTAATTAACAGCCTCAGGTGTTTTAATCAGGTGGAGTTTCACTTGGAAAGTGGATCTTCAGGATCAGGATTTCTCCTATGGAAAACATGTCTTTGTAATTCAGTTTAATGTATTAATGCAGATCCACTTATTGTCCACAAGATGGAGCTGAAACACTGATCTGTGAAACGCAAACAAATGTTTAATATTCATTATATAACGCACACTTATTTTTTAAACATGTCGTATGCATTCAGCATTCAGTCAAAGTTTTCTACAAATGCTGCTTAGATCAGCCAACAGTGATTCAGCAACTTAAATTAGTGATTAACATTACCAAAGACAGAAGTGAAACAAACTTGACACCAAGACGCATTAAAGAGTACTAGAAGATATTTTGTCCAGTTTTTGATGCGTTCACACCACATGATTCTGCTCCTGAATAAATCATAGATTAGATGACAATTTATGAATATGAATCTCCAATTTTCACACTTGCGTCTCGTCAAATTATTTTGCCCAGAGCACATTCAAGTAATGAGTAAAGCTAGCAAACGCAGTTCTCCATCAGGTCCACTAGGCGGCGTAAGCGTCACACCTTGACATCATGACGCTTGATAACGGTCGCCTGTTCCCACGACAACACCAAAAACCGTTTAACCGACAGATCCTGCAATGACACACGATCAATAAGAAAATCAATATTACTGTCAAAATCAGTCAAAGGCAGATATTTCAGCACAACAGCCAATCAAACTGACACCACGGTCCAGATAAAATGCTGCAATCACCTGTCACGCAGCTCAATGGTACATAACTATTCATTAATAGTGCTTTTCAGAAATAATACTATAGTAATTTAAAGTAATTACTGTGGTGTTTTTTAAACACAGAATAGTAAAGTTTATTATACTGAATATATTATAGTACAGCATTAACTACAGTGGACTGATAAACTCTAACAAATACTGTAGTACACTCTAATTTTACCACAGTAAACTGGTGTATAGTAATGTAATTTACCCTATAGCTGTAGAGAATGTGCTGAGTTAATCTTAGTACAGGGTCACTCGTTTATATCTGGTTGTTGTATTATCATATGAACTTTAAAATTACTCCAACAGATTAATTCAGTTTACTATAGTATGGTTCAAAATCACTACAGTATTTACTCACTATAAACAACTGTTTTTTCATGTTAGTTATGTTTTGCATAGTAAGTTTGAATTAGTTTATCAATATAGCAGGGTTCGTTACTAAACTGAAATCAGACTTGCTGGAAAGTTTTTGTCCAGAAATTGTTAGTTGGTCAGGATAACAAATGTGTTTTCATTTGTTGTGATGATTGAAAGTCAGGTTACTCCACTAGAGTAGGGGTCCTTCTGTATAGATCAGTGGTAGGGTTGCACCCAGCTGTTGGTATGCTATTGCTTGAGCTGGAAATAAAGTGCACACTAGAGGCTTAGTAACCACTAGCTAGTTTGTAACTAATTGTTTTACTTCGGTGCACCACATGCTCTTAAAGGCAGAACATAGTTAGTAGGCGTAAGCTCCGGTAAAGTAATGCGTAGTTGCATTGAATGACGTAATATCCAATAAAAAGCCTTTAAATCGTTAAACTGCTTGAAATTCTGCATTTTATCAGCTGCTCCAAGAAAACCACAAATATAATGTACACAATGTCCAATGCACATTAAATCACAACACTTACAGTGAGTCAAGAACAGACGACACACATACCTGCTTTGTGTGATGTGAATGCAGGTGAAATACACATGTTCAATGCACATTTATTGTTGTAGACATACAGTTACATTCTTCAGCAGTCGGTTATAGGCCTAGCATAGGCTATTCAAGAAGGGGGGCTTCAAAGATGGCCAAATAAAATATTTTTATTTACTCATTTATTTATTTTAAGTTTATTGTGCTTTGTTTGTATATTTTCTGCTGGAATGTTAAAAAAAATGTTCAGAGTTAAATAAATATTTTGAAATTGTATTTTTGTTTTTTGATTATTTCTCTGAAAAGCAACACAAAATAGTAAAAAGCAATTTTTTCTATTTAATTATTTTAATGGTGAAAAAATTGGCAAACTAAATGGGAAAAAAAATGCGAAACACTGCGTTCAGTATTCGACCAACATTTCCTTATTATTCGGCTCGGCCAAAAATTTCATTTCGGTGCATCCCTATATTTGGGTCATACGATCAACAAAAGCAGAGCTGTGGGACGTGTGGATAGACAGTGCCTGTAATGAAGGACATCTACTCATGGACAGGTAAAGTACTGTTATGAACCAAACACATAGACCACTATCAATTTCATGTCAAAGCTCAAAATAAAGTGAGCACAACTGAACATTTTAGACATTCATATCATAATTGAACACATCGGTCTGATCTTGTGCATCTGTTATTTGAATATTAAAAGTATTTAGTCATTAGCTCACACAGACTTATTGATCATTCACTCAATATTGCCTAAATAAATAATCAAGCTTACATGCATCATGAATGATCAGTCCTTATAATGTTTGGCTGTGGTTTAACCTGTGCTGGAAATAAATGGTCATCATAGGTCTGTAGAAGCCAGAGACTCATCCATCCTGAACCATCCAGAGACTCAGAGCTTTACATCTTCATTACTGAAGCAGAGGAAGAGCCGTTCAGTAAAAACTCTTGACCGAGATCTTCATGATGAACAAAAGTGAAATTATATTTAACTTAATTCTTCATACTTTAACTTAACACTGATTTATAAAGCACATGCTGCAGCCTGTATTACTGAACTGAATGAATATGCATCAAGTGGCAATGACATTTAACTTGTTTTGGAGATATAAACATTTGTTTAAATGGATAGTGTGAAATAAATGTGTGATGTACAGTTTTTACAATAAAAAATTATATCTTGAACAATCTGAGGTTAAACTTCTCTTTCAAGATCACACTGGGAAAATAATGAGATTGCTAGAGAATTAGTAAGAGTTAAATGGTTATAATGCAAATTGCACTGGTTTTAATAGAAACTGCAATGTCCTGGTGAGTTTTACTTGTAATGTGTTGCCTTCTACCTTATATGGAGACCTGAGCATATATGAACATATGAGAGAGGATCTGGAGCAATTCAACCCCTCTACCACCAGATACCCAGAGTTAGGCTTTTTAGCCGAAGACACATTGGCAATCTCCTTTTATTAAAAGCAGTGCTAAAATATACATATTGAACATCTGAAACTTGATTGTCATATGGGTCATTTTCATGCATTGCCATGTCAGATTTCTCTGTGGGATTGGTGTGGTGGTAACTGGATGGTAAAAGCACAAAATCCTGCTGGTCTGGAATTGTTTGCAGATTCCAGCAGCATTGATATAAATGATGGTTGATTCTGCAAACAAGACACAGCAAAACACTTCAACAGTGAACAACAGCGGCGCACGTGCATGTAAATAAATCAAGTCAAACGCACATCTACTTTACCCAGAGTCTCGGAGGATTGTCCATTCATTGCTGCGAGTGTTTACATGAGCTTTCCAGTTCATCTGTTTTACTCCAGGTTAAAGCTGATCTCGATCTTCTGCTGGCCGAGACACTCACAAAGTCAAATGTGTTGTAAAATATCCTAGAATGTGTTTAAATCTCCTTAATCTCTCTTCAGTGTTCACGCGACTGACTCTCCGTCCACCTTGTGTTTATTTCATTAATGCGGATACACCTATTGACCACAGGAGGGACCTGAGGATCACCTATTCACAAGTTTATTAGGCACTTTTTTTGAGCATTAACATGTTTTTAAATGCATTAAAGACTTTGAGTCTGTGATTGGAATTTGACATTAAACTATTAAAATAATAATGTTAAGCGTGTTAAACCTACAATATTTCGTGTGTTGTAAACTGTAGCGCAGTTCTCCATCCGCTCCACTAGGCGGCGCCTATTGCTTCACGTTCAGTCTGACCCGCAGCTTCAGGTGTTTGACAGCATGAGGCTTGATGATACAACACATAAACACAAATCCTGACAGCTCCGTGATTTCATATAATATCTGTAAACAGCACATAAACAAGCCGAACCGTAAAGTGCAGGAACACCGTGACAATACAGTGACCTGTAAGTAACGTTTATATTGTTGTTTGTTTGTTTGTTTGAATGAGTGAATGTTTCTTCTCCCATGGCTGGGCAGGTCAGTTTATTTAGATAAACATATAAGTCACAATGTTGTCATTTTAATGGGGTTATTTTCACAGTGTTTCTTTTATTTGACAACATGAGCATGTAAAGGCAGTCTGGTCCTTAATGGAGGTTTATCACAGACTTGACATGATGCTCTATTGCTGCTCTGTATGATATTCTCTTGCTGTTATTAGTATTTTTGTGTCTGTTGTCTTTGTATATAGGTGTTGTGTAGATCTAAAGTGCTATAATATTTGATATTACATTTAAAATCGTCTTAAATAGTTTTATTATTATATACTGTATTAATTTTTTATTTCCTTTTCATGCAATATGATTTGTACTGCTAAAACAGACAATCAATAGCATTTGTCTTGTTCTTGTATGTTATAGGCTTGCTATCGCTGAAACACAAAGACAGTTTGAAGGCCATAACCTTGACCTCAGGTTATGACAGGACCCTTCATGCACCAGACGGCAGGAGGGATTCATTAACTCACCTCGACTTCAACAGCATGTGAGTCACACAGTATTCGTCTTTTAGAAGTGAGTTCCTGCTGTGTGTTTTAACATTGAAGACTTTTAATTATTAATATATTGTGATATGATTTTATTAAAATATGTGACAGACTTTTATAGTTATTTATAGTCAATATATTTTAATAGATTGTAAATATTTAAACTTAATTTAAGATTTTATGTTTTTAATTGTTTTCATATTCTTAATTTTGTTTTAAAATACAGTTTTGACACATTAAAAAAGTAATTTAATTAGAAAAAGCTTTTGTTAAAATTTGAAAATCCGACTGAAAGACGTAAGATTTAATATTACTAAATGTTCATATTTACAAAAACTAATAGTTATTTTATTGAAATGGTTTATTGTGTTTATTTGGCCTTTTTTTTTTTTTAAACTGTGGCACACGTGGGTAACATCAAAATAACCAAAAGAACACTTCATGTTATGTCCGTGATGGCCTAGTGGTCAGAGCAAAGGGTTAGAGATCCAAGGCCATCACAAGATGTGGGTTCGAATCACCACGCTGATACTAAACTTTTCTAGAGAGCTCATTTTAGGCCTTTTTGGGGTTCAAAAAAAAGTTTTGGCGTTTTTTTTTCTTTGCTCCTCCTTCTCTCACCTCCTCCTCCTCAGGCCCTGCTCCACCCTTCTCTCTCAGCCACGCCTCTCTCATGTTTGTCACGCCCACCTGTCAGTCCAGCCTTCCATCTCTTTTACCACCGCAGGTATGTTTCTGGTCCGTGTTTCATTGTCACCGATCCATCTTGCCATTCTGTATCACTCCCTCAGTTTATTCCAGTATCCTCTTATCTTTGCCGCTTCAGATTGTTTCCGGTATCCGCCTGTTATCTCTTGCCGCCCCAGCTTGTTTCCGGTATCCGCCTCTTATGTTGTACCGCCCCAGGTACTTTGCTGTTCACAGCTGTCTTTGGTGGGATTTGAGCCCATGCCTCAACGGTAACCTTGTCCGCAACCAACGGTGTTTGCCACTAGTGCCATCGTGACTTTCACACTGAGAGCTGTACTTCGCGCAATTTTGTCTTTTTTTGACAACAGTTTAACATAAAGATTAGTTGGATTCGAACCCCGATCTCCAAGATGAAAGCTGAACTCTTTATCCACTCACCCATTTGGTCTGTGTAGTTAATCTGCGTCTTAAATGGGGTTTATTGATCTGTTTATGGTGAATGCAGAAAAATTTAATACTAGCGAGATTCGAACATAGGCTCTCTTGTTTGATAGTCAATTCTTCAACCACTAGACCACAGAGGTTATTCAGCAATTTTGGTTTTCAGCTGAAGGTTAGACTGCAGTTACAATGTAATGTTTGCAAGAGTGGGATTCGAACCCACATCTCTGCGTTAAAAAACAAGCAAAGAGCAACTCATTATCCACTGCACCACAGAGGCAGTGACAACAGCAGGTGTTTGCTTTCAGTGTGATTCTTTTTTCACTACAGCTTATGTATTGATTTCAACACTCTTCACTTTAGCAATAGTGGGATTCGAACCCCTGACTCTGCACTATAAAATGCACAAACAGTGAACAGTTATCCTCTGGACCAAAGTGGAAAAGATGATTTCAGCTGGACCGTTTACAGAGTGATTTTTGTTTTCACTTCAGCCAAAGCATTAATTACAAAACATTTCACATTAGCAAGAGTGGAATTTGAACCCACGTCTCTGTGTTATAAAATATTCAAAGAGCAAGAAGTTATCCTCTGCGCCACAGCGGTAGTGCTGATAATGGTGTTTGTTTTCAGAGTGATTCTTGTTTTTATTGAAGCTTAAGCATTAATTACAATACATTTCACATTAGCAAGAGAGGGATTTGAACCCACAACTCTACAGTATAAATATGCAAAGAGTGAACGGTTATCCTCCACACCACACAGAAGAGAATAGGTTTTAGCATCTTTGTTTTCACAGTGATTCCTTAGCGCATTGATTTACAAACTTTTCACTTCAGCAAGAGCAGGAGACGAACCTAAGTCTCTACATTCTTGAACATGCCTAGAGTGAAAGATTATCCTCTGCACCACAGAGTTAGTGACGTATGTGTTGTGCTTGATTTAAGTATAAGTCATTTAAATTTATCGACACAGCTGTAGCATTGATTACAATATATTTAAGGTTAATGGGAGTGGGAACTGAGCTCATGATTTAGTGGTTCAAGCGCTTAAACACTAGTTTTGCAATCTGGTGACCGGGGTTCAATCCCACCTTTGCTAATGTTGTATTTAAGAAAAATAAACAAACGACACATAACAGCTATCATCAAACCGTTACAAGCTTTGTGATGCAGAGGAAAACAATTCACGCTTCATATCTGTAATCAGAGAGTCAGTCGAGTTTGAGTATATTTATTGTGCATGTTGAAAACTCCATAATTGTGGATTGTTTTTTTTTAGTTTCATGGAGTTTCATGTCAACAATTATACGCAGCACCACAGAGTTTGTGATGGTTCATGAGATTTATCAATCACATTAAAAAGTGGGACTTTTTAGATGATTATAAATTGTCACATGCACTAATAATTGAAAAAAATATTATCAAATAAGTTTACTGAAGTGAATACTGAAAACCAAAAATACTTTTAAAATACTTTTTATTAATCAAACTCACAGTGAAAACACTTACATCATTTGTAAAAGCATCCTCAGTTTAGTCAAATAAATCTTTTATTATCATCACTTGAATTACAGAGTTTGTCACACATTTGCCTTGAAGCTTCTCGTTTGCTGAAAGTGCTTAATTAACAGCCTCAGGTGTTTTAATCAGGTTGAAGTTTCACTCTGGAAAGTGGATCTTCAGGATCAGGATTTCTCCTAATGGAAAAATGTCTTTGTAATTCAGTTTAATGTATTAATGCAGATCCACTTATTGTCCACAAGATGGAGCTGAAACACTGATCTGTGAAACGCAAACAAATGTTTAATATCATTATATAACGCACACTTTATTTGTTTAAACATGTCGTATGCATTCAGTAATCAGTCAAAGTTTTCTACAAATGCTGCTTAGATCAGCCAACAGTGATTCAGCAACTTAAATTAGTGATTAACATTACCAAAGACAGAAGTGAAACAAACTTGACACCAAGACGCATTAAAAGAGTACTAGAAGATATTTTGTCAGTTTTTGATGCGTTCACACCACATGATTCTGCTCCTGAATAAATCATCGATTGTTAGATAGATGCCACAGTTATTAGATTGTTTTGGCTACAGAAGCTTCCAGTGTACATAAAGTGACAAGTGACAACCAAATAATCTGAAAAAATAAAATAATAATAATAAAAATGATAACATTAAACAGATGCGGTTAGTCAAGAAACCTGGATGTTGAGTTGTATGTACAGATTGTTATAATATACAGGTTATAAGGTGCTGTGTAACAAGTGCGAATGTAGAAAGTATTGCATTGTATATTGATATAAGGTGCTGTGTACAAGTGCGTATGAGAAAGTATTGCACATATTTATTGCACGTAGGGAATATTTAACTGTTCATAAGGTAGACAGCCTGAGGAAAGAAACTATTCCTGTGTCTGGCTGTTTTGTGCTCGGTGCTCTGAAGCGCCGACCCAGACGGTAACAGTTCGAACAGGTAGTGTGCTGTGTGAGGCGTCCAGAGTGATTTTGCGAGCCCTTTTACTCACTCTGGAAGAGTACAGTTCTTGAAGTGTAGGAAGGGTAGTGCCAGTGATTCGTTCAGCAGTCCGGACTATTCGCTGTAGTCTACGGAGGTCAGTTTTGGCAGCTGAGCCGAACCGATGGTGATTGAAGTGCAGAGGATGGATTGGATGACAGCTGAGTAGAACTGTACGAGCAGCTCCTGTGGCAGTTGAACTTCCTCAGCTGACGAAGGAAGTACAGTCTCTGCTGGGCTTTCTTCACAATAGAGTCTATATGAGTGTCCCACTTCAGATCCTGAGAGATGGTGTGCCCAGGAACCTGAATGACTCTACTGGCAGCCCAGTGCTGTTCATGTGGTGAGTGGGGGAGTGCAGGGGGGTTTCTCCTGAAGTCCACTATCATCTCCACTTGTTTGAGCGTGTTCAGCTCCAGGTTGTTGTATCTGCACCATAACGCCAGCCGCTCCACCTCCTGTCCTGTATGCAGACTCGTCACCGGTTCTGGATGAGGCCGATAACAGTAGTGTCGTCTGCAAACTTAATGAGTTTGATGGAGGGGTCTTTGCAGTGCAGTCGTTGGTGTACAGGGAGAAGAGCAGTGGAGAAAGAACACATCCCTGGGGGGCACCAGTGCTGATGGTGCGGCTGTCGGATGTGATTTTGCCCATTCTGACTAGCTGCTGTCTATCTGTCAGAAAGCTGGTGATCCATTGACAGACAGAGCTAGGAACATAGAGCTGGGCCAGTTTGTACTCAAGCAGTGATGGACGATGGTGTTAAAGGCAGAACTGAAGTCCACAAACAGAATCCTTGCGTAGTTCCCTGGTTTGTCCAGATGTTGTAGGGTATAATGCAGTCCCATGTTGACTGCATCATCACAGACCGGTTGCTCTATAGGTGAACTGCAGGGGGGTCCAGCAGGGGTCCAGTGATGTCCTTCAGATATGCTAGCACCAGTCTTTCAAATGACTTCATGGCCACAGATGTTAGGCCACAGGTCCTGTAGTCATTGAGTCCTGTGATCTTTGGCTTCTTCGGGATTGGGATGATGGTGGAGCGCTTAAAGCAGGATGGAACTTTGCGCTGTTCCAGTGATCTATTGAAGATATGGGAGAAAATGGGAGCCAGCTGGTCAGCGCAGGTTCTCAGACAGGCTGGTGAGACACCATCTGGCCCTGGTGCAATAAAACCGATTCTGATTCTGATTCTGATTTATGAATATGAATCTCCAATTTTCACACTTGCGTCTTGTCAAATTATTTTGCCCAGAGCACATTCAAAGTAATGGTGTAAAGCTAGCAAACGCAGTTCTCCATCAGGTCCACTAGGCGGCATAAGCGTCACACCTTGACATCATGATGCTTGATAACGGTCGCCTGTTCCCACGACAACACCAAAACCGTTTAAGCCGACAGATCCTGCAATGACACGATCAATAGAAAATCAATATTATTGTCAAAATCAGATCAAAGGCAGATATTTCAGCACAACAGCCAATCAAACTGACACACACGGTCCAGATAAAATGCTGCAATCACCTGTCACGCAGCTCAATGGTACGTAACTATTCATTAATAGTGCTTTTCAGAAATAATACTATAGTAATTTAAAGTAATTACTGTGGTGTTTTTTAAACACAGAATAGTAAAGTTTATTATACTGAATATATTATAGTACAGCATTAACTACAGTGGACTGATAAACTCTAACAAATACTGTAGTACACTCAATTTTTACCACAGTAAACTGGTGTATAGTAATGTAATTTACCCTATAGCTGTAGAGAATGCGCTGAGTTAATCTTAGTACAGGGTCACTCGTTTATATCTGGTTGTTGTATTATCATATGAACTTTAAAATTACTTCAACAGATTAATTCAGTTTACTATAGTATGGTTCAAAATCACTACAGTATTTATTCACTATAAACAACTGTTTTTTCATGTTAGTTGTGTTTTGCATAGTAAGTTTGAATTAGTTTATCAATATAGCAGGGTTCGTTTCCTAAACTGTATCAGACTTGCTGAAAGTTTTTGTCCAGAAATTGTTAGTTGGTCAGGATAACAAATTTGATTTCATTTGTTGTGATGATTGAAAGTCAGGTTTACTCCACCAGAGTAGGGGTCCTTCTGTATAGAATCAGTGGTAGGGTTGCACCAGCTGTTGGTATGCTATTGCTTGAGCTGGAACATAAAGTGCACACTAGAGGCTTAGTAACCACTAGCTTGTTTGTAACTAAATTTGTTCTTACTTCTGTTGCACCACATGCTCTTAAAGGCAGAACAGAGTTAGTAGGCCGTAAGCTCTCGGTAAAGTAATGCGTAGTTGCATTGAATGACGTAATATCCAATAAAAAGCCTTTAAATCGTTAAACTGCTTTAAAATTCTGCATTTATATCAGCTGCTCCAAGAAAACCACAACATATCATGTACACAATGTCCAATGCAAATTAAATGACAACATTACAGTGAGTCAAGAACAGACGACACACATACCTGCTGTGTGTGATGTGAATGCAGGTGAAATACACATGTTCAATGCACATTTATTGTTGTAGACATACAGTTACATTCTTTCAGCAGTCGGTTATAGGCCTAGCATAGGCTATTCAAGAAGGGGGGCTTCAAAGATGGCCAAATAAAAATATTTTTTTATTTTACTCATTTATTTATTTTAAGTTATATTGTGCTTTGTTTGTATATTTTCTGCTGGAATGTTAAAAAATGTTCAGAGTTAAATAAATATTTTGAAATTGTATTTTTGTTTTTTGATTTATTTCTCTGAAACGCAACACAAAATAGTAAAAAGCCAATTTTTTCTATTTAATTATTTTAATGGTGAAAAAATTGGCAAACTAAATGGAAAAAAAAATGCGAAACACTGCGTTCAGTATTCGGCCAAGCATTTCCTTATTATTCGGCTTCGGCCAAAAATTTCATTTCGGTGCATCCCTATATTTGGGTCATGCGATCAACAAAAGCAGAGCTGTGGGACGTGTGGATAGACAGTGCCTG
Organism: Danio aesculapii; assembly: GCF_903798145.1. NCBI lineage: Eukaryota > Metazoa > Chordata > Actinopteri > Cypriniformes > Danionidae > Danio > Danio aesculapii. Next base: position 49,707,104 of record NC_079438.1, read on the forward strand.
TAATGAAGGACATCCACTCATGGACAGGTAAAGTACTGTTATGAACCAAACACATAGACCACTATCAATTTCATGTCAAAGCTCAAAATAAAGTAGCACAACTGAACATTTTTAGACATTCATTCATAATTGAACACATCGGTCTGATCTTGTGCATCTGTTATTTGAATATGTAAAAGTATTTAGTCATTAGCTCACACAGACTTTAATGATCATTCACTCAATATTGCCTAAATAACTAATCAAGCTTTACATGCATCATGAATGATCAGTCCTTATAATGTTTGGCTGTGGTTTAACCTGTGCTGGAAATAAATGGTCATCATAGGTCTGTAGAAGCCAGAGACTCATCCATCCTGAACCATCCAGAGACTCAGAGCTTTACATCTTCATTACTGAAGCAGAGGAAGAGCCGTTCAGTAAAAACTCTTGAGCCGAGATCTTCATGATGAACAAAAGTGAAATTATATTTAACTTAATCTTCATACTTTAACTTTTAACACTGATTTATAAAGCACATGCTGCAGCCTGTATTACTGAACTGAATGAATATGCATCAAGTGGCAATGACATTTAACTTGTTTTGGAGATATAAACATTTGTTTAAATGGATAGTGTGAAATAAATGTGTGATGTACCGTTTTACGAATAAAAAAATTATATCTTGAACAATCTGAGGTTAAACTTCTCCTTCAGATCACACTGGGAAAATAATGAGATTGCTAGAGAATTAGTAAGAGTTAAATGGTTATAATGCAAATTGCACTGGTTTTAATAGAAACTGCAATGTCCTGGTGAGTTTTACTTGTAATGTGTTGCCTTCTACCTTATATGGAGACCTGAGCATATATGAACATATGAGAGAGGATCTGGAGCAATTCAACCCCTCTACCACCAGATACCCAGAGTTAGGCATTTTAGCCGAAGACACATTGGCAATCTCCTTTTATTAAAAGCAGTGCTAAAATATCCATATATGAACATCTGAAACTTGATTGTCATATGGGTCATTTTCATGCATTGCCATGTCAGATTTCTCTGTGGGATTGGTGTGGTGGTAACTGGATGGTAAAAGCACAAAATCCTGCTGGTCTGGAATTGTTTGCAGATTCCAGCAGCATTGATATAAATGATGGTTGATTCTGCAAACAAGACACAGCAAAACACTTCAACAGTGAACAACAGCGGCGCACGTGCATGTAAATAAATCAAGTCAAACGCACATCTACTTTACCCAGAGTCTCGGAGGATTGTCCATTCATTGCTGCGAGTGTTTACATGAGCTTTCCAGTTCATCTGTTTTACACCAGGTTAAAGCTGATCTCGATCTTCTGCTGGCCGAGACACTCACAAAAGTCAAATGTGTTGTAAAATATCCTAGAATGTGTTTAAATCTCCTTAATCTCTCTTCAGTGTTCACGCGACTGACTCTCCGTCCACCTTGTGTTTATTTCATTAATGCGGATACACCGATTGACCACAGGAGGGACCTGAGGATCACCTATTCACAAGTTTAATAGGCACTTTTTCTTGAGCATTAACGTGTTTTTAAATGTATTATGAAGACCTTCTGAGTCTGTGATTGGAATTTGACATTAAACTATTAAAATAATAATTTTAAGCGTGTTAAACCTACAATATTACTCGTGTGTTGTAAACTGTAGCGCAGTTCTCCATCCGCTCCACTAGGCGGCGCCTATTGCTTCACGTTCAGTCTGAACCGCAGCTTCAGGTGTTTGACAGCATGAGGCTTGATGATACAACACATAAACACAAATCCTGACAGCTCCGTGATTTCATTATAATATCTGTAAACAGCACATAAACAAGCCGAACCGTAAAGTGCAGGAACACAGTGACAATACAGTGACCTGTAAGTAACGTTTATATTGTTTGTTTGTATGTTTGTTTATATTGTTTGAATGAATGAGTGAATGTTTCTTCTCCCATGGCTGAGCAGGTCAGTTTATTTAGATAAACATTTAAGTCACAATTTTGTCATTTTAATGGGGTTATTTTCACAGTGTTTCATTTATTTGACAACATGAGTATGTATTAAGACAGTCTGGTCCTTAATGGAGGTTTATCACAGACTTGACATGATGCTCTATTGCTGCTCTGTATGATATTCTCTTGCTGTTATTAGTATTTTTGTGTGTCTGTTGTCTTTGTATATAGGTGATGTGTAGATCTAAAGTGCTATAATATTTTGATATTACATTTAAAATCGTCTTAAATAGTTTTATTATTATATACTGTATTATTTTGTTATTTCCTTTTCATGCAATATGATTTGTACTGCAAAAACAGAACAATCAATAGCATTTGTCTTGTTCTTGTGTATGTTATAGGCTTGCTATCGCTGAAACACAAAGACAGTTTGAAGGCCTTAACCTTGACCTCAGGTTATCGTTAGACAGAATGAAGTGAAGGACCCTTCATGCACCAGACGGCAGGAGGGATTCATTAACTCACCTCGACTTCAACAGCATGTGAGTCACACAGTATTCGTTCTTTTAGAAGTGAGTTCCTGCTGTGTGTTTTAACATTTAAAGACTTTTAATTATTAATATATTGTGATATGATTTTATTAAATATGTGAAAGACTTTTATAGTTATTTATAGTCAATATATTTTAATAGATTGTAAATATTTAAACTTAATGATTTTAATGTTTTTAATTGTTTTCATATTCTTAATTTTGTTTTAAAATACAGTTTTGGCACATTAAAAGCTTTTTCTAAAATTAAATTACTTTTTTAGAGTTAAAATTTGAAAATCCGACTGAAAGACGTAAGATTTATATATTACTAAATGTTCATATTTACAAAAACTAATAGTTATTTTATTGAAATGGTTTATTGTGTTCATTTGGCCTTTTTTTTTTTTTTTTTAAACTGTGGCACACGTGGGTAACATCAAAATAACCAAAAGAACACTTCATGTTATGTCTAGTGATGGCCTAGTGGTCAGAGCAAAGGGTTAGAGGTCCAAGGCCATCACACAAGACGTGGGTTCGAATCACCACGCTGATACTAAACTTTTCTAGAAAGCTCATTTTAGGCCGTTTTTGGGGTTCAAAAAAAGTTTTGGCTTTTTTTTTTTCTTTGCTCCTCCTTCTCTCACCGCTCCTCCTCCTCACCGGCCGCTGCTCTACCCTTCTCTCTCAGCCACGCCTCTCTCATCTTTGTCACGCCCACTTCTCAGTCCAGCCTTCCATCTCTTTTACCACCGCAGGTATGTTTCTGGTCCGTGTTTCATTGTCACTGATCCATCTTGCCATTCCGTATCAGTCCCTCAGTTTATTTTCAGTATCCGCCTCTTATCTCTTGCTGTCTCAGATCGTTTCCGGTATCCGCCGCTTATCTCTTGCCGCCTCAGATTGTTTCCGGTAACCGCCTCTTATCTCTTGCCGCCTCAGTTTGTTTCCGGTATCCGCCTCTTATGTTGTACCGCCCCAGGTACTGTGCTGTGTTCACAGCTGTCTTTGGTGGGATTTGAGCCCATGCCTCAACGGTAACCTTGTCCGCAACCAACGGTGTTTGCCACTAGTGCCATCGTGACTTTCACACTGAGAGCTGTACTTCGCGCAATTTTGTCTTTCTTTTGACAACAGTTTAACATAAAGATAAGTTGGATTCGAACCCCGATCTCCAAGATGAAAGCTGAACTCTTTATCCACTCACCCATTTGGTCTGTGTAATCAATTTGCGTCTTAAATGGGGTTTTATTGATCTGTTTATGGTGAATGCAGAAAAATTTTAAGACTAGCAAGAGTCGAACATAGGCTCTCTTGTTTGATAGTCAATTCTTCAACCACTAGACCACAGAGGTTATTCAGCAATTTTCGGTTTTCAGCTGAAGGTTAGACTGCAGTTACAATGTAATGTTTGCAAGAGTGGGATTCGAACCCGCATCTCTGCGTTAAAAAACAAGCAAAGAGCAACTCATTATCCACTGTACCACAGAGGCAGTGACAACAGCAGGTGTTTGCTTTCAGTGTGATTCTTTTTTCACGACAGCTTATGTATTGATTTCAACACTCTTTACTTTAGCAATAGTGGGATTCGAACCCCTGACTCTGCACTATAAAATGCACAAACAGTGAACAGTTATCCTCTGGACCAAAGTGGAAAAGATGATTTCAGCTGGACCGTTTACAGAGTGATTTTTGTTTTCACTTCAGCCAAAGCATTAATTACAAAACATTTCACATTAGCAAGAGTGGAATTTGAACCCACGTCTCTGTGTTATAAAATATTCAAAGAGCAAGAAGTTATCCTCTGCGCCACAGCGGTAGTGCTGATTATGGTGTTTGTTTTCAGAGTGATTCTTGTTTTTACTGAAGCTTAAGCATTAATTACAATACATTTCACTTTAGCAAGAGAGGGATTTGAACCCACAACTCTACAGTATAAATATGCAAAGAGTGAACGGTTATCCTCCACACCACAGAGAGAGAATAGGTTTTAGCATCTTTGTTTTCACAGTGATTCCTTAGTGTAACATTTATTTACAAACTTTTCACTTCAGCAAGAGCAGGAGACGAACCTAAGTCTCTACGTTCTTGAACATGCCTAGAGTGAATGATTATCCTCTGCACCACAGAGTTAGTGACATATGTGTTGTGCTTGATTTCAGTATAAGTCATTTAAATTTATCGACACAGCTGTAGCATTGATTACAATATATTTAAGGTTAATGGGAGTGGGAACTGTGCTCATGATTTAGTGGTTCAAGCGCTTAATCACTAGTTTTGCTATCTGTGTGACCGGGGTTCAATCCCACCTTTGCTAATGTTGTATTTAAGAAAAATAAACAAACGACACATAACAGCTATCATCAAACTGTTACAAGCTTTGTGATGCAGAGCAAAACAATTCACCCTTCATATCTGTAATCAGAGAGTCAGTCGAGTTTGAGTATATTTATTGTGCATGTTGAAAACTCCATAATTGTGGATTGTTTTTTTTAGTTTCATGGAGTTTCATGTCAACAATTATACGCAGCACCACAGAGTTTGTGATGGTTCATGAGATTTATCAATCACATTAAAAAGTGGGACTTTTTAGATGATTATAAATTGTCACATGCACTAATAATTGAAAAAAAATATTATCAAATAAGTTTACTGAAGTGAATACTGAAAACCAAAAATACTTTTAAAATACTTTTTATTAAATCAAACTCACAGTGAAAACACTTACATCATTTGTAAAAGCATCATCAGTTTAGTCAAATAAATCTTTTATTATCATCACTTGAATTACAGAGTTTGTCACACATTTGCCTTGAAGCTTCTCGTTTGCTGAAAGTGCTTAATTAACAGCCTCAGGTGTTTTAATCAGGTTGGAGTTTCACTCTGGAAAGTGGATCTTCAGGATCAGGATTTCTCCTAATGGAAAACATGTCTTTGTAATTCAGTTTAATGTATTAATGCAGATCCACTTATTGTCCACAAGATGGAGCTGAAACACTGATCTGTGAAACGCAAACAAATGTTTAATATTCATTATATAACGCACACTTTATTTGTTTAAACATGTCGTATGCATTCAGCATTCAGTCAAAGTTTTCTACAAATGCTGCTTAGATCAGCCAACAGTGATTCAGCAACTTAAATTAGTGATTAACATTACCAAAGACAGAAGTGAAACAAACTTGACACCAAGACGCATTAAAAGAGTACTAGAAGATATTTTGTCCAGTTTTTGATGCGTTCACACCACATGATTCTGCTCCTGAATAAATCATAGATTAGATGCCAATTTATGAATATGAATCTCCAATTTTCACACTTGCGTCTCGTCAAATTATTTTGCCCAGAGCACATTCAAAGTAATGAGTAAAGCTAGCAAACGCAGTTCTCCATCAGGTCCACTAGGCGGCGTAAGCGTCACACCTTGACATCATGACGCTTGATAACGGTCGCCTGTTCCCACGACAACACCAAAACCGTTTAACCGACAGATCCTGCAATGACACGATCAATAAGAAAATCAATATTACTGTCAAAATCAGTCAAAGGCAGATATTTCAGCACAACAGCCAATCAAACTGACACACACGGTCCAGATAAAATGCTGCAATCACCTGTCACGCAGCTCAATGGTACATAACTATTCATTAATAGTGCTTTTCAGAAATAATACTATAGTAATTTAAAGTAATTACTGTGGTGTTTTTTAAACACAGAATAGTAAAGTTTATTATACTGAATATATTATAGTACAGCATTAACTACAGTGGACTGATAAACTCTAACAAATACTGTAGTACACTCTAATTTTTACCACAGTAAACTGGTGTATAGTAATGTAATTTACCCTATAGCTGTAGAGAATGTGCTGAGTTAATCTTAGTACAGGGTCACTCGTTTATATCTGGTTGTTGTATTATCATATGAACTTTAAAATTACTCCAACAGATTAATTCAGTTTACTATAGTATGGTTCAAAATCACTACAGTATTTACTCACTATAAACAACTGTTTTTTCATGTTAGTTATGTTTTGCATAGTAAGTTTGAATTAGTTTATCAATATAGCAGGGTTCGTTTACTAAACTGAATCAGACTTGCTGAAAGTTTTTGTCCAGAAATTGTTAGTTGGTCAGGATAACAAATTTGTTTTCATTTGTTGTGATGATTGAAAGTCAGGTTTACTCCACTAGAGTAGGGGTCCTTCTGTATAGATCAGTGGTAGGGTTGCACCAGCTGTTGGTATGCTATTGCTTGAGCTGGAACATAAAGTGCACACTAGAGGCTTAGTAACCACTAGCTAGTTTGTAACTAAATTTGTTTTTACTTCGGTTGCACCACATGCTCTTAAAGGCAGAACATAGTTAGTAGGCCGTAAGCTCTCGGTAAAGTAATGCGTAGTTGCATTGAATGACGTAATATCCAATAAAAAGCCTTTAAATCGTTAAACTGCTTTAAAATTCTGCATTTATATCAGCTGCTCCAAGAAAACCACAACATATCATGTACACAATGTCCAATGCAAATTAAATCACAACATTACAGTGAGTCAAGAACAGACGACACACATACCTGCTTTGTGTGATGTGAATGCAGGTGAAATACACATGTTCAATGCACATTTATTGTTGTAGACATACAGTTACATTCTTTCAGCAGTCGGTTATAGGCCTAGCATAGGCTATTCAAGAAGGGGGGCTTCAAAGATGGCCAAATAAAAATATTTTTTATTTTACTCATTTATTTATTTTAAGTTTTATTGTGCTTTGTTTGTATATTTTCTGCTGGAATGTTAAAAAAATGTTCAGAGTTAAATAAATATTTTGAAATTGTATTTTTGTTTTTTGATTTATTTCTCTGAAAAGCAACACAAAATAGTAAAAAGCAAATTTTTTCTATTTAATTATTTTAATGGTGAAAAAATTGGCAAACTAAATGGGAAAAAAATGCGAAACACTGCGTTCAGTATTCGACCAAGCATTTCCTTATTATTCGGCTTCGGCCAAAAATTTCATTTCGGTGCATCCCTATATTTGGGTCATACGATCAACAAAAGCAGAGCTGTGGGACGTGTGGATAGACAGTGCCTGTAATGAAGGACATCTACTCATGGACAGGTAAAGTACTGTTATGAACCAAACACATAGACCACTATCAATTTCATGTCAAAGCTCAAAATAAAGTGGCACAACTGAACATTTTTAGACATTCATTCATAATTGAACACATCGGTCTGATCTTGTGCATCTGTTATTTGAATATGTAAAAGTATTTAGTCATTAGCTCACACAGACTTTATTGATCATTCACTCAATATTGCCTAAATAAATAATCAAGCTTTACATGCATCATGAATGATCAGTCCTTATAATGTTTGGCTGTGGTTTAACCTGTGCTGGAAATAAATGGTCATCATAGGTCTGTAGAAGCCAGAGACTCATCCATCCTGAACCATCCAGAGACTCAGAGCTTTACATCTTCATTACTGAAGCAGAGGAAGAGCCGTTCAGTAAAAACTCTTGAGCCGAGATCTTCATGATGAACAAAAGTGAAATTATATTTAACTTAATTCTTCATACTTTAACTTAACACTGATTTATAAAGCACATGCTGCAGCCTGTATTACTGAACTGAATGAATATGCATCAAGTGGCAATGACATTTAACTTTTTTTTGGAGATATAAACATTTGTTTAAATGGATAGTGTGAAAAATGTGGGATGTACAGTTTTTACGAATAAAAAATTATATCTTGAACAATCTGAGGTTAAACTTCTCCTTCAAGATCACACTGGGAAAATAATGAGATTGCTAGAGAATTAGTAAGAGTTAAATGGTTATAATGCAAATTGCAATGGTTTTAATAGAAACTGCAATGTCCTGGTGAGTTTTACTTGTAATGTGTTGCCTTCTACCTTATATGGAGACCTGAGCATATATGAACATATGAGAGAGGATCTGGAGCAATTCAACCACTCTACCACCAGATACCCAGAGTTAGGCATTTTAGCCGAAGACACATTGGCAATCTCCTTTTATTAAAAGCAGTGCTAAAAAATCCATATATGAACATCTGAAACTTGAATGTCATATGGGTCATTTTCATGCATTGCGATGTCAGATTTCTCTGTGGGATTGGTGTGGTGGTAACTGGATGGTAAAAGCACAAAATCCTGCTGGTCTGGAATTGTTTGCAGATTCCAGCAGCATTGATATAAATGATGGTTGATTCTGCAAACAAGACACAGCAAAACACTTCAACAGTGAACAACAGCGGCGCACGTGCATGTAAATAAATCAAGTCAAACGCACATCTACTTTACCCAGAGTCTCGGAGGATTGTCCATTCATTGCTGCGAGTGTTTACATGAGCTTTCCAGTTCATCTGTTTTACTCCATCAGGTTAAAGCTGATCTCGATCTTCTGCTGGCCGAGACACTCACAAAGTCAAATGTGTTGTAAAATATCCTAGAATGTGTTTAAATCTCCTTAATCTCTCTTCAGTGTTCACGCGACTGACTCTCCGTCCACCTTGTGTTTATTTCATTAATGCGGATACACCTATTGACCACAGGAGGGACCTGAGGATCACCTATTCACAAGTTTAATAGGCACTTTTTCTTGAGCATTAACGTGTTTTTAAATGCATTATGAAGACCTTCTGAGTCTGTGATTGGAATTTGACATTAAACTATTAAAATAATAATTTTAAGCGTGTTAAACCTACAATATTACTCGTGTGTTGTAAACTGTAGCGCAGTTCTCCATCCGGTCCACTAGGCGGCGCCTATTGCTTCACGTTCAGTCTGACCCGCAGCTTCAGGTGTTTGACAGCATGAGGCTTGATGATACAACACATAAACACAAATCCTGACAGCTCCGTGATTTCATTATAATATCTGTAAACAGCACATAAACAAGCCGAACCGTAAAGTGCAGGAACACCGTGCCAATACAGTGACCTGTAAGTAACGTTTATATTGTTTGTTTGTTTGTTTATATTGTTTGAATGAATGAGTGAATGTTTCTTCTCCCATGGCTGAGCAGGTCAGTTTATTTAGATAAACATATGTCACAATGTTGTCATTTTAATGGGGTTATTTTCACAGTGTTTCTTTTATTTGACAACATGAGCATGTATTAAGGCAGTCTGGTCGTTAATGGAGGTTTATCACAGACTTGACATGATGCTCTTTTGCTGCTCTGTATGATATTCTCTTACGGTTATTAGTATTTTTGTGTGTCTGTTGTCTTTGTATGTAGGTGATGTGTAGATCTAAAGTGCTATAATATTTTGATATTACATTTAAAATCGTCTTAAATAGTTTTATTGTTATATACTGTATTATTTTTGTTATTTCCTTTTTATGCAATATGATTTGTACTGCAAAAACAGAACAATCAATAGCATTTGTCTTGTTCTTGTGTATGTTATAGGCTTGCTATCGCTGAAACACAAAGACAGTTTGAAGGCCATAACCTTGACCTCAGGTTATCGTTAGACAGAATGAAGTGAAGGACCCTTCATGCACCAGACGGCAGGAGGGATTCATTAACTGACCTCGACTTCAACAGCATGTGAGTCACACAGTATTCATTCTTTTAGAAGTGAGTTCCTGCTGTGTGTTTTAACATTTAAAGACTTTTAATTATTAATATATTGTGATATGATTTTATTAAAATATGTGAAAGACTTTTATAGTTATTTATAGTCAATATATTTTAATAGATTGTAAATATTTAAACTTAATTTAATGATTTTATTGTTTTTAATTGTTTTCATATTCTTAATTTTGTTTTAAAATACAGTTTTGACACATTAAAAAAGTAATTTAATTAGAGAAAAAGCTTTTAGACTCTAAATTTGAAAATCTGACTGAAAGACGTAAGATTTATATATTACTAAATGTTCATATTTACAAAAACGAATAGTTATTTTATTGAAATGGTTTATTGTGTTCATTTGGCCTTTTTTTTTTTTTTAAACTGTGGCACACGTGGGTAACATCAAAATAACCAAAAGAACACTTCATGTTATGTCTAGTGATGGCCTAGTGGTCAGAGCAAAGGGTTAGAGATCCAAGGCCACCACACAAGACGTGGGTTCGAATCACCACGCTGATACTAAACTTTTCTAGAGAGCTCATTTTAGGCCGTTTTTGGGGTTCAAAAAAAAAATTTTGGCGTTTTTTTTCTTTGCTCCTCCTTCTCTCACCACTCCTCCTCCTCGGCTCCACCCTTCTCTCTCAGCCACGCCTCTTTCATGTTTGTCACGCCCACCTTTCAGTCCAGCCTTCCATCTCTTTTACCACCGCAGGTATGTTTCTGGTCCGTGTTTCATTGTTACCGATCCGTCTTGCCATTCCGTATCACTACCTCAGATTATTTCCAGTATCCGCCTTTTATCTCTTGCCGCCTCAGATTGTTTCCGGTATTCGCCTCTTATCTCTTGCCGCCTCAGTTTGTTTCCGGTATCCGCCTCTTATGTTGTACCGCCCCAGGTACTCTGCTGTGTTCACAGCTGTCTTTGGTGGGATTTGAGCCCATGCCTCAACGGTAACCTTGTCCGCAACCAACGGTGTTTGCCACTAGTGCCATCGTGACTTTCACACTGAGAGCTGTACTTCGCGCAATTTTGTCTTTCTTTTGACAACAGTTTAACATAAACATAAGTTAGATTCGAACCCCGATCTCCAAGATGAAAGCTGAACTCTTTATCTACTCACCCATTTGGTCTGTGTAGTTCATCTGCGTCTTAAATGGGGTTTTATTGATCTGTTTATGGTGAATGCAGAAAAATTTTATTACTAGCAAGATTCGAACATAGGCTCTCTTGTTTGATAGTTAATTCTTCAACCACTAGACCACAGGGGTTATTCAGCAATTGTTGGTTTTCAGCTGAAGGTTAGACTGCAGTTACAATGTAATGTTTGCAAGAGTGGGATTCGAACCCACATCTCTGCGTTAAAAAACAAGCAAAGAGCAACTCATTATCCACTGTACCACAGAGGTAGCGACAACAGCAGGTGTTTGCTTTCAGTGTGATTCTTTTTTCACGACAGCTTATGTATTGATTTCAACACTCTTCACTTTAGCAATAGTGGGATTCGAACCCCTGACTCTGCACTATAAAATGCACAAACAGTGAACAGTTATCCTCTGGACCAAAGTGGAAAAGATGATTTCAGCTGGACCGTTTACAGAGTGATTTTTGTTTTCACTTCAGCCAAAGCATTAATTACAAAACATTTCACATTAGCAAGAGTGGAATTTGAACCCACGTCTCTGTGTTATAAAATATTCAAAGAGCAAGAAGTTATCCTCTGCGCCACAGCGGTAGTGCTGATTATGGTGTTTGTTTTCAGAGTGATTCTTGTTTTTACTGAAGCTTAAGCATTAATTACAATACATTTCACTTTAGCAAGAGAGGGATTTGAACCCACAACTCTACAGTATAAATATGCAAAGAGTGAGCGTTTATCCTCCACACCACAGAGACAGAACAGGATTTAGCATCTTTGTTTTCACAGTGATTCCTTAGTGTAACATTTATTTACAAACTTTTCACTTCAGCAAGGGCGGGAGACGAACCTAAGTATCTACGTTCTTGAACATGCCTAGAGTGAATGATTATCCTCTGCACCACAGAGTTAGTGACATATGTGTTGTGCTTGATTTAAGTATAAGTCATTTAAATTTATCGACACAGCTGTAGCATTGATTGCAATATATTTAAGGTTAATGGGAGTGGGAACTGTGCTCATGATTTAGTGGTTCAAGCGCATAAACACTAGTTTTGCAATCTGTGTGACCGGGGTTCAATCCCACCTTTGCTAATGTTGTATTTAAGAAAAATAAACAAACGACACATAACAGCTATCATCAAACTGTTACAAGCTTTGTGATGCAGAGGAAAACAATTCACGCTTCATATCTGTAATCAGAGAGTCAGTCGAGTTTGAGTATATTTATTGTGCATGTTGAAAACTCCATAATTGTGGATTGTTTTTTTTTAGTTTCATGGAGTTTCATGTCAACAATTATACGCAGCACCACAGAGTTTGTGATGGTTCATGAGATTTATCAATCACATTAAAAAGTGGGACTTTTTAGATGATTATAAATTGTCACATGCACTAATAATTGAAAAAATTATCAAATAAGTTTACTGAAGTGAATACTGAAAACCAAAAATACTTTTAAAATACTTTTTATTAAATCAAACTCACAGTGAAAACACTTACATCATTTGTAAAAGCATCATCAGTTTAGTCAAATAAATCTTTTATTATTATCACTTGAATTACAGAGTTTGTCACACATTTGCCTTGAAGCTTCTCGTTTGCTGAAAGTGCTTAATTAACAGCCTCAGGTGTTTTAATCAGGTTGGAGTTTCACTCTGGAAAGTGGATCTTCAGGATCAGGATTTCTCCTAATGGAAAACATGTCTTTGTAATTCAGTTTAATGTATTAATGCAGATCCACTTATTGTCCACAAGATGGAGCTGAAACACTGATCTGTGAAACGCAAACAAATGTTTAATAGTCTTTATATAACGCACACTTTATTTGTTTAAACATGTCGTATGCATTCAGTAATCAGTCAAAGTTTTCTACAAATGCTGCTTAGATCAGCCAACAGTGATTCAGCAACTTAAATTAGTGATTAACATTACCAAAGACAGAAGTGAAACAAACTTGACACCAAGACGCATTAAAAGAGTACTAGAAGATATTTTGTCCAGTTTTTGATGCGTTCACACCACATAATTCTGCTCCTGAATAAATCATCGATTAGTTAGATTAGATGCCAATTTATGAATATGAATCTCCAATTTTCACACTTGCGTCTCGTCAAATTATTTTGCCCAGACCACATTCAAAGTAATGGAGTAAAGCTAGCAAACGCAGTTCTCCATCAGGTCCACTAGGCGGCGTAAGCGTCACACCTTGACATCATGACGCTTGATAACGGTCGCCTGTTCCCACGACAACACCAAAACCGTTTAACCGACAGATCCTGCAATGACATGATCAATAAGAAAATCAATATTATTGTCAAAATCAGTCAAAGGCAGATATTTCAGCACAACAGCCAATCAAACTGACACACACGGTCCAGATAAAATGCTGCAATCACCTGTCACGCAGCTCAATGGTACGTAACTATTCATTAATAGTGCTTTTCAGAAATAATACTATAGTAATTTAAAGTAATTACTGTGGTGTTTTTTTAAACACAGAATAGTAAAGTTTATTATACTGAATATATTATAGTACAGCATTAACTACAGTGGACTGATAAACTCTAACAAATACTGTAGTACACTCTAATTTTTACTACAGTAAACTGGTGTATAGTAATGTAATTTACCCTATAGCTGTAGAGAATGCGCTGAGTTAATCTTAGTACAGGGTCACTCGTTTATATCTGGTTGTTGTATTATCATATGAACTTTAATATTACTCCAACAGATTAATTCAGTTTACTATAGTATGGTTCAAAATCACTACAGTATTTACTCACTATAAACAACTGTTTTTTCATGTTAGTTGTGTTTTGCATAGTAAGTTTGAATTAGTTTATCAATATAGCAGGGTTCGTTTCCTAAACTGTATCAGACTTGCTGAAAGTTTTTGTCCAGAAATTGTTAGTTGGTCAGGATAACAAATTTGTTTTCATTTGTTGTGATGATTGAAAGTCAGGTTTACTCCACTAGAGTAGGGGTCCTTCTGTATAGATCAGTGGTAGGGTTGCACCAGCTGTTGGTATGCTATTGCTTGAGCTGGAACATAAAGTGCACACTAGAGGCTTAGTAACCACTAGCTAGTTTGTAACTAAATCTGTTCTTACTCCGGTTGCACCACATGCTCTTAAAGGCAGAACATAGTTAGTAGGCCGTAAGCTCTCTGTAAAGTAATGCGTAGTCGCATTGAATGACGTAATATCCAATAAAAAAGCCTTTAAATCGTTAAACTGCTTTAAAATTCTGCATTTATATCAGCTGCTCCAAGAAAACCACAACATATCATGTACACAATGTCCAATGCAAATTAAATCACAACATTACAGTGAGTCAAGAACAGACGACACACATACCTGCTGTGTGTGATGTGAATGCAGGTGAAATACACATTAAGTTATCCAAACATTAAACCTGAAATGATTTTAATAGGCTGCACATGAAAGAGAAAAAAACAGAGAGAAAAACTCAGTCATGAGTGATTCTGATTTGAAATGATGGGTACAATAAACACAAAACAGTTGAACTATTGTTTTACAAACCAAAACTATTTGAGATTTGAGTGTAAATAAGGCTGTGAGTGGAGGGAGATCATTCTTCAGTATCACTATGAACTCCTCTGTGTAAACTAATCTCGCTCTCATACACTGCTGGTGCAACCGGCCCCAAATCTTGAGTTAAACACTTTAATAAACAAAGTTAAAACACTGGTCTTTCATCGTCAGTATTATTAGCAAAAATTAAAATGCTCTAAATCACAACATTTCATTTGAAATTGAGAAGAAAGGTCAATATCATCAGTAAGTGACAGAATAAGCTATAACTGAACATTGAAAATGCAAAGAAACCAATAATTCCATCTGGTATTTTAATGTTGTGCTGTAACTGTGCCTTAACAAATGATACAGCACATGAAATGAAGTCAGTTTATGTGTCTCTTCTACAAAATAAAGAATGTGTTTGGGTGGGGTCGCACCGAATATTCGGCAGATTGTGCTTCACTCACAAGAGTTTAGAGGGTCCCATACAGCTGTAGCCATATCTGAGGCGTTCGCCAACATGTTTGACACTTGGCGTATCGACCAATCTAAAGTACATGCGGTAGTCAGTGACAACGCAAGAAATATGGCTAAAGCCATGGAAGATAGTGATCTGAAAGGCATACGGTGTATGGCACACACAATTCAACTGGCGGTCAACGAGGGATTGTTGAGTGAGCGCAGTATAGCAGATGTAATAGCGATATGCAGGAAAATTGTTGGCCATTTTAAACATTCACCGCTTGCCTATTCGCGCCTACAAATTGATCCAAGAACAGTTCGGAATGCCACAAAAACGTTTCCAACAAGATGTGAGCACAAGGTGGAACAGTACATATTATATGCTGGAAAGCCTTTTTGCGCAAAAGAGAGTCTTGGCTACATACATACCAGATCATGACCTGCCCGCGACATTCACCGCATACCAGTGGGTGTTAATCGAGAACGTTCTCTCTCTTCTCGTCCCCTTTGAGCAGATACCAAAAGAGATAAGCTCATCTGATGCATCTGTGGCAGACGTCATACCTTTACTTGCAGCACTAAAGCGTCTTTTAAACAAAGAGGCTGAAACAGACCACGGAGTGAAAACAACTAAAAGTGCGCTCTTAGAAGCTGTCAGCGCCCGATTTAGTCAGGTGGACTCAGAACCCCTGTACTGCATCGCGACTGTGCTTGATCCACGATATAAAGATCATTACTTGGATGTGGGGAAAAAGCTGCGCACACGAGAAATGATCCAGGCCGAGTTGGACTTGGGAAAGCCGCTAGGTGATTGAGACGGTCAGGTGATGCACAGCGCAGGAGATGAAAACAGCGCAGAGAGTAAACGGGCTCGTACTACAGATGAGCCGAGCACAGTCTTGCTGTCTGACATGTTCGATGAGATCCTCCAAGAGAACAACCCATTTGCAAGACAGAGGACAAGCTCAACCGCTCAACAGGTTATCTCTCAGAAGTCCCCATCCCCAGAAGCAATAACCCTCTCGAATTTTGGAGGACCAATCAAGGCCGCTTTTCCGACCTGGCGCAGATGGCATGCAGGTAGGCTACTTCTATGGGAAATTAATTGAAGATTTTATTTATATTTTGGATTATGGAAACACTTTATAAGTAGTTTCTACTTTTAACATTAACTAACAATGAAAAACCCTTATTAAAGCATTTATTAATCTTAATGTTAACATTTACTAATACAGTATTAAAATTAAGTATCATATTTTTAATTTTTGAATTAAAAACTATCAAAAGTGGTAGGCCTATTTGTTAAAATTGTTAATGCACTTATACTAACGTGAACTACATATTTTTTATTATCTTACATTAACGAAGATTAATAAATACCATAACAAATGTATTGCTCATTGTTGGTTAATGCAATAATGTTAACAAAAGGAAACATTGTAAAGTGGTTACTACCTATATTATGTATTTTGTGAAAATGTAACTATTTATAGTGTAGTAAAATAGTAGGCCTACACTGGGTTTCAACCATTTCATTACCTTGAAGACATTGTTCATTTTGAAATGAGCAACTTTCAGAAAACTGCAATAAAAATTTCAACTATTCTGCAGGTACTTGTCTGCTCCATGCACAAGCACCGACAGCGAGAGACTGTTTAGTGCTGCATCTCATGTCATCGATGAGAAGAGGAACCGACTTTCATGTGAGAAAGCAGAGAAGCTACTTTTCATAAAGAAGAACCTGCCACTTTTCCTGAAGAAGTAGGCTAAGTAGGCTTATGTCTAGGACATTTATTCATTTGTTGTGGGTTCATCCACATGTTTTGCACTATTCAATGCACATTTATTGTTGTAGACATACAGTTACACTCTTTCAGCAGTCGGTTATAGGCCTAGCATAGGCTATTCAAGAAGGGGGGCTTCAAAGATGGCCAAATAAAAATATTTTTTTATTTTACTCATTTATTTATTTTAAGTTATATTGTGCTTTGTTTGTATATTTTCTGCTGGAATGTTAAAAAAATGTTCAGAGTTAAATAAATATTTTGAAATTGTATTTTTGTTTTTTGATTTATTTCTCTGAAAAGCAACACAAAATAGTAAAAAGCTAATTTTTTCTATTTAATTATTTTAATGGTGAAAAAATTGGCAAACTAAATGGAAAAAATGTGAAACACTGCGTTCAGTATTCGGCCAAGCATTTCATTATTATTCGGCTTCGGCCAAAAATTTCATTTCGGTGCATCCCTATATTTGGGTCATACGATCAACAAAAGCAGAGCTGTGGGACGTGTGGATAGACAGTGCCTGTAATGAAGGACATCCACTCATGGACAGGTAAAGTACTGTTATGAACCAAACACATAGACCACTATCAATTTCATGTCAAAGCTCAAAATAAAGTGCACAACTGAACATTTTTAGACATTCATTCATAATTGAACACATCGGTCTGATCTTGTGCATCTGTTATTTGAATATGTAAAAGTATTTAGTCATTAGCTCACACAGACTTTAATGATCATTCACTCAATATTGCCTAATAACTAATCAAGCTTTACATGCATCATGAATGATCAGTCCTCATAATGTTTGGCTGTGGTTTAACCTGTGCTGGAAATAAATGGTCATCATAGGTCTGTAGAAGCCAGAGACTCATCCATCCTGAGCCATCCAGAGACTCAGAGCTTTACATCTTTATTACTGAAGCAGAGGAAGAGCCGTTCAGCAAAAACTCTTGAGCCGAGATCTTCATAATGAACAAAAGTGAAATTATATTTAACTTAATTCTTCATACTTTAACTTAACACTGATTTATAAAGCACATGCTGCAGCCTGTATTACTGAACTGAATGAATATGCATCAAGTGGCAATGACATTTAACTTGTTTTGGAGATATAAACATTTGTTTAAATGGATAGTGTGAAATAAATGTGTGATGTACAGTTTTTACAAATAAAAAATTATATCTTGAACAATCTGAGGTTAAACTTCTCTTTCAAGATCACACTGGGAAAATAATGAGATTGCTAGAGAATTAGTAAGAGTTAAATGGTTATAATGCAAATTGCACTGGTTTTAATAGAAACTGCAATGTCCTGGTGAGTTTTACTTGTAATGTGTTGCCTTCTACCTTATATGAAGACCTGAGCATATATGAACATATGAGAGAGGATCTGGAGCAATTCAACCCCTCTACCACCAGATGCCCAGAGTTAGGCAGTTTAGCCGAAGACACATTGGCAATCTCCTTTTATTAAAAGCAGTGCTAAAATATCCATATATGAACATCTGAAATTATAGCGAACATATTTAAACATATATGCACATATTTTAATTACTTTTACATTTTTAATTATATATTTATATTAATGATATTTGTAAACGAACATGTTTCATATGTGACATATTTTATATATGTGAAATCTAAACATGAACTTGAATGTCATATGGGTCATTTTCATGCATTGCCATGTCAGATTTCTCTGTGGGATTGGTGTGGTGGTAACTGGATGGTAAAAGCACAAAATCCTGCTGGTCTGGAATTGTTTGCAGATTCCAGCAGCATTGATATAAATGATGGTTGATTCTGCAAACAAGACACAGCAAAACACTTCAACAGTGAACAACAGCGGCGCACGTGCATGTAAATAAATCAAGTCAAACGCTCATCTACTTTACCCAGAGTCTCGGAGGATTGTCCATTCATTGCTGCGAGTGTTTACATGAGCTTTCCAGTTCATCTGTTTTACTCCAGGTTAAAGCTGATCTCGATCTGCTGCTGGCCGAGACACTCACAAAGTCAAATGTGTTGTAAAATATCCTAGAATGTGTTTAAATCTCCTTAATCTCTCTTCAGTGTTCACGCGACTGACTCTCCGTCCACCTTGTGTTTATTTCATTAATGCGGATACACCGATTGACCACAGGAGGGACCTGAGGATCACCTATTCACAAGTTTATTAGGCACCTTTTCTTGAGCATTAACGTGTTTTTAAATGCATTATGAAGACCTTCTGAGTCTGTGATTGGAATTTGACATTAAACTATTAAAATAATAATGTTAAGCGTGTTAAACCTACAATATTACTCGTGTGTTGTAAACTGTAGCGCAGTTCTCCATCCGCTCCACTAGGCGGCGCCTATTGCTTCACGTTCAGTCTGACCCGCAGCTTCAGGTGTTTGACAGCATGAGGCTTGATGATACAACACATAAACACAAATCCTGACAGCTCCGTGATTTCATTATAATATCTGTAAACAGCACATAAACAAGCCGAACCGTAAAGTGCAGGAACACAGTGACAATACAGTGACCTGTAAGTAACGTTTATATTGTTTGTTTGTTTGAATAAATGAATGTTTCTTCTCCCATGGCTGGGCAGGTCAGTTTATTTAGATAAACATTTAAGTCACAATGTTGTCATTTTAATGGGGTTATTTTCACAGTGTTTCTTTTATTTGACAACATGAGCATGTATTAAGACAGTCTGGTCCTTAATGGAGGTTTATCACAGACTTGACATGATGCTCTATTGCTGCTCTGTTTGATATTCTCTTGCTGTTATTAGTATTTTGTGTGTCTGTTGTCTTTGTATATAGGTGTTGTGTAGATCTAAAGTGCTATAATATTTGATATTACATTTAAAATTGTCTTAAATAGTTTTATTATTATATACTGTATTAATTTTGTTATTTCCTTTTCATGCAATATGATTTGTACTGCTAAAACAGAACAATCAATAGCATTTGTCTTGTTCTTGTGTATGTTATAGGCTTGCTATCGCTGAAACACAAAGACAGTTTGAAGGCCATAACCTTGACCTCAGGTTATCATTAGACAGAATGAAGTGAAGGACCCTTCATGCACCAGACGGCAGGAGGGATTCATTAACTCACCTCGACTTCAACAGCATGTGAGTCACACAGTATTCATTCTTTTAGAAGTGAGTTCCTGCTGTGTGTTTTAACATTTGAAGACTTTTAATTATTAATATATTGTGATATGATTTTATTAAAATATGTGACAGACTTTTATAGTTATTTATAGTCAATATATTTTAATAGATTGTAAATATTTAAACTTAATTTAATGATTTTTATTGTTTTTAATTGTTTTCATATTCTTAATTTTGTTTTAAAATACAGTTTTGACACATTAAAAAAGTAATTTAATTAGAGAAAAAGCTTTTAGTGTTAAAATTTGAAAATCCGACTGAAAGACGTAAGATTTATATATTACTAAATGTTCATATTTACAAAAACTAATAGTTATTTTATTGAAATGGTTTATTGTGTTCAGTTGGCCTTTTTTTTTTTTTGTTAAACTGTGGCACACGTGGGTAACATCAAAATAACCAAAAGAACACTTATTATTATGTCCAGTGATGGCCTAGTGGTCAGAGCAAAGTGTTAGAGATCCAAGGCCATCACACAAGATGTGGGTTCGAATCACCACGCTGATACTAAACTTTTCTAGAGAGCTCATTTTAGGCCGTTTTTGGGGTTCAAAAAAAAAAGTTTTGGCTTTTTTTTTTCTGTGCTCCTCCTTCTCTCACCGCTCCTCCTCACCGGCCACTGCTCCACCCTTCTCTCTCAGCCACGCCTCTCTCATGTTTGTCACGCCCACCTGTCAGTCCAGCCTTCCATCTCTTTTACCACCGCAGGTATGTTTCTGGTCCGTGTTTCATTGTCACCGATCCTTCTTGCCATTCTGTATCACTCCCTCAGTTTATTTCCAGTATCCGCCTCTTATCTCTTGCTGCCTCAGATTGTTTCCGGTATCCGCCTTTTATCTCTTGCCACCCCAGATTGTTTCCGGTATCCGCCTCTTATGTTGTACCGCCCCAGGTACTCTGCTGTATTCACAGCTGTTTTTGGTGGGATTTGAGCCCATGCCTCAACGGTAACCTTGTCCGCAACCAACGGTGTTTGCCACTAGTGCCATCGTGACTTTCACACTGAGAGCTGTACTTCGCGCAATTTTGTCTTTTTTTTGACAACAGTTTAACCTAAAGATTAGTTGGATTCGAACCCCGATCTCCAAGATGAAAGCTGAACTCTTTATCCACTCACCCATTTGGTCTGTGTAGTTAATCTGCGTCTTAAATGGGGTTTTATTGATCTGTTTATGGTGAATGCAGAAAAATTTTAATACTAGCGAGATTCGAACATAGGCTCTCTTGTTTGATAGTCAATTCTTCAACCACTAGACCACAGAGGTTATTCAGCAATTTTTGGCTTTCAGCTGAAGGTTAGACTTCAGTTACAATGTAATGTTTGCAAGAGTGGGATTCGAACCCACATCTCTGCGTTAAAAAACAAGCAAAGAGCAACTCATTATCCACTGCACCACAGAGGCAGTGACAACAGCAGGCGTTTGCTTTCAGTGTGATTCTTTTTTCACTACAGCTTATGTATTGATTTCAACACACTTCACTTTAGCAATAGTGGGATTCGAACCCCTGACTCTGCACTATAAAATGCACAAACAGTGAACAGTTATCCTCTGGACCAAAGTGGAAGAGATGATTTCAGCTGGACCGTTTACAGAGTGATTTTTGTTTTCACTTCAGCCAAAGCATTAATTACAAAACATTTCACATTAGCAAGAGTGGAATTTGAACCCACGTCTCTGTGTTATAAAATATTCAAAGAGCAAGAAGTTATCCTCTGCGCCACAGCGGTAGTGCTGATAATGGTGTTTGTTTTCAGAGTGATTCTTGTTTTTATTGAAGCTTAAGCATTAATTACAATACATTTCACATTAGCAAGAGAGGGATTTGAACCCACAACTCTACAGTATAAATATGCAAAGAGTGAACGGTTATCCTCCACACCACAGAAAGAGAATAGGTTTTAGCATCTTTGTTTTCACAGTGATTCCCTAGCATAACATTGATTTACAAACTTTTCACTTCAGCAAGAGCAGGAGACGAACCTAAGTCTCTACATTCTTGAACATGCCTAGAGTGAAAGATTATCCTCTGCACCACAGAGTTAGTGACATATGTGTTGTGCTTGATTTAAGTATAAGTCATTTAAATTTATCGACACAGCTGTAGCATTGATTACAATATATTTAAGGTTAATGGGAGTGGGAACTGAGCTCATGATTTAGTGGTTCAAGCGCTTAAACACTAGTTTTGCAATCTGTGTGACCGGGGTTCAATCCCACCTTTGCTAATGTTGTATTTAAGAAAAATAAACAAACGACACATAACAGCTATCATCAAACCGTTACAAGCTTTGTGATGCAGAGGAAAACAATTCACGCTTCATATCTGTAATCAGAGAGTCAGTCGAGTTTGAGTATATTTATTGTGCATGTTGAAAACTCCTTAATTGTGGATTGTTTTTTTTTTAGTTTCATGGAGTTTCATGTCAACAATTATACGCAGCACCACAGAGTTTGTGATGGTTCATGAGTTTTATCAATCACATTAAAAAGTGGGACTTTTTAGATGATTATAAATTGTCACATGCACTAATAAATGAAAAAAAAATATTATCAAATAAGTTTACTGAAGTGAATACTGAAAACCAAAAATACTTTTAAAATACTTTTTATTAAATCAAACTCACAGTGAAAACACTTACATCATTTGTAAAAGCATCATCAGTTTAGTCAAATAAATCTTTATTATCATCACTTGAATTACAGAGTTTGTCACACATTTGCCTTGAAGCTTCTCGTTTGCTGAAAGTGCTTAATTAACAGCCTCAGGTGTTTTAATCAGGTTGAAGTTTCACTCTGGAAAGTGGATCTTCAGGATTAGGATTTCTCCTAATGGAAAAATGTCTTTGTAATTCAGTTTAATGTATTAATGCAGATCCACTTATTGTCCACAAGATGGAGCTGAAACACTGATCTGTGAAACGCAAACAAATGTTTAATATTCATTATATAACGCACACTTTATTTGTTTAAACATGTCGTATGCATTCAGTAATCAGTCAAAGTTTTCTACAAATGCTGCTTAGATCAGCCAACAGTGATTCAGCAACTTAAATTAGTGATTAACATTACCAAAGACAGAAGTGAAACAAACTTGACACCAAGACGCATTAAAAGAGTACTAGAAGATATTTTGTCCAGTTTTTGATGCGTTCACACCACATGATTCTGCTCCTGAATAAATCATCGATTAGTTAGATTAGATGCCAATTTATGAATATGAATCTCCAATTTTCACACTTGCATCTCGTCAAATTATTTTGCCCAGAGCACATTCAAAGTAATGGAGTAAAGCTAGCAAACGCAGTTCTCCATCAGGTCCACTAGGGCGGCGTAAGCGTCACACCTTGACATCATGACGCTTGATAACGGTCGCCTGTTTCCACGACAACACCAAAACCGTTTAACCGACAGATCCTGCAATGACACGATCAATAAGAAAATCAATATTATTGTCAAAATCTGTCAAAATCAGTCAAAGGCAGATATTTCAGCACAACAGCCAATAAAACTGACACCACACGGTCCAGATAAAATGCTGCAATCACCTGTCACGCAGCTCAATGGTACGTAACTATTCATTAATAGTGCTTTTCAGAAATAATACTATAGTAATTTAAAGTAATTACTGTGGTGTTTTTTAAACACAGAATAGGAAAGTTTATTATACTGAATATATTATAGTACAGCATTAACTATAGTGGACTGATAAACTCTAACAAATACTGTAGTACACTCAAATTTTTACCACAGTAAACTGGTGTATAGTAATGTAATTTACCCTATAGCTGTAGAGAATGCGCTGAGTTAATCTTAGTACAGGGTCACTCGTTTATATCTGGTTGCTGTATTATCATATGAACTTTAAAATTACTCCAACAGATTAATTCAGTTTACTATAGTATGGTTCAAAATCACTACAGTATTTACTCACTATAAACAACTGTTTTTTCATGTTAGTTGTGTTTTGCATAGTAAGTTTGAATTAGTTTATCAATATAGCAGGGTTCGTTTCCTAAACTGTATCAGACTTGCTGAAAGTTTTTGTCCAGAAATTGTTAGTTGGTCAGGATAACAAATTTGATTTCATTTGTTGTGATGATTGAAAGTCAGGTTTACTCCACCAGAGTAGGGGTCCTTCTGTATAGATCAGTGGTAGGGTTGCACCAGCTGTTGGTAGGCTATTGCTTGAGCTGGAACATAAAGTGCACACTAGAGGCTTAGTAACCACTAGCTAGTTTGTAACTAAATTTGTTCTTACTTCTGTTGCACCACATGCTCTTAAAAGCAGAACATAGTAGGCCGTAAGCTCTCGGTAAAGTAATGCGTAGTCGCATTGAATGACATAATATCCAATAAAAAGCCTTTAAATCGTTAAACTGCTTTAAAATTCTGCATTTATATCAGCTGCTCCAAGAAAACCACAACATATCATGTACACAATGTCCAATGCAAATTAAATGACAACATTACAGTGAGTCAAGAACAGACGACACACATACCTGCTGTGTGTGATGTGAATGCAGGTGAAATACACATTAAGTTATCCAAACATTAAACCTGATATTATTTTAATAGGCTGCACATGAAAGAGAAAAAAACAGGGAGAAAAGCTCAGTCATGAGTGATTCTGACTTTAAATGATGGGTACAATAACACAAAACACTTGAACTATTGTTTTACAAACCAAAACTATTTGAGATTTGAGTGTAAATAAGGCTGTGAGTGGGGGTAGATCATTCTTCAGTATCACCATGAGCTCCTCTGTGTAAACTAATCTCGCTCTCATCTCTTTTCTACAGATATTCATGGGTAGAGGCTGCTGTAAGTACTTAGTTGGAGCGTAGCGTTACATTTACACTAAGATCAGTGGTGCAACACAAAAATATTTAGTAGTGTGTAACTTAGTGTCCCTTTATGTCACAACCAGGCTGTTTTAACTCATACGCTGCTGGTGCAACCGGCCCCAAATCTTGAGTTAAACACTTTAATAAACAAAGTTAAAACACTGGTCTTTCATCGTCAGTGTTATTAGCAAACATTAAAATGCCCTAAATCACAACATTTTATTTGAAATGGAGAAGAAAGGTCAATATCATCAGTAAGTGACAGAATAAGCTATAACTGAACATTAAAAATGCAAAGAAACCAATAATTCCATCTGGTATTTCAATGTTGTGCTGTAGCTGTGCTTTAACAAATGATACAGCACATGAAATGAAGTCAGTTTATGTGTCTCTTCTACAAAATAAAGAATGTATTTGGGTCATACGATCAACAAAAGCAGAGCTGTGGGACGTGTGGATAGACAGTGCCTGTAATGAAGGACATCCACTCATGGACAGGTAAAGTACTGTTATGAACCAAACACATAGACCACTATCAATTTCATGTCAAAGCTCAAAATAAAGTGGCACAACTGAACATTTTTAGACATTCATTCATAATTGAACACATCGGTCTGATCTTGTGCATCTGTTATTTGAATATGTAAAAGTATTTAGTCATTAGCTCACACAGACTTTAATGATCATTCACTCAATATTGCCTAAATAACTAATCAAGCTTTACATGCATCATGAATGATCAGTCCTCATAATGTTTGGCTGTGGTTTACCCTGTGCTGGAAATAAATGGTCATCATAGGTCTGTAGAAGCCAGAGACTCATCCATCCTGAGCCATCCAGAGACTCAGAGCTTTACATCTTCATTACTGAAGCAGAGGAAGAGCCGTTCAGTAAAAACTCTTGAGCCGAGATCTTCATGATGAACAAAAGTGAAATTATATTTAACTTAATTCTTCATACTTTAACTTAACACTGATTTATAAAGCACATGCTGCAGCCTGTATTACTGAACTGAATGAATATGCATCAAGTGGCAATGACATTTAACTTGTTTTGGAGATATAAACATTTGTTTAAATGGATAGTGTGAAATAAATGTGGGATGTACAGTTTTTACAAATAAAAAATTATATCTTGAACAATCTGAGGTTAAACTTCTCTTTCAAGATCACACTGGGAAAATAATGAGATTGCTAGAGAATTAGTAAGAGTTAAATGGTTATAATGCAAATTGCACTGGTTTTAATAGAAACTGCAATGTCCTGGTGAGTTTTACTTGTAATGTGTTGCCTTCTACCTTATATGAAGACCTGAGCATATATGAACATATGAGAGAGGATCTGGAGCAATTCAACCCCTCTACCACCAGATGCCCAGAGTTAGGCAGTTTAGCCGAAGACACATTGGCAATCTCCTTTTATTAAAAGCAGTGCTAAAATATCCATATATGAACATCTGAAATTATAGCGAACATATTTAAACATACATGCACATATTTTAATTACTTTTACATTTTTAATTATATATTTATATTAATGATATTTGTAAACGAACATGTTTCATATGTGACATATTTTATATATGTGAAATCTAAACATGAACTTGAATGTCATATGGGTCATTTTCATGCATTGCCATGTCAGATTTCTCTGTGGGATTGGTGTGGTGGTAACTGGATGGTAAAAGCACAAAATCCTGCTGGTCTGGAATTGTTTGCAGATTCCAGCAGCATTGATATAAATGATGGTTGATTCTGCAAACAAGACACAGCAAAACACTTCAACAGTGAACAACAGCGGCGCACGTGCATGTAAATAAATCAAGTCAAACGCTCATCTACTTTACCCAGAGTCTCGGAGGATTGTCCATTCATTGCTGCGAGTGTTTACATGAGCTTTCCAGTTCATCTGTTTTACTCCAGGTTAAAGCTGATCTCGATCTGCTGCTGGCCGAGACACTCACAAAGTCAAATGTGTTGTAAAATATCCTAGAATGTGTTTAAATCTCCTTAATCTCTCTTCAGTGTTCACGCGACTGACTCTCCGTCCACCTTGTGTTTATTTCATTAATGCGGATACACCGATTGACCACAGGAGGGACCTGAGGATCACCTATTCACAAGTTTATTAGGCACCTTTTCTTGAGCATTAACGTGTTTTTAAATGCATTATGAAGACCTTCTGAGTCTGTGATTGGAATTTGACATTAAACTATTAAAATAATAATGTTAAGCGTGTTAAACCTACAATATTACTCGTGTGTTGTAAACTGTAGCGCAGTTCTCCATCCGCTCCACTAGGCGGCGCCTATTGCTTCACGTTCAGTCTGACCCGCAGCTTCAGGTGTTTGACAGCATGAGGCTTGATGATACAACACATAAACACAAATCCTGACAGCTCCGTGATTTCATTATAATATCTGTAAACAGCACATAAACAAGCCGAACCGTAAAGTGCAGGAACACAGTGACAATACAGTGACCTGTAAGTAACGTTTATATTGTTTGTTTGTTTGAATAAATGAATGTTTCTTCTCCCATGGCTGGGCAGGTCAGTTTATTTAGATAAACATTTAAGTCACAATGTTGTCATTTTAATGGGGTTATTTTCACAGTGTTTCTTTTATTTGACAACATGAGCATGTATTAAGACAGTCTGGTCCTTAATGGAGGTTTATCACAGACTTGACATGATGCTCTATTGCTGCTCTGTTTGATATTCTCTTGCTGTTATTAGTATTTTTGTGTGTCTGTTGTCTTTGTATATAGGTGTTGTGTAGATCTAAAGTGCTATAATATTTTGATATTACATTTAAAATTGTCTTAAATAGTTTTATTATTATATACTGTATTAATTTTGTTATTTCCTTTTCATGCAATATGATTTGTACTGCTAAAACAGAACAATCAATAGCATTTGTCTTGTTCTTGTGTATGTTATAGGCTTGCTATCGCTGAAACACAAAGACAGTTTGAAGGCCATAACCTTGACCTCAGGTTATCATTAGACAGAATGAAGTGAAGGACCCTTCATGCACCAGACGGCAGGAGGGATTCATTAACTCACCTCGACTTCAACAGCATGTGAGTCACACAGTATTCATTCTTTTAGAAGTGAGTTCCTGCTGTGTGTTTTAACATTTGAAGACTTTTAATTATTAATATATTGTGATATGATTTTATTAAAATATGTGACAGACTTTTATAGTTATTTATAGTCAATATATTTTAATAGATTGTAAATATTTAAACTTAATTTAATGATTTTTATTGTTTTTAATTGTTTTCATATTCTTAATTTTGTTTTAAAATACAGTTTTGACACATTAAAAAAGTAATTTAATTAGAGAAAAAGCTTTTAGTGTTAAAATTTGAAAATCCGACTGAAAGACGTAAGATTTATATATTACTAAATGTTCATATTTACAAAAACTAATAGTTATTTTATTGAAATGGTTTATTGTGTTCAGTTGGCCTTTTTTTTTTTTTGTTAAACTGTGGCACACGTGGGTAACATCAAAATAACCAAAAGAACACTTATTATTATGTCCAGTGATGGCCTAGTGGTCAGAGCAAAGTGTTAGAGATCCAAGGCCATCACACAAGATGTGGGTTCGAATCACCACGCTGATACTAAACTTTTCTAGAGAGCTCATTTTAGGCCGTTTTTGGGGTTCAAAAAAAAAAGTTTTGGCTTTTTTTTTTCTGTGCTCCTCCTTCTCTCACCGCTCCTCCTCACCGGCCACTGCTCCACCCTTCTCTCTCAGCCACGCCTCTCTCATGTTTGTCACGCCCACCTGTCAGTCCAGCCTTCCATCTCTTTTACCACCGCAGGTATGTTTCTGGTCCGTGTTTCATTGTCACCGATCCTTCTTGCCATTCTGTATCACTCCCTCAGTTTATTTCCAGTATCCGCCTCTTATCTCTTGCTGCCTCAGATTGTTTCCGGTATCCGCCTTTTATCTCTTGCCACCCCAGATTGTTTCCGGTATCCGCCTCTTATGTTGTACCGCCCCAGGTACTCTGCTGTATTCACAGCTGTTTTTGGTGGGATTTGAGCCCATGCCTCAACGGTAACCTTGTCCGCAACCAACGGTGTTTGCCACTAGTGCCATCGTGACTTTCACACTGAGAGCTGTACTTCGCGCAATTTTGTCTTTTTTTTGACAACAGTTTAACCTAAAGATTAGTTGGATTCGAACCCCGATCTCCAAGATGAAAGCTGAACTCTTTATCCACTCACCCATTTGGTCTGTGTAGTTAATCTGCGTCTTAAATGGGGTTTTATTGATCTGTTTATGGTGAATGCAGAAAAATTTTAATACTAGCGAGATTCGAACATAGGCTCTCTTGTTTGATAGTCAATTCTTCAACCACTAGACCACAGAGGTTATTCAGCAATTTTTGGCTTTCAGCTGAAGGTTAGACTTCAGTTACAATGTAATGTTTGCAAGAGTGGGATTCGAACCCACATCTCTGCGTTAAAAAACAAGCAAAGAGCAACTCATTATCCACTGCACCACAGAGGCAGTGACAACAGCAGGCGTTTGCTTTCAGTGTGATTCTTTTTTCACTACAGCTTATGTATTGATTTCAACACACTTCACTTTAGCAATAGTGGGATTCGAACCCCTGACTCTGCACTATAAAATGCACAAACAGTGAACAGTTATCCTCTGGACCAAAGTGGAAGAGATGATTTCAGCTGGACCGTTTACAGAGTGATTTTTGTTTTCACTTCAGCCAAAGCATTAATTACAAAACATTTCACATTAGCAAGAGTGGAATTTGAACCCACGTCTCTGTGTTATAAAATATTCAAAGAGCAAGAAGTTATCCTCTGCGCCACAGCGGTAGTGCTGATAATGGTGTTTGTTTTCAGAGTGATTCTTGTTTTTATTGAAGCTTAAGCATTAATTACAATACATTTCACATTAGCAAGAGAGGGATTTGAACCCACAACTCTACAGTATAAATATGCAAAGAGTGAACGGTTATCCTCCACACCACAGAAAGAGAATAGGTTTTAGCATCTTTGTTTTCACAGTGATTCCCTAGCATAACATTGATTTACAAACTTTTCACTTCAGCAAGAGCAGGAGACGAACCTAAGTCTCTACATTCTTGAACATGCCTAGAGTGAAAGATTATCCTCTGCACCACAGAGTTAGTGACATATGTGTTGTGCTTGATTTAAGTATAAGTCATTTAAATTTATCGACACAGCTGTAGCATTGATTACAATATATTTAAGGTTAATGGGAGTGGGAACTGAGCTCATGATTTAGTGGTTCAAGCGCTTAAACACTAGTTTTGCAATCTGTGTGACCGGGTTCAATCCCACCTTTGCTAATGTTGTATTTAAGAAAAATAAACAAACGACACATAACAGCTATCATCAAACCGTTACAAGCTTTGTGATGCAGAGGAAAACAATTCACGCTTCATATCTGTAATCAGAGAGTCAGTCGAGTTTGAGTATATTTATTGTGCATGTTGAAAACTCCTTAATTGTGGATTGTTTTTTTTTAGTTTCATGGAGTTTCATGTCAACAATTATACGCAGCACCACAGAGTTTGTGATGGTTCATGAGTTTTATCAATCACATTAAAAAGTGGGACTTTTTAGATGATTATAAATTGTCACATGCACTAATAAATGAAAAAAAATATTATCAAATAAGTTTACTGAAGTGAATACTGAAAACCAAAAATACTTTTAAAATACTTTTTATTAAATCAAACTCACAGTGAAAACACTTACATCATTTGTAAAAGCATCATCAGTTTAGTCAAATAAATCTTTTATTATCATCACTTGAATTACAGAGTTTGTCACACATTTGCCTTGAAGCTTCTCGTTTGCTGAAAGTGCTTAATTAACAGCCTCAGGTGTTTTAATCAGGTTGAAGTTTCACTCTGGAAAGTGGATCTTCAGGATTAGGATTTCTCCTAATGGAAAAATGTCTTTGTAATTCAGTTTAATGTATTAATGCAGATCCACTTATTGTCCACAAGATGGAGCTGAAACACTGATCTGTGAAACGCAAACAAATGTTTAATATTCATTATATAACGCACACTTTATTTGTTTAAACATGTCGTATGCATTCAGTAATCAGTCAAAGTTTTCTACAAATGCTGCTTAGATCAGCCAACAGTGATTCAGCAACTTAAATTAGTGATTAACATTACCAAAGACAGAAGTGAAACAAACTTGACACCAAGACGCATTAAAAGAGTACTAGAAGATATTTTGTCCAGTTTTTGATGCGTTCACACCACATGATTCTGCTCCTGAATAAATCATCGATTAGTTAGATTAGATGCCAATTTATGAATATGAATCTCCAATTTTCACACTTGCATCTCGTCAAATTATTTTGCCCAGAGCACATTCAAAGTAATGGAGTAAAGCTAGCAAACGCAGTTCTCCATCAGGTCCACTAGGCGGCGTAAGCGTCACACCTTGACATCATGACGCTTGATAACGGTCGCCTGTTTCCACGACAACACCAAAACCGTTTAACCGACAGATCCTGCAATGACACGATCAATAAGAAAATCAATATTATTGTCAAAATCTGTCAAAATCAGTCAAAGGCAGATATTTCAGCACAACAGCCAATAAAACTGACACACACGGTCCAGATAAAATGCTGCAATCACCTGTCACGCAGCTCAATGGTACGTAACTATTCATTAATAGTGCTTTTCAGAAATAATACTATAGTAATTTAAAGTAATTACTGTGGTGTTTTTTAAACACAGAATAGGAAAGTTTATTATACTGAATATATTATAGTACAGCATTAACTATAGTGGACTGATAAACTCTAACAAATACTGTAGTACACTCAAATTTTTACCACAGTAAACTGGTGTATAGTAATGTAATTTACCCTATAGCTGTAGAGAATGCGCTGAGTTAATCTTAGTACAGGGTCACTCGTTTATATCTGGTTGCTGTATTATCATATGAACTTTAAAATTACTCCAACAGATTAATTCAGTTTACTATAGTATGGTTCAAAATCACTACAGTATTTACTCACTATAAACAACTGTTTTTTCATGTTAGTTGTGTTTTGCATAGTAAGTTTGAATTAGTTTATCAATATAGCAGGGTTCGTTTCCTAAACTGTATCAGACTTGCTGAAAGTTTTTGTCCAGAAATTGTTAGTTGGTCAGGATAACAAATTTGATTTCATTTGTTGTGATGATTGAAAGTCAGGTTTACTCCACCAGAGTAGGGGTCCTTCTGTATAGATCAGTGGTAGGGTTGCACCAGCTGTTGGTAGGCTATTGCTTGAGCTGGAACATAAAGTGCACACTAGAGGCTTAGTAACCACTAGCTAGTTTGTAACTAAATTTGTTCTTACTTCTGTTGCACCACATGCTCTTAAAAGCAGAACATAGTAGGCCGTAAGCTCTCGGTAAAGTAATGCGTAGTCGCATTGAATGACATAATATCCAATAAAAAGCCTTTAAATCGTTAAACTGCTTTAAAATTCTGCATTTATATCAGCTGCTCCAAGAAAACCACAACATATCATGTACACAATGTCCAATGCAAATTAAATGACAACATTACAGTGAGTCAAGAACAGACGACACACATACCTGCTGTGTGTGATGTGAATGCAGGTGAAATACACATTAAGTTATCCAAACATTAAACCTGATATTATTTTAATAGGCTGCACATGAAAGAGAAAAAAACAGGGAGAAAAGCTCAGTCATGAGTGATTCTGACTTTAAATGATGGGTACAATAAACACAAAACACTTGAACTATTGTTTTACAAACCAAAACTATTTGAGATTTGAGTGTAAATAAGGCTGTGAGTGGGGGTAGATCATTCTTCAGTATCACCATGAGCTCCTCTGTGTAAACTAATCTCGCTCTCATCTCTTTTCTACAGATATTCATGGGTAGAGGCTGCTGTAAGTACTTAGTTGGAGCGTAGCGTTACATTTACACTAAGATCAGTGGTGCAACACAAAAATATTTAGTAGTGTGTAACTTAGTGTCCCTTTATGTCACAACCAGGCTGTTTTAACTCATACGCTGCTGGTGCAACCGGCCCCAAATCTTGAGTTAAACACTTTAATAAACAAAGTTAAAACACTGGTCTTTCATCGTCAGTGTTATTAGCAAACATTAAAATGCCCTAAATCACAACATTTTATTTGAAATGGAGAAGAAAGGTCAATATCATCAGTAAGTGACAGAATAAGCTATAACTGAACATTAAAAATGCAAAGAAACCAATAATTCCATCTGGTATTTCAATGTTGTGCTGTAGCTGTGCTTTAACAAATGATACAGCACATGAAATGAAGTCAGTTTATGTGTCTCTTCTACAAAATAAAGAATGTATTTGGGTCATACGATCAACAAAAGCAGAGCTGTGGGACGTGTGGATAGACAGTGCCTGTAATGAAGGACATCCACTCATGGACAGGTAAAGTACTGTTATGAACCAAACACATAGACCACTATCAATTTCATGTCAAAGCTCAAAATAAAGTGGCACAACTGAACATTTTTAGACATTCATTCATAATTGAACACATCGGTCTGATCTTGTGCATCTGTTATTTGAATATGTAAAAGTATTTAGTCATTAGCTCACACAGACTTTAATGATCATTCACTCAATATTGCCTAAATAACTAATCAAGCTTTACATGCATCATGAATGATCAGTCCTCATAATGTTTGGCTGTGGTTTACCCTGTGCTGGAAATAAATGGTCATCATAGGTCTGTAGAAGCCAGAGACTCATCCATCCTGAGCCATCCAGAGACTCAGAGCTTTACATCTTCATTACTGAAGCAGAGGAAGAGCCGTTCAGTAAAAACTCTTGAGCCGAGATCTTCATGATGAACAAAAGTGAAATTATATTTAACTTAATTCTTCATACTTTAACTTAACACTGATTTATAAAGCACATGCTGCAGCCTGTATTACTGAACTGAATGAATATGCATCAAGTGGCAATGACATTTAACTTGTTTTGGAGATATAAACATTTGTTTAAATGGATAGTGTGAAATAAATGTGGGATGTACAGTTTTTACAAATAAAAAATTATATCTTGAACAATCTGAGGTTAAACTTCTCTTTCAAGATCACACTGGGAAAATAATGAGATTGCTAGAGAATTAGTAAGAGTTAAATGGTTATAATGCAAATTGCACTGGTTTTAATAGAAACTGCAATGTCCTGGTGAGTTTTACTTGTAATGTGTTGCCTTCTACCTTATATGGAGACCTGAGCATATATGAACATATGAGAGAGGATCTGGAGCAATTCAACCCCTCTACCACCAGATGCCCAGAGTTAGGCATTTTAGCCGAAGACACATTGGCAATCTCCTTGTATTAAAAGCAGTGCTAAAATATCCATATATGAGCATCTGAAATTATAGCGAATATATTTAAACATACATGCACATATTTTAATTACTTTTATATGTTTTAATTATATATTTATATTAATGATATTTGTAAATGAACATGTTTCATATGTGACATATTTTATATATGTGAAATCTAAACATGAACTTGAATGTCATATGGGTCATTTTCATGCATTGCGATGTCAGATTTCTCTGTGGGATTGGTGTGGTGGTAACTGGATGGTAAAAGCACAAAATCCTGCTGGTCTGGAATTGTTTGCAGATTCCAGCAGCATTGATATAAATGATGGTTGATTCTGCAAACAAGACACAGCAAAACACTTCAACAGTGAACAACAGCGGCGCACGTGCATGTAAATAAATCAAGTCAAACGCACATCTACTTTACCCTGAGTCTCGGAGGATTGTCCATTCATTGCTGCGAGTGTTTACATGAGCTTTCCAGTTGATCTGTTTTACTCCAGGTTAAAGCTGATCTCGATCTTCTGCTGGCCGAGACACTCACAAAGTCAAATGTGTTGTAAAATATCCTAGAATGTGTTTAAATCTCCTTAATCTCTCTTCAGTGTTCACGCGACTGACTCTCCGTCCACCTTGTGTTTATTTCATTAATGCGGATACACCTATTGACCACAGGAGGGACCTGAGGATCACCTATTCACAAGTTTATTAGGCACTTTTTCTTGAGCATTAACGTGTTTTTAAATGCATTATGAAGACCTTCTGAGTCTGTGGTTGGAATTTGACATTAAACTATTAAAATAATAATGTTAAGCGTGTTAAACCTACAATTTTACTCGTGTGTTATAAACTGTAGCGCAGTTCTCCATCCGCTCCACTAGGCGGCGCGCATTGTTTCACGTTCAGTCTGACCCGCAGCTTCAGGTGTTTGACAGCATGAGGCTTGATGATACAACACATAAACACAAATCCTGACAGCTCCGTGATTTCATTATAATATCTGTAAACAGCACATAAACAAGCCGAACCGTAAAGTGCAGGAACACCGTGACAATACAGTGACCTGTAAGTAACGTTTATATTGTTTGTTTGTTTGAATAAATGAATGTTTCTTCTCCCATGGCTGGGCAGGTCAGTTTATTTAGATAAACATATGTCACAATGTTGTCATTTTAATGGGGTTATTTTCACAGTGTTTCTTTTATTTGACAACATGAGCATGTATTAAGGCAGTCTGGTCCTTAATGGAGGTTTATCACAGACTTGACATGATGCTCTATTGCTGCTCTGTATGATATTCTCTTGCTGTTATTAGTATTTTTGTGTGTCTGTTGTCTTTGTATATAGGTGTTGTGTAGATCTAAAGTGCTATAATATTTTGAAATTACATTTAAAATCGTCTTAAATAGTTTTATTATTATATACTGTATTATTTTGTTATTTCCTTTTTATGCAATATGATTTGTACTGCAAAAACAGGACAATCAATTGCATTTGTCTTGTTCTTGTGTATGTTATAGGCTTGCTATCGCTGAAACTGAGACAGTTTGAAGACCATAACCTTGACCTCAGGTTATCGTTAGACAGAATGAAGTGAAGGACCCTTCATGCACCAGACGGCAGGAGGGATTCATTAACTCACCTCGACTTCAACAGCATGTGAGTCACACAGTATTCATTCTTTTAGAAGTGAGTTCCTGCTGTGTGTTTTAACATATGAAGACTTTTAATTATTAATATATTGTGATATGATTTTATTAAAATATGTGACAGACTTTTATAGTTATTTATAGTCAATATATTTTAATAGATTGTAAATATTTAAACTTAATGATTTTAATGTTTTTAATTGTTTTCATATTCTTAATTTTGTTTTAAAATACAGTTTTGACACATTAAAAAAGTAATTTATTTAGAGAAAAAGCTTTTAGTGTTAAAATTTGAAAATCCGACTGAAAGACGTAAGATTTATATATTACTAAATGTTCATATTTACAAAAACTAATAGTTATTTTATTGAAATGGTTTATTGTGTTCATTTGGCCTTTTTTTTTTTTTTAAACTGTGGCACACGTGGGTAACATCAAAATAACCAAAAGACCACTTCATGTTATGTCCAGTGATGGCCTAGTGGTCAGAGCAAAGGGTTAGAGATCCAAGGCCATCACACAAGAAGTGGGTTCGAATCACCACGCTGATACTAAACTTTTCTAGAGAGCTCATTTTAGGCCTTTTTGGGGTTCAAAAAAAAGTTTTGGCGTTTTTTTTTCTTTGCTCCTCCTTCTCTCACCGCTCCTCCTCCTCGGCCACTGCTCCACCCTTCTCTCTCAGCCACGCCTCTCTCATGTTTGTCACGCCCACCTGTCAGTCCAGCCTTCCATCTCTTTAACCACCGCAGGTATGTTTCTGGTCCGTGTTTCATTGTCACCGATCCAGCTTGTTTCCAGTATCCGCCTCTTATCTCTTGCCGCCTCAGATTGTTTCCGGTATTCGCCTGTTATCTCTTGCCGCCTCAGATTGTTTCCGGTATCCGCCTTTTATGTTGTACCGCCCCAGGTACTTTGCTGTGTTCACAGCTGTCTTTGGTGGGATTCGAGCCCATGCCTCAACGGTAACCTTGTCTGCAACCAACGGTGTTTGCCACTAGTGCCATCGTGACTTTCACACTGAGAGCTGTACTTCGGGCAATTTTGTCTTTTTTTTGACAACAGTTTAACATAAAGATTAGTTGGATTCGAACACCGATCTCCAAGATGAAAGCTAAAGTCTTTATCCACTCACCCATTTGGTCTGTGTAGGTAATCTGCGTCTTAAATGGGGTTTTATGGATCTGCTTATGGTGAATGCAGAAAAATTGTAATACTAGGGAGATTCGAACATAGGCTCTCTTGTTTGATAGTCAATTCTTCAACCACTAGACCACAGAGGTTATTCAGCAATTATTTGTTTTCAGCTGAAGGTTAGACTCCAGTTACAATGTAATGTTTGCAAGAGTGGGATTCGAACCCACATCTCTGCGTTATAAAATAGGCAATGAGCAACTCATTATCCACTGTACCACAGAGGCAGTGATATTCGCCAGGTGTTTGATTTTAGAGTGATTATTTTTTTTCATGACAGCTTATGCATTGATTTCAACACACTTCACTTTAGCAATAGTAGGATTCGAACCCCTGACTCTGCACTGTAAAATATGCAAAGAGCATATAGGTAGACCGTTTTCACAGTGATCCTTGTTTCACCTTAGCATAAGTATTGATTAACAAATATTTCACTGCAGCAAGAGCGGTATTGGAACCTACATCTCTGTGTTATAGAATATGTTAAGAGCGAATGATTATCCTCTGCACCACAGAGCTAGTAACGTTTGCCTTATGTGTGATTTCAGTATAAGTCATTTAAATTTATCGACACAGCTGAAGCATTGATTGCAATATATTTAAGGTTAATTGGAGTAGGATATGAGCTCATGATTTAGTGGTTCAAGTGCTTAAACACTAGTTTTGCAATCTGGGAGACCGGGGTTCAATCCCACCTTTGCGAATGTTGCGTTTAGGAAAAATAAACAAAGGACGCATAACAGCTACCATCAATCTGTTACAAACTTTGTGGTGCAGAGCACAACAATTCATACTTCATATTTGCAATCAGAGAGTCAGACGACTTTGAGTATATTTATTGTGCATGTTTAACACCGTAGTTTTATTAGGAGTTTAATGTTGTCAGCAATTATACAGCGCACCACAGAGTTTGTGATGGTTCATAGGGGTTTGTTTTAAGGACTATTTAATGTTTCATTTTCTTTTACCGACATTTCAATGTCAGCAGTACTGGGACTTGAACTCTGGTTTCAGATACTGGAAGGCACTGACTTATTGCTTGAGCCATTGAAGGACAGAAGTACGATTGTGTTTTTTGCATATTGCAATTCTCAATGTTCAGCAGCTGAACTAATTACGCTGCAGCTGCATTTTAAGTCAGCAATTAAGAGATTTGAACTCCCAATGTGTGTTTTACCCTCTTTGGCCACATAAGTTAATCCATGATTTTGCACATGGCTAAACTAATTACTAATCATCACCTGAGCTAGTGATGTTGAAGCGGGCTTTAAGGTGCGGTCACACTTGACTTTTCCTTCCATAGACTTCCATTCATACGCACGCGAATGCGTCAGACCGGAAACGCGGGGTCATGCGTTAAGTTTCGCAGGTTGCTGCGGTGCAAAGTTCAAGCTTGGTGAACTCTGACCTGCGAAATCGCATCATTTGACTGCGTGAGACCCATCGAGGATCAAAACAGCACCTCTCTGGACAGAAATTTAAAACATGGAGCAAATCACTCGCTTTTTTAATGTCTAATCATCTTGTTTAATCCCGCCCCTTTTCGCAGCGCAGCAAGTCAGAATTTCGCACACACAAAGCCCGGTGTGACCGTAGCTTTATTTGTAGCACTAATTAAACAAGCTTAACTGAATTTAAACTCAGCTTCAATAATTAATAAAAACAGTGCATCTGGTTGAACTTGCCATGGGATTTGCCAACATTTGCTAGCAAAGTCTGAACTTAAACCCTTTAAATAAAAACCATGGACAAGTAAAATCTGAACAAAGCATGACTTATACTTAAGTGTGTTTAATGACTAAAAATGACCATCAGGGATTAACTTTTTGTGTAAATCTTTGGTACAAAAACAAAGCAAACACCTTACAAATGCACATTGTGTATATGTATTTATTCATTACATAAAACCAAATTACAACAGGTTATAACCAAAAATATAAGGTTTTCACCCTATCAAAGAACACTGTTCATTAATTTAGAAAAAAAACAAACAATTTCTCAACAACCGCTGCATGTTTTTAATCAAGTGCTCTTATTCGAGATTGCTTTTCTAATAATTTAAATACAAAATAAGCAATTTCTTCATTAGGAATGTGTACCATAAATGTATCATGTACAAATATAAAAGCATTGTGGATGGCTTATCTCAAAAACTCTGGTCTTGTCTTTACATTGGCATACAAGTTAAGCTGTGTACAGCATTGAGGGTGCAAACGTGTGACCGGACATCCCAGAGTGCTACTGATCGCTAACATATTTGCATTTGTAATATGTATATGTGCATTAATATGGCTCCCAAAGGCAGACTGGCCTGCCCACACAAACGGGGCTTGTAGGAAAATGAATTCTCCCGATTCAAGAATTCAAGTGGTGTTTATGTGGGTTTCCAAAGCTCCCACATGACGATGAACATTCTGCGCTTCCTGTGGTTTTTATAAGGCATTGCTCTGTTTATCACGTCCCACGTCATGAAAGTACAAGTTGGCACAGATACACAGCAGAACGATGGAGCAGAGCATGTAGTAGATCAAGTTGCGGAACTTCGGCTCCAGATCGCCCTGCCTATACCAGTATATCTGAAAGAATGAGAGAGATTGCATTTACTTGCATTGATTGTTTTTTGGTACGATTGAAATAATCAATGCTTTTCCACTTACCAGAACCAACACTGAGCCGCAGACTAGCATGATGCAGATGGCAAAGAATATATTGAGTGGTTTGGGAGGCAGTGAAGGGAAGACGAATGAGCTAATGATGGTC
Source organism: Danio aesculapii (assembly GCF_903798145.1). Classification (NCBI taxonomy): domain Eukaryota; kingdom Metazoa; phylum Chordata; class Actinopteri; order Cypriniformes; family Danionidae; genus Danio; species Danio aesculapii. The sequence continues at coordinate 49,747,119 of NC_079438.1, forward strand.
ACCTGAAAGAGATGCTGAGTTTATTATGAAATATGATAAACAGGTTGACTGAGGATATGCTCATATGATGATGTACTAAAGTCACTGTTTTCACCAAAAAATAACTACATTTCATGGATTATGCTGTTTCAAAAGCAAATGAAGAACCAAAAAACAGTTTTAATTGAAAGTGAGGTTGCGTAAATGGCCCCTGGGATTTTCATTCGAGTTAAACACTTACCAGAACAAGTAAAGATGCAAGTCCACCAACTACTAGATTAATGATTCTATCCTGGAGGTGATCAACAACATTATATTAGTGTACAGTGTAGATAACATAAAAAAGGAAGCAATATAACATCACTTTACAGGTACTTTTCCAATTGAAAATATATTCCTTGTTATACCTACACTACATAGCACCAATGTAATGCTTCAAGAGTATAAAAAATAAGTTTGAAATAAGAAAATGTACATTATTTACAGATAAAGTTCATAGTTATTTACTCAATTTCTCATCAATATTTAAATATGTGACCCTGAACCACAAAATCAGTCATAAGAATGCATTTTCATGGCTATACAAATTTAATAAGCTTTTTTTACCCTCTCATGCTTCACCATGTGTTTCATGAAAGAAAACTGCATGCTTTGGTTGGGTATGTTTAAATTTGAAAGTAGTTTTACTTAATACACAATTTTCCTACGCAAGAAATTAGGGCGCCTCCCGGTGGTGAATAACGATGTACTCGCCACAGGTATTATTTGGTAGTTTGGTAATTTAACTAATTTGGCAACCGGTAAACTGGGAAACGGTTTGAAAGGGTATTTTTGCATGCATCCCAAACTGATTACTTTCTTAATATTGTACGCCATTTTGTTGTTATAATATTAGTGTTAGTAGCGCATTCACACCGAAAAATCTAATAAAGATTAAGTACACTATAAATATCAGAATGATGCACTTAATCAACAGATTTAAAAGAAGATGTGGGATGTTCGACATTCATGCATTCAATAATCGCAGTTGGATTATTTATTTTGGATTGTGGAAGCAAAATTCTCCTACGCAAGTGATTATGGCGCCGCCCGGTGGTGAATGTACGTGACGGGTATTATTTGGTAGTTTAGTAATTTAACTGGCAACCGGTAAACATTGACTTGGAAACGGTTTGAAAGGGTTTTTTGCATACATAATGTGCATCCCAAATCAAATACTTTTGCACTATTCTACACAATTTTGTCATTTGAATAGTGCAAGTAGTGCATTTAAAAATTTACAAAAGAATAAGTGCACTATAAATATCAGAATGATGCACTTAATCAACAGATAAAAAGATGTGTGAGATGTTGGACACTTCATACACTCAATCGCAGTTAGATTATCTATTTTAGATTGTGGAAGCAAGATTCTCCTACATAAGTAATTGCGGCGCCCCCTGATGGTGAATGTAGATGTACCTGCGACAGGTATTATTTATTTAACTAATTTGGTAACTGTTAAACATTGACTGGGAAGTCGTTTGAATATCTATTCATTAAAAACAATGTTTTGATTGATGACATTAATATTCATAATATTGTGACATTAAGCGTGTCATTTGTAAAGCAACTATATATTATAAACCATTTTGATGAATGTAAACAATAACAATGGTCCTAACATATATCCTGTTTTACATTTTCCATCGCTTCCGAGAATTCAAACAGGTCTGCATATTGATAAATAAAGTTATTACAGCTGTTTTAACCTTACGATATGATTCAATTGCATCTTGTTGCAGTTGTGAAATTGTTTGAAAACAAGCAGGAAATGTTCATGGGTCAACCACATCAACAAATTGAAATGGCCTATAGAAATCATATTAAATACTAATAAATCATCAATATTTTATTACTAATGAATCATTGAATATGAAATAAATCATATTAAATAGCAAGCTTTATTGTTTTACATAATGTCCCAACAAGAGTTTCTGGAAAAATATAAGGCGTGTTGTGTAAATTATGATAAAAATGTATGCCATTGTTATTGTGATAACTATTGTTGAAAAAACAGATAGTTCTACATTCTAATATATCAAATAAATTATAGTTAGGCTAATTTGTTTAGAATAAATTATTAGTGTTGTTTCAAATAGCACTAGAAAAAAGCTTCAATTGTGATTTCATGTTGACTTTAGAAAGGCAAATAAATAAATCATTGAGTTACCCTGGCCGAGGTCTCCCCGAACAGAGGCCTGTTGTCCATGCCACTGGTGCCATAGGTGCGTGTAGTGAAGTCATCCATGGCCAGAGCGACACATACACACTTCCCTGAGTCCTTCTAGCAGCTGCAGCTCTTCTGGCGTGGAGGATGGCGGTGCATGATCGCGCTTCTCTCCTAACCTGTATCAGACTTGCTGAAAGTTTTTGTCCAGAAATTGTTAGTTGGTCAGGATAACAAATTTGTTTTCATTTGTTGTGATGATTGAAAGTCAGGTTTACTCCACCAGAGTAGGGGTCCTTCTGTATAGATCAGTGGTAGGGTTGCACCAGCTGTTGGTAGGCTATTGCTTGAGCTGGAACATAAAGTGCACACTAGAGGCTTAGTAACCACTAGCTAGTTTGTAACTAAATTTGTTCTTACTTCGGTTGCACCACATGCTCTTAAAGGCAGAACATAGTTAGTAGGCAGTAAGCTCTCGGTAAAGTAATGTGTAGTCGCATTGAATGACGTAATATCCAATAAAAAAGCCTTTAAATCTGCTTTAAAATTCTGCATTTATATCAGCTGCTCCAAGAAAACCACAACATATCATGTACACAATGTCCAATGCAAATTAAATGACAACATCACAGTGAGTCAAGAACAGACGACACACATACCTGCTGTGTGTGATGTGAATGCAGGTGAAATACACATTAAGTTATCCAAACATTAAACCTGATATTATTTTAATAGGCTGCACATGAAAGAGAAAAAAACAGGGAGAAAAGCTCAGTCATGAGTGATTGTGACTTTAAATGATGGGTACAATAAACACAAAACACTTGAACTATTGTTTTACAAACCAAAACTATTTGAGATTTGAGTGTAAATAAGGCTGTGAGTGGAGGGAGATCATTCTTCAGTATCACCATGAGCTCCTCTGTGTAAACTAATCTCGCTCTCATCTCTTCTCTACAGATATTCATGGGTAGAGGCTGCTGTAAATACTTAGTTGGAGCGTAGCGTTACATTTACACTAAGATCAGTGGTGCAACACAAAAATATTTAGTAGTGTGTAACTTAGTGTCCCTTTATGTCACAACCAGGCTGTTTTAACTCATACGCTGCTGGTGCAACCGGCCCCAAATCTTGAGTTAAACACTTTAATAAACAAAGTTAAAACACTGGTCTTTCATCGTCAGTATTATTAGCAAAAATTAAAATGCCCTAAATCACAACATTTTATTTGAAATGGAGAAGAAAGGTCAATATCATCAGTAATTGACAGAATAAGCTATAACTGAACATTGAAAATGCAAAGAAACCAATAATTCCAACTGGTATTTCAATGTTGTGCTGTAGCTGTGCTTTAACAAATGATACAGCACATGAAATGAAGTCAGTTTATGTGTCTCTTCTACAAAATAAAGAATGTATTTGGGTCATACGATCAACAAAAGCAGAGCTGTGGGACGTGTGGATAGACAGTGCCTGTAATGAAGGACATCCACTCATGGACAGGTAAAGTACTGTTATGAACCAAACACATAGACCACTATCAATTTCATGTCAAAGCTCAAAATAAAGTGGCACAACTGAACATTTTTAGACATTCATTCATAATTGAACACATCGGTCTGATCTTGTGCATCTGTTATTTGAATATGTAAAAGTATTTAGTCATTAGCTCACACAGACTTTAATGATCATTCACTCAATATTGCCTAAATAACTAATCAAGCTTTACATGCATCATGAATGATCAGTCCTTATAATGTTTGGCTGTGGTTTAACCTGTGCTGGAAATAAATGGTCATCATAGGTCTGTAGAAGCCAGAGACTCATCCATCCTGAACCATCCAGAGACTCAGAGCTTTACATCTTCATTACTGAAGCAGAGGAAGAGCCGTTCAGTAAAAACTCTTGAGCCGAGATCTTCATGATGAACAAAAGTGAAATTATATTTAACTTAATTCTTCATACTTTAACTTAACACTGATTTATAAAGCACATGCTGCAGCCTGTATTACTGAACTGAATGAATATGCATCAAGTGGCAATGACATTTAACTTGTTTTGGAGATATAAACATTTGTTTAAATGGATAGTGTGAAATAAATGTGTGATGTACAGTTTTTACTAATAAAAAATTATATCTTGAACAATCTGAGGTTAAACTTCTCTTTCAAGATCACACTGGGAAAATAATGAGATTGCTAGAGAATTAGTAAGAGTTAAATGGTTATAATGCAAATTGCGCTGGTTTTAATAGAAACTGCAATGTCCTGGTGAGTTTTACTTGTAATGTGTTGCCTTCTACCTTATATGGAGACCTGAGCATATATGAACATATGAGAGAGGATCTGGAGCAATTCAACCCCTCTACCACCAGATGCCCAGAGTTAGGCATTTTAGCCGAAGACACATTGGCAATCTCCTTTTATTAAAAGCAGTGCTAAAATATCCATATATGAGCATCTGAAATTATAGCGAATATATTTAAACATATATGCACATATTTTAATTACTTTTACATTTTTTAATTATATATTTATATTAATGATATTTGTAAACGAACATGTTTCATATGTGACATATTTTATATATGTGAAATCTAAACATGAACTTGAATGTCATATGGGTCATTTTCATGCATTGCCATGTCAGATTTCTCTGTGGGATTGGTGTGGTGGTAACTGGATGGTAAAAGCACAAAATCCTGCTGGTCTGGAATTGTTTGCAGATTCCAGCAGCATTGATATAAATGATGGTTGATTCTGCAAACAAGACACAGCAAAACACTTCAACAGTGAACAACAGCGGCGCACGTGCATGTAAATAAATCAAGTCAAACGCACATCTACTTTACCCAGAGTCTCGGAGGATTGTCCATTCATTGCTGCGAGTGTTTACATGAGCTTTCCAGTTCATCTGTTTTACTCCAGGTTAAAGCTGATCTCGATCTTCTGCTGGCCGAGACACTCACAAAGTCAAATGTGTTGTAAAATATCCTAGAATGTGTTTAAATCTCCTTAATCTCTCTTCAGTGTTCACGCGACTGACTCTCCGTCCACCTTGTGTTTATTTCATTAATGCGGATACACCGATTGACCACAGGAGGGACCTGAGGATCACCTATTCACAAGTTTATTAGGCACTTTTTCTTGAGCATTAACGTGTTTTTAAATGCATTATAAAGACTTTCTGAGTCTGTGATTGGAATTTGACATTAAACTATTAAAATAACAATTTTAAGCGTGTTAAACCTACAATATTACTCGTGTGTTGTAAACTGTAGCGCAGTTCTCCATCCGCTCCACTAGGCGGCGCGCATTGTTTCACGTTGAGTCTGACCCGCAGCTTCAGGTGTTTGACAGCATGAGGCTTGATGATACAACACATAAACACAAATCCTGACAGCTCCGTGATTTCATTATAATATCTGTAAACAGCGCATAAACAAGCCGAACCGTAAAGTGCAGGAACACCGTGACAATACAGTGACCTGTAAGTAACGTTTATATTGTTTGTTTGTTTGAATAAATGAATGTTTCTTCTCCCATGGCTGGGCAGGTCAGTTTATTTAGATAAACATTTAAGTCACAATGTTGTCATTTTAATGGGGTTATTTTCACAGTGTTTCTTTTATTTGACAACATGAGCATGTATTAAGACAGTCTGGTCCTTAATGGAGGTTTATCACAGACTTGACATGATGCTCTTTTGCTGCTCTGTATGATATTCTCTTGCTGTTATTAGTATTCTTGTGTGTCTGTTGTCTTTGTATATAGGTGTTGTGTAGATCTAAAGTGCTATAATATTTTGATATTACATTTAAAATCGTCTTAAATAGTTTTATTATTATATACTGTATTAATTTTGTTATTTCCTTTTTATGCAATATGATTTGTACTGCAAAAACAGGACAGTCAATAGCATTTGTCTTGTTCTTGTGTATGTTATAGGCTTGCTATCGCTGAAACACAAAGACAGTTTGAAGGCCATAACCTTGACCTCAGGTTATCATTAGACAGAATGAAGTGAAGGACCCTTCATGCACCAGACGGCAGGAGGGATTCATTAACTCACCTCGACTTCAACAGCATGTGAGTCACACAGTATTCATTCTTTTAGAAGTGAGTTCCTGCTGTGTGTTTTAACATATGAAGACTTTTAATTATTAATATATTGTGATATGATTTTATTAAAATATGTGACAGACTTTTATAGTTATTTATAGTCAATATATTTTAATAGATTGTAAATATTTAAACTTAATGATTTTAATGTTTTTAATTGTTTTCATATTCTTAATTTTGTTTTAAAATACAGTTTTGACACATTAAAAAAGTAATTTAATTAGAGAAAAAGCTTTTAGTGTTAAAATTTGAAAATCCGACTGAAAGACGTAAGATTTATATATTACTAAATGTTCATATTTACAAAAACTAATAGTTATTTTATTGAAATGGTTTATTGTGTTCATTTGGCCTTTTTTTTTTTTAAACTGTGGCACACATGGGTAACATCAAAATAACCAAAAGACCACTTCATGTTATGTCTAGTGATGGCCTAGTGGTCAGAGCAAAGGGTTAGAGATCCAAGGCCACCACACAAGAAGTGGGTTCGAATCACCACGCTGATACTAAACTTTTCTAGAGAGCTCATTTTAGGCCTTTTTGGGGTTCAAAAAAAAGTTTCGGCGTTTTTTTTTCTTTGCTCCTCCTTCTCTCACCGCTCCTCCTCCTCGGCCACTGCTCCACCCTTCTCTCTCAGCCACGCCTCTCTCATGTTTGTCACGCTCACCTGTCAGTCCAGCCTTCCATCTCTTTTACCACCGCAGGTATGTTTCTGGTCCGTGTTTCATTGTCACCGATCAGTCTGGCCATTCTGTATCCCCATCTCAGCTTGTTTCCAGTATCCGCCTCTTATCTCTTGCCGCCTGAGGTTGTTTCCGGTATCCGCCTCTTATGTTGTACCGCCCCAGGTACTTTGCTGTGTTCACAGCTGTCTTTGGTGGGATTCGAGCCCATGCTTCAACGGTAACCTTGTCCGCAACCAACGGTGTTTGCCACTAGTGCCATCGTGACTTTCACACTGAGAGCTGTACTTCGCGCAATTTTGTCTTTTTTTTGACAACAGTTTAACATAAAGATTAGTTGGATTCGAACCCCGATCTCCAAGATGAAAGTTGAACTCTTTATCCACTCACCCATTTGGTCTGTGTAGTTAATCTGCTTCTTAAATGGGGTTTTATTGATCTGTTTATGGTGAATGCAGAAAAATTGTAATACTAGCGAGATTCGAACATAGGCTCTCTTGTTTGATAGTCAATTCTTCAACCACTAGACCACAGAGGTTATTCAGCAATTATTTGTTTTCAGCTGAAGGTTAGACTCCAGTTACAATGTAATGTTTGCAAGAGTGGGATTCGAACCCACATCTCTGCGTTATAAAATAAGCAAAGAGCAACTCATTATCCACTGTACCACAGAGGCAGTGACAATGGCCAGGTGTTTGATTTTAGAGTGATTATTTTTTTTCATGACAGCTTATGTATTGATTTCAGCACACTTCACTTTAGCAATAGTAGGATTCGAACCCCTGACTCTGCACTGTAAAATATGCAAAGAGCATATAGGTAGACCGTTTTCACAGTGATCCTTGTTTTCACCTTAGCGTAAGTATTGATTAACAAATATTTCACTTCAGCAAGAGCGGTATTGGAACCTACATCTCTGTGTTATAGAATATGTCAAGAGCGAATGATTATCCTCTGCACCACAGAGCTAATAACGTTTGCCTTATGTGTGATTTACGTATAAGTCATTTAAATTTATCGACACAGCTTAAGCATTGATTACAATATATTTAAGGTTAATTGGAGTAGGATATGAGCTCATGATTTAGTGGTTCAAGTGCTTAAACACTAGTTTTGCAATCTGGGAGACCGGGGTTCAATCCCACCTTTGCAAATCTTGCGTTTAGGAAAAATAAACAAAGGACGCATAACAGCTACCATCAATCTGTTACAAACTTTGTGGTGCAGAGGACAACAATTCATACTTTATATTTGCAATCAGAGAGTCAGTCGAGTTTGAGTATATTTATTGTGCATGTTTAACACCGTAGTTTTATTAGGAGTTTAATGTTGTCAGCAATTATACAGCGCACCACAGAGTTTGTGATGGTTCATAGGGGTTTGTTTTAAGGACTATTTAATGTTTCATTTTCTTTTACCGACATTTCAATGTCAGCAGTACTGGGACTTGAACTCTGGTTTCAGATACTGGAACGCACTGACTTATTGCTTGAGCCACTGAAGGACAGAAGTATGATTGTGTTTTTTGCATATTGCAATTCTCAATGTTCAGCAGCTGAACTAATTACGCTGCAGCTGCATTTTAAGTCAGCAATTAAGAGATTTGAACTCCCGATGTGTGTTTTACCCTCTTTGGCCACATAAGTTAATCCATGATTTTGCACATGGCTAAACTAATTACTAATCATCACCTGAGCTAGTGATGTTGAAGCGGGCTTTATTTGTAGCACTAATTAAACAAGCTTAACTGAATTTAAACTCAGCTTCAATAATTAATAAAAACAGTGCATCTGGTTGAACTTGCCATAGAATTTGCCAACATTTGCTAGCAAAGTCTGAACTTAAACCCTTTAAATAAAAACCATGGACAAGTAAAATCTGAACAAAGCATGACTTATACTGAAGTGTGTTTAATGACTAAAAATGACCATCAGGGATTAAACTTTTTGTGTAAATGTTTGGTACAAAAACAAAGCAAACACCTTACAAATGCACATTGTGTATATGTATTTATTCATTACATAAAACCAAATTACAACAGGTTATAACCAAAAATATAAGGTTTTCACCCTATCAAAGAACACTGTTCATTAATTTAGAAAAAAAATGAACAAAACAAACAATTTCTCAACAACCGCTGCATGTTTTTAATCAAGTGCTCTTATTCGAGATTGCTTTTCTAATAATTTAAATACAAAATAAGCAATTTCTTCATTAGGAATGTGTACCATAGATGTATCATGTACAAATATAAAAGCATTGTGGATGGCTTATCTCAAAAACTCCGGTCTTGTCTTTACATTGGCATACAAGTTAAGCTGTGTACAGCATTGAGGGTGCAAACGTGTGCACGGACATCCCAGAGTGCTACTGATCGCCAACATATTTGCATCTGTAATATGTTTATGTGCATTAATATGGCTCCCAAAGGCAGACTGGCCTGCCCACACAAACGGGGCTTGTAGGAAAATGAATTCTCCTGATTCAAGAATTCAAGTGGTGTTTATGTGGGTTTCCAAAGCTCCCACATGACGATGAACATTCTGCGCTTCCTGTGGTTTTTATAAGGCATTGCTCTGTTTATCACGTCCCACGTCATGAAAGTACAAGTTGGCACAGATACACAGCAGAACGATGGAGCAGAGCATGTAGTAGATCAAGTTGCGGAACTTCGGCTCCAGATCGCCCTGCCTATACCAGTATATCTGAAAGAATGAGAGAGATTGCATTTACTTGCATTGATTGTTTTTTGGTACGATTGAAATAATCAATGCGTCTCCACTTACCAGAACCAACACTGAGCCGCAGACTAGCATGATGCAGATGGCAAAGAATATATTGAGTGGTTTGGGAGGCAGTGAAGGGAAGACGAATGAGCTAATGATGGTCACCTGAAAGAGATGCTGAGTTTATTATAAAATATGATAAACAGGTTGACTGAGGATATGCTCATATGATGATGTACTAAAGTCACTGTTTTCACCAAAAAATAACTACATTTCATGGATTATGCTGTTTCAAAAGCAAATGAAGAACCAAAAAACAGTTTTAATTGAAAGTGAGGTTGCGTAAATGGCCCCTGGGATTTTCATTCGAGTTAAACACTTACCAGAACAAGTAAAGATGCAAGTCCACCAACTACTAGATTGATGATTCTATCCTGTAGGTGATCAACAACATTATATTAGTGTACAGTGTAGATAACATAAAAAAGGAAGCAATATAACATCACTTTACAGGTACTTTTCCAATGGAAAATATATTCCTTGTTATACCTACACTACATAGCACCAATGTAATGCTTCAAGAGTATAAAAAATAAGTTTGAAATAAGAAAATTTAAATTATTTACAGATAAAGTTCATAGTTATTTACTAAATTTCTCATCAATATTTAAATATGTGACCCTGAACCACAAAATCAGTCATAAGAATGCATTTTCATGGCTATACAAATTTAATAAGCTTTTTTTACCCTCTCATGCTTCACCATGTGTTTCATGAAAGAAAACTGCATGCTTTGGTTGGGTATGTTTAAACTTGAAAGTAGTTTTACTTAATACACAATTTTCCTACGCAAGAAATTAGGGTGCCTCCCAGTGGTGAAAAACAATGTAATCACCACAGGTATTATTTAGTAGTTTGGTAATTTAACTAATTTGGCAACCGGTAAACAGTTTGAAAGGGTATTTTTGCATGCATCCCAAACTGAATACTTTCTTAATATTCTACGCCATTTTGTTGTTATAATATTAGTGTTAGTAGTGCATTCACACCGAAAAATCGAATAAAGAATAAGTACACTATAAATATCAGAATGATGCACTTAATCAACAGATTTAAAAGAAGATGTGGGATGTTCGACCGTTGGATTATTTATTTTGGATTGTGGAAGCAAAATTCTCCTACGCAAGTGATTATGGCGCCGCCCGGTGGTGAATGTACGTGACGGGTATTATTTGGTAGTTTAGTAATTCAACTGGCAACATTGACTTGGAAACGGTTTGAAAGGGTTTTTTGCATACATAATGTGCATCCCAAATCAAATACTTTTGCACTATTCTACACAATTTTGTCATTTGAATAGTGCAAGTAGTGCATTTAAAAATTTACAAAAGAATAAGTGCACTTTAAATATCAGAATGATGCACTTAATCAACAGATAAAAAGATGTGTGAGATGTTGGACACTTCATACACTCAATCACAGTTAGATTATCTATTTTAGATTGTGGAAGCAAGATTCTCCTACATAAGTAATTACGGCGCCGCCTGGTGGTGAATGTAGATGTACCTGCGACAGGTATTATTTATTTAACTAATTTGGCAACTGTTAAACATTGACTGGGAAGTCGTTTGAATATCTATTTATTAAAAACAATGTTTTGATTGATGACATTAATATTCATAATATTGTGACATTAAGCATGTCATTTGTAAAGCAACTATATATTATAAACCATTTTGATGAATGTAAACAATAACAATGGTCCTAACATATATCCTGTTTTACATTTTCCATCGCTTCCGAGAATTCAAACAGGTCTGCATATTGATAAATAAAGTTATTGCAGCCGTTTTAACCTTACGATATGATTCAATTGCATCTTGTTGCAGTTGTGAAATTGTTTGAAAACAAGCAGGAAATGTTCATGGGTCAACCACATCAACAAATTGAAATGGCCTATAGAAATCATATTAAATACTAATAAATCATCAATATTTTAATACTAATGAATCATTGAATATGAAATAAATCATATTAAATAGCAAGCTTTATTGTTTTACATAAAGTCCCAACAAGAGTTTCTGGAAAAATATAAGGCGTGTTGTGTAAATTATGATAAAAATGTATGCCATTGTTATTGTGATAACTATTGTTGAAAAACAGATAGTTCTACATTCTAATATATCAAATAAATTATAGTTAGGCTAATTTGTTTAGAATAAATTATTAGTGTTGTTTCAAATAGCACTAGAAAAAAAGCTTCAATTGTGATTTCATGTTGACTTTAGAAAGGCAAATAAATAAATCAATGAGTTACCCTGGCCGAGGTCTCCCCGAACAGAGGCCTGTTGTCCATGCCACTGGTGCCATAGGTGCGTGTAGTGAAGTCATCCATGGCCAGAGCGACACATACACACTTCCCTGAGTCCTTCTAGCAGCTGCAGCTCTTCTGGCGTGGAGGATGGCGGTGCATGATCGCGCTTCTCTCCTAACCTGTATCAGACTTGCTGAAAGTTTTTGTCCAGAAATTGTTAGTTGGTCAGGATAACAAATTTGTTTTCATTTGTTGTGATGATTGAAAGTCAGGTTTACTCCACCAGAGTAGGGGTCCTTCTGTATAGATCAGTGGTAGGGTTGCACCAGCTGTTGGTAGGCTATTGCTTGAGCTGGAACATAAAGTGCACACTAGAGGCTTAGTAACCACTAGCTAGTTTGTAACTAAATTTGTTCTTACTTCGGTTGCACCACATGCTCTTAAAGGCAGAACATAGTTAGTAGGCCGTAAGCTCTCGGTAAAGTAATGCGTAGTCGCATTGAATGACGTAATATCCAATAAAAAGCCTTTAAATCGTTAAACTGCTTTAAAATTCTGCATTTATATCAGCTGCTCCAAGAAAACCACAACATATCATGTACACAATGTCCAATGCAAATTAAATGACAACATTACAGTGAGTCAAGGACAGACGACACACATACCTGCTGTGTGTGATGTGAATGCAGGTGAAATACACATTAAGTTATCCAAACATTAAACCTGATATTATTTTAATAGGCTGCACATGAAAGAGAAAAAAACAGGGAGAAAAGCTCAGTCATGAGTGATTGTGACTTTAAATGATGGGTACAATAAACACAAAACACTTGAACTATTGTTTTACAAACCAAAACTATTTGAGATTTGAGTGTAAATAAGGCTGTGAGTGGAGGGAGATCATTCTTCAGTATCACCATGAGCTCCTCTGTGTAAACTAATCTCGCTCTCATCTCTTTTCTACAGATATTCATGGGTAGAGGCTGCTGTAAGTACTTAGTTGGAGCGTAGCGTTACATTTACACTAAGATCAGTGGTGCAACACAAAAATATTTAGTAGTGTGTAACTTAGTGTCCCTTTATGTCACAACCAGGCTGTTTTAACTCATACGCTGCTGGTGCAACCGGCCCCAAATCTTGAGTTAAACACTTTAATAAACAAAGTTAAAACACTGGTCTTTCATCGTCAGTGTTATTAGCAAACATTAAAATGCCCTAAATCACAACATTTTATTTGAAATGGAGAAGAAAGGTCAATATCATCAGTAAGTGACAGAATAAGCTATAACTGAACATTGAAAATGCAAAGAAACCAATAATTCCATCTGGTATTTCAATGTTGTGCTGTAGCTGTGCTTTAACAAATGATACAGCACATGAAATGAAGTCAGTTTATGTGTCTCTTCTACAAAATAAAGAATGTATTTGGGTCATACAATCAACAAAAGCAAAGCTGTGGGACGTGTGGATAGACAGTGCCTGTAATGAAGGACATCCACTCATGGACAGGTAAAGTACTGTTATGAACCAAACACATAGACCACTATCAATTTCATGTCAAAGCTCAAAATAAAGTGGCACAACTGAACATTTTTAGACAGTCATTCATAATTGAACACATCGGTCTGATCTTGTGCATCTGTTATTTGAATATGTAAAAGTATTTAGTCATTAGCTCACACAGACTTTAATGATCATTCACTCAATATTGCCTAAATAACTAATCAAGCTTTACATGCATCATGAATGATCAGTCCTTATAATGTTTGGCTGTGGTTTAACCTGTGCTGGAAATAAATGGTCATCATAGGTCTGTAGAAGCCAGAGACTCATCCATCCTGAGCCATCCAGAGACTCAGAGCTTTACATCTTCATTACTGAAGCAGAGGAAGAGCCGTTCAGTAAAAACTGTTGAGCCGAGATCTTCATGATGAACAAAAGTGAAATTATATTTAACGTAATTCTTCATACTTTAACTTAACACTGATTTATAAAGCACATGCTGCAGCCTGTATTACTGAACTGAATGAATATGCATCAAGTGGCAATGACATTTAACTTGTTTTGGAGATATAAACATTTGTTTAAATTGATAGTGTGAAATAAATGTGGGATGTACAGTTTTTACAAATAAAAAATTATATCTTGAACAATCTGAGGTTAAACTTCTCTTTCAAGATCACACTGGGAAAATAATGAGATTGCTAGAGAATTAGTAAGAGTTAAATGGTTATAATGCAAATTGCGCTGGTTTTAATAGAAACTGCAATGTCCTGGTGAGTTTTACTTGTAATGTGTTGCCTTCTACCTTATATGAAGACCTGAGCATATATGAACATATGAGAGAGGATCTGGAGCAACTCAACCCCTCTACCACCAGATGCCCAGAGTTAGGCTTTTTAGCCGAAGACACATTGGCAATCTTCTTTTATTAAAAGCAGTGCTAAAATATCCATATATGAGCATCTGAAATTATAGCGAATATATTTAAACATATATGCACATATTTTAATTACTTTTACATTTTTTATTATATATTTATATTAATGATATTTGTAAACGAACATGTTTCATATGTGACATATTTTATATATGTGAAATCTAAACATGAACTTGAATGTCATATGGGTCATTTTCATGCATTGCCATGTCAGATTTCTATGTGGGATTGGTGTGGTGGTAACTGGATGGTAAAAGCACAAAATCCTGCTGGTCTGGAATTGTTTGCAGATTCCAGCTGCATTGATATAAATGATGGTTGATTCTGCAAACAAGACACAGCAAAACACTGCAACAGTGAACAACAGCGGCGCACGTGCATGTAAATAAATCAAGTCAAACGCTCATCTACTTTACCCAGAGTCTCGGAGGATTGTCCATTCATTGCTGCGAGTGTTTACATGAGCTTTCCAGTTCATCTGTTTTACTCCAGGTTAAAGCTGATCTCGATCTTCTGCTGGCCGAGACACTCACAAAGTCAAATGTGTTGTAAAATATCCTAGAATGTGTTTAAATCTCCTTAATCTCTCTTCAGTGTTCACGCGACTGACTCTCCGTCCACCTTGTGTTTATTTCATTAATGCGGATACACCTATTGACCACAGGAGGGACCTGAGGATCACCTATTCACAAGTTTATTAGGCACTTTTTCTTGAGCATTAACGTGTTTTTAAATGCATTATGAAGACCTTCTGAGTCTGTGATTGGAATTTGACATTAAACTATTAAAATAATAATTTTAAGCGTGTTAAACCTACAATATTACTCGTGTGTTGTAAACTGTAGCGCAGTTCTCCATCCGGTCCACTAGGCGGCGCGCGTTGCTTTACGTTCAGTCTGACCCGCAGCTTCAGGTGTTTGACAGCATGAGGCTTGATGATACAACACATAAACACAAATCCTGACAGCTCCGTGATTTCATTATAATATCTGTAAACAGCACATAAACAAGCCGAACCGTAAAGTGCAGGAACACAGTGACAATACAGTGACCTGTAAGTAACGTTTATATTGTTTGTTTGTTTGAATGAGTGAATGTTTCTTCTCCCATGGCTGGGCAGGTCAGTTTATTTAGATAAACATTTAAGTCACAATGTTGTCATTTTAATGGGGTTATTTTCACAGTGTTTCTTTTATTTGACAACATGAGCATGTATTAAGGCAGTCTGGTTCTTAATGGAGGTTTATCACAGACTTGACATGATGCTCTTTTGCTGCTCTGTATGATATTCTCTTGCTGTTATTAGTATTTTTGTGTGTCTGTTGTCTTTGTATATAGGTGTTGTGTAGATCTAAAGTGCTATAATATTTTGAAATTACATTTAAAATCGTCTTAATTGGTTTTATTATTATATACTGTATTAATTTTGTTATTTCCTTTTATGCAATATGATTTGTACTGCAAAAACAGGACAATCAATAGCATTTGTCTTGTTCTTTTGTACGTTATAGGCTTGCTATCGCTGAAACACAAAGACAGTTTGAAGGCCATAACCTTGACCTCAGGTTATCATTAGACAGAATGAAGTGAAGGACCCTTCATACACCAGACGGCAGGAGGGATTCATTAACTCACCTGGACTTCAACAGCATGTGAGTCACACAGTATTCAGTTCTTTTAGAAGTGAGTTCCTGCTGTGTGTTTTGAACATTTAAAGACTTTTAATTATTAATATATTGTGATATGATTTTATTAAAATATGTGACAGACTTTTATAGTTATTTATAGTCAATATATTTTAATAGATTGTAAATATTTAAACTTAATTTAATGATTTTTATTGTTTTTAATTGTTTTCATATTCTTAATTTTGTTTTAAAATACAGTTTTGACACATTAAAAAAGTAATTTAATTAGAGAAAAAGCTTTTAGTGTTAAAATTTGAAAATCCGACTGAAAGACGTAAGATTATATATTACTAAATGTTCATATTTACAAAAACTAATAGTTATTTTATTGAAATGATTTATTGTGTTCATTTTGCCTTTTTTTTTTTAAACTGTGGCACACGTGGGTAACATCAAAATAACCAAAAGAACACTTATTATTATGTCCAGTGATGGCCTAGTGGTCAGAGCAAAGGGTTAGAGATCCAAGGCCACCACACAAGACGTGGGTTCGAATCACCACGCTGATACTAAACTTTTCTAGAGAGCTCATTTTAGGCCTTTTTGGGGTTCAAAAAAAAGTTTTGGCGTTTTTTTTTCTTTGCTCCTCCTTCGCTCACCGCTCCTCCTCCTCGGGCACTGCTCCACCCTTCTCTCTCAGCCACGCCTCTCTCATGTTTGTCACGCCCACCTGTCAGTCCAGCCTTCCATCTCTTTTACCACCGCAGGTATGTTTCTGGTCCGTGTTTCATTGTCACCGATTAGTCTGGCCATTCTGTATCCCCATCTCAGCTTGTTTCCAGTATCCGCCTCTTATCTCTTACCGCCTCAGGTTGTTTCCGGTATCCGCCTCTTATCTCTTGTCGCCCCAGCTTGTTTCCGGTATCCGCCTCTTATGTTGTACCGCCCCAGGTACTTTGCTGTGTTCACAGCTGTCTTTGGTGGGATTCGAGCCCATGCTTCAACGGTAACCTTGTCCGCAACCAACGGTGCTTGCCACTAGTGCCATCGTGACTTTCACACTGAGAGCTGTACTTCGCGCAATTTTGTTTTTTTTTTGACAACAGTTTAACATAAAGATTAGTTGGATTCGAACCCCGATCTCCAAGATGAAAGCTGAACTCTTTATCCACTGACCCATTTGGTCTGTGTAGTTCATCTGCGTCTTAAATGGGGTTTTATTGATCTGTTTATGGTGAATGCAGAAAAATTGTAATACTAGCGAGATTCGAACATAGGCTCTCTTGTTTGATAGGCAATTCTTCAACCACTAGACCACAGAGGTTATTCAGCAATTATTTGTTTTCAGCTGAAGGTTAGACTCCAGTTACAATGTAATGTTTGCAAGAGTGGGATTCGAACCCACATCTCTGCGTTATAAAATAGGCAAAGAGCAGCTCATTATCCACTGTACCACAGAGGCAGTGACAATCGCCAGGTGTTTGATTTAGAGTGATTATTTTTTTCATGACAGCTTATGCATTGATTTCAACACACTTCACTTTAGCAATAGTAGGATTCGAACCCCTGACTCTGCACTGTAAAATATGCAAAGAGCATATAGGTAGACCGTTTTCACAGTGATCCTTGTTTTCACCTTAGCGTAAGCATTGATTAACAAATATTTAACTTCAGCAAGAGCGGTATTGGAACCTACATCTCTGTGTTATAGAATATGTCAAGAGCGAATGATTATCCTCTGCACCACAGAGCTAGTAACGTTTGCCTTATGTTTGATTTCAGTATAAGTCATTTAAATTTATTGACACAGCTGAAGCATTGATTACAATATATTTAAGGTTAATTGGAGTAGAATAGGAGCTCATGATTTAGTGGTTCAAGTGCTTAAACACTAGTTTTGCAATCTGGGAGACCGGGGTTCAATCCCACCTTTGCAAATCTTGCGTTTAGGAAAAATAAACAAAGACACATAACAGCTACCATCAATCTGTTACAAACTTTGTGGTGCAGAGGACAACAGTTCATACTTTATATTTGCAATCAGAGAGTCAGTCGAGTTTGAGTATATTTATTGTGCATGTTTAACACCGTAGTTTTATTAGGAGTTTAATGTTGTCAGCAATTATACAGCGCACCACAGAGTTTGTGATGGTTCATAGGGGTTTGTTTTAAGGACTATTTAATGTTTCATTTTCTTTTACCGACATTTCAATGTCAGCAGTACTGGGACTTGAACTCTGGTTTCAGATACTGGAACGCACTGACTTATTGCTTGAGCCACTGAAGGACACAAGTATGATTGTGTTTTTTGCATATTGCAATTCTCAATGTTCAGCAGCTGAACTAATTACGCTGCAGCTGCATTTTAAGTCAGCAATTAAGAGATTTGAACTCCCGATGTGTGTTTTACCCTCTTTGGCCACATAAATTAATCCATGATTTTGCACATGGCTAAACTAATTACTAATCATCACCTGAGCTAGTGATGTTGAAGCGGGCTTTATTTGTAGCACTAATTAAACAAGCTTAACTGAATTTAAACTCAGCTTCAATAATTAATAAAAACAGTGCATCTGGTTGAACTTGCCATAGAATTTGCCAACATTTGCTAGCAAAGTCTGAACTTAAACCCTTAAAACAAAAACCATGGACAAGTAAATCTGAACAAAGCATGACTTATACTGAAGTGTGTTTAATGACTAAAATGACCATCAGGGATTAACTTTTTGTGTAAATCTTTGGTACAAAAACAAAGCAAACACCTTACAAATGCACATTGTGTATATGTATTTATTCATTACATAAAACCAAATTACAACAGGTTATAACCAAAAATATAAGGTTTTCACCCTATCAAAGAACACTGTTCATTAATTTAGAAAAAAAACAACAATTTCTCAACAACCGCTGCATGTTTTTAATCAAGTGCTCTTATTCGAGATTGCTTTTCTAATAATTTAAATACAAAATAAGCAATTTCTTCATTAGGAATGTGTACCATAGATGTATCATGTACAAATATAAAAGCATTGTGGATGGCTTATCTCAAAAACTCCGGTCTTGTCTTTACATTGGCATACAAGTTAAGCTGTGTACAGCATTGAGGGTGCAAACGTGTGCACGGACATCCCAGAGTGCTACTGATCGCTAACATATTTGCATCTGTAATATGTTTATGTGCATTAATATGGCTCCCAAAGGCAGACTGGCCTGCCCACACAAACGGGGCTTGTAGGAAAATGAATTCTCCCGATCAAGAATTCAAGTGGTGTTTATGTGGGTTTCCAAAGCTCCCACATGACGATGAACATTCTGCGCTTCCTGTGGTTTTTATAAGGCATTGCTCTGTTTATCACGTCCCACGTCATGAAAGTACAAGTTGGCACAGATACACAGCAGAACGATGGAGCAGAGCATGTAGTAGATCAAGTTGCGGAACTTCGGCTCCAGATCGCCCTGCCTATACCAGTATATCTGAAAGAATGAGAGAGATTGCATTTACTTGCATTGATTGTTTTTTGGTACGATTGAAATAATCAATGCGTCTCCACTTACCAGAACCAACACTGAGCCGCAGACTAGCATGATGCAGATGGCAAAGAATATATTGAGTGGTTTGGGAGGCAGTGAAGGGAAGACGAATGAGCTAATGATGGTCACCTGAAAGAGATGCTGAGTTTATTATGAAATATGATAAACAGGTTGACTGAGGATATGCTCATATGATGATGTACTAAAGTTCACTGTTTTCACCAAAAAAATAACTACATTTCATGGATTATGCTGTCTTCAAAAGCAAAATGAAGAACCAAAAAACATTTTTAATTGAAAGTGAGGTTGCGTAAATGGCCCCTGGGATTTTCATTCGAGTTAAACACTTACCAGAACAAGTAAAGATGCAAGTCCACCAACTACTAGATTGATGATTCTATCCTGGAGGTGATCACAACATTATATTAGTGTACAGATGTAGATAACATAAAAAAGGAAGCAATATAACATCACTTTACAGGTACTTTCCAATGGAAAATATATTCTTGTTATACCTACCCTACATAGCACCAATGTAATGCTTCAAGAGTATAAAAAATAAGTTTGTGAAATAAGAAAATTTAAATTATTTACAGATAAAGTTCATAGTTATTTACTAAATTTCTCATCAATATTTTAAATATGTGACCCCTGAACCACAAATCGTCATAAGAATGCATTTTCATGGCTATACAAATTTAATAAGCTTTTTTTTACCCTCCTCATGCTTCACCATGTGTTTCATGAAAGAAACTGCATGCTTTGGTTGGGTATGTTTAAACTTGAAAGTAGTTTTACTTAATACACAATTTTCCTATGGCAAGAAATTAGGGTGCCTCCCAGTGGTGAAAAACATGTAATCACCACAGGTATTATTTAGTAGTTTGGTATTTAACTAATTTGGCAACCGGTAAAACAGTTTTGAAAGGGTATTTTTGCATGCATCCCCAAACTGAATACTTTCTTATATTCTACGCCATTTTGTTGTTATAATATTAGTGTTAGTAGTGCATTCACACCGAAAAATCGAAATAAAGAATAAGTACACTATAAATATCAGAATGATGCACTTAATCAACAGAGTTAAAAGAAGATGTGGGATGTTCGACAGTTGGATTATTTTATTTTGGATTGTGGAAGCAAAATTCTCCTACGCAAGTGATTATGGCGCCGCCCGGTGGTGAATGTTACGTGACGGGTATTATTGGTAGTTTAGTAATTCAACTGGCAACATTGACTTGGAAGGAACGGTTTGATAAGGGTTTTTTGCATACATAATGTGCATCCCAAATCAAATACTTTTGCACTATTCTACACAATTTTGTCATTTGAATAGTGCAAGTAGTGCATTTAAAATTTACAAAAGAATAAGTGCCTATAAATATCAGAATGATGCACTTAATCAACAGATATAAAAGATGTGTGAGATGTTGGACACTTCATACACTCAATCACAGTTAGATTATCTATTTTAGATTGTGGAAGCAAGATTCTCTTACATAAGTAATTACGGCGCCGCCTGGTGGTGAATGTAGATGTACCTGCGACAGGTATTATTTATTTAACTAATTTGGCAACTGTTAAACATTGACTGGGAAGTCGTTTGAATATCTATTTATTAAAACAATGTTTGATTGATGACATTAATATTCATAATATGTGACATTAAGCGTGTCATTTGTAAAGCAACTATATATTATAAACCATTTTGATGAATGTAAAACAATAACAATGGTCCTAACATATATCCTGTTTTACATTTTCCATCGCTTCCGAGAATTCAAACAGGTCAGCATATTGATAAATAAAGTTATTACAGCTGTTTTAACCTTACGATATTATTCAATTGCATCTTGTTGCGTTGTGAAATTGTTTGAAAACAAGCAGGGAAATGTTTCATGGGTCAACCACATCACAAATTGAAATGGCCTATAGAAATCATATTAAATACTAATAAATCATCAATATTTTAATACTAATGAATCATTGAATATGAAATAAATCATATTAAATAGCAAGCTTTATTGTTTTACATAAAGTCCCAACAAGAGTTTCTGGAAAAATATAAGGCGTGTTGTGTAAATTATGATAAAAATGTATGCCATTGTTATTGTGATAACTATTGTTGAAAAACAGATCGTTCTACATATTCTAATATATCAATAAATTATAGTTAGGCTAATTTGTTTAGAATAAATTATAGTGTTGTTTCAAATAGCACTAGAAAAAAAGCTTCAATGTGATTTCATGTTGACTTAGAAAGGCCAAATAAATAAATCATTGAGTTACCCTGGCCGAGGTCTCCCCGAACAGAGGCCTGTTGTCCATGCCACTGGTGCCATAGGTGCGGGTAGTGAAGTCATCCATGGCCAGAGACGACACATACACACTTCCCTGAGGTCCCTTCTAGCAGGCTGCAGCTCTTCTGGCGGGAGGCTTGGCGGGTGCATGATCTGCTCGCGCTTCTCTCCTAACCTGGTACCAGACTTGCTGTACAAGTTTTTTGGTCCAGAATTGTTAGTTGGTCAGGATAACAAATTTTGGGTTTTCATTTTTTGCTGATGATTGAAAGTCAGGTTTTACTTCCCACCAGAGTAGGGGTCCTTGCTGTATAGAGCAAGTGGTAGTAGGGTTGCACCAGCATGGTTTGGTAGGCTATTGCTTGAGGCTGGAACATAAAGTGCCACACTAGAGGCTTAGTAACCACTAGCTAGTTGTAACATAAATTTGTTCTTACTTCGGTTGCACCACATGCTCTTAAAGGCAGAAACATAGTTAGTAGGCGTAAGCTCTCGGTAAAGTAATGCGTAGTCGCATTGAATGACGTAATATCCAATAAAAAGCCTTTAAATCGTTAAACTGCTTTAAAATTCTGCATTTATATCAGCTGCTCCAAGAAAACCACAACATATCATGTACACAATGTCCAATGCAAATTAAATGACAACATTACAGTGAGTCAAGGACAGACGACACACATACCTGCTGTGTGTGATGTGAATGCAGGTGAAATACACATTAAGTTATCCAAACATTAAACCTGATATTATTTTAATAGGCTGCACATGAAAGAGAAAAAAACAGGGAGAAAAGCTCAGTCATGAGTGATTGTGACTTTAAATGATGGGTACAATAAACAAAACACTTGAACTATTGTTTTACAAACCAAAACTATTTGAGATTTGAGTGTAAATAAGGCTGTGAGTGGAGGGAGATCATTCTTCAGTATCACCATGAGCTCCTCTGTGTAAACTAATCTCGCTCTCATCTCTTTCTACAGATATTCATGGGTAGAGGCTGCTGTAAATACTTAGTTGGAGCGTAGCGTTACATTTACACTAAGATCAGTGGTGCAACACAAAAATATTTAGTAGTGTGTAACTTAGTGTCCCTTTATGTCACAACCAGGCTGTTTTAACTCATACACTGCTGGTGCAACCGGCCCCAAATCTTGAGTTAAACACTTTAATAAACAAAGTTAAAACACTGGTCTTTCATCGTCAGTATTATTAGCAAACATTAAAATGCCCTAAATCACAACATTTTATTTGAAATGGAGAAGAAAGGTCAATATCATCAGTAAGTGACAGAATAAGCTATAACTGAACATTGAAAATGCAAAGAAACCAATAATTCCATCTGGTATTTCAATGTTGTGCTGTAGCTGTGCTTTAACAAATGATACAGCACATGAAATGAAGTCAGTTTATGTGTCTCTTCTACAAAAAAAGAATGTATTTGGGTCATACGATCAACAAAAGCAGAGCTGTGGGACGTGTGGATAGACAGTGCCTGTAATGAAGGACATCCACTCATGGACAGGTAAAGTACTGTTATGAACCAAACACATAGACCACTATCAATTTCATGTCAAAGCTCAAAATAAAGTGGCACAACTGAACATTTTTAGACATTCATTCATAAATGAACACATCGGTCTGATCTTGTGCATCTGTTATTTGAATATGTAAAAGTATTTAGTCATTAGCTCACACAGACTTTAATGATCATTCACTCAATATTGCCTAAATAACTAATCAAGCTTTACATGCATCATGAATGATCAGTCCTTATAATGTTTGGCTGTGGTTTAACCTGTGCTGGAAATAAATGGTCATCATAGGTCTGTAGAAGCCAGAGACTCATCCATCCTGACCATCCAGAGACTCAGAGCTTTACATCTTCATTACTGAAGCAGAGGAAGAGCCGTTCAGTAAAAACTCTTGAGCCGAGATCTTCATGATGAACAAAAGTGAAATTATATTTAACTTAATTCTTCATACTTTAACTTAACACTGATTTATAAAGCACATGCTGCAGCCTGTATTACTGAACTGAATGAATATGCATCAAGTGGCAATGACATTTAACTTGTTTTGGAGATATAAACATTTGTTTAAATGGATAGTGTGAAATAAATGTGGATGTACAGTTTTTAAATAAAAAATTATATCTTGAACAATCTGAGGTTAAACTTCTCTTTCAAGATCACACTGGGAAAATAATGAGATTGCTAGAGAATTAGTAAGAGTTAAATGGTTATAATGCAAATTGCACTGGTTTTAATAGAAACTGCAATGTCCTGGTGAGTTTTACTTGTAATGTGTTGCCTTCTACCTTATATGAAGACCTGAGCATATATGAACATATGAGAGAGGATCTGGAGCAATTCAACCCCTCTACCACCAGATGCCCAGAGTTAGGCAGTTTAGCCGAAGACACATTGGCAATCTCCTTTTATTAAAAGCAGTGCTAAAATATCCATATATGAACATCTGAAATTATAGCGAATATATTTAAACATATATGCACATATTTTAATTACTTTATATTTTTTAATTATATATTTATATTAATGATATTTGTAAACGAACATGTTTCATATGTGACATATTTTATATATGTGAAATCTAAACATGAACTTGAATGTCATATGGGTCATTTTCATGCATTGCCATGTCAGATTTCTCTGTGGGATTGTGTGGTGGTAACTGGATGGTAAAAGCACAAAATCCTGCTGGTCTGGAATTGTTTGCAGATTCCAGCAGCATTGATATAAATGATGGTTGATTCTGCAAACAAGACACAGCAAAACACTTCAACAGTGAAAACAGCGGCGCACGTGCATGTAAATAATCAAGTCAAACGCACATCTACTTTACCCAGAGTCTCGGAGGATTGTCCATTCATTGCTGCGAGTGTTTACATGAGCTTTCCAGTTCATCTGTTTTACTCCAGGTTAAAGCTGATCTCGATCTTCTGCTGGCCGAGACACTCACAAAGTCAAATGTGTTGTAAAATATCCTAGAATGTGTTTAAATCTCCTTAATCTCTCTTCAGTGTTCACGCGACTGACTCTCCGTCCACCTTGTGTTTATTTCATTAATGCGGATACACCTATTGACCACAGGAGGGACCTGAGGATCACCTATTCACAAGTTTATTAGGCACTTTTCTTGAGCATTAACGTGTTTTAAATGCATTATAAAGACCTTCTGAGTCTGTGATTGGAATTTGACATTAAACTATTAAAATAACAATTTTAAGCGTGTTAAACTACAATATTACTCGTGTGTTGTAAACTGTAGCGCAGTTCTCCATCCGCTCCACTAGGCGGCGCGCATTGTTCACGTTGAGTCTGACCCGCAGCTTCAGGTGTTTGACAGCATGAGGCTTGATGATACAACACATAAACACAAATCCTGACAGCTCCGTGATTTCATTATAATATCTGTAAACAGCGCATAAACAAGCCGAACCGTAAAGTGCAGGAACACCGTGACAATACAGTGACCTGTAAGTAACGTTTATATTGTGTTGTTGTTTGAATAAATGAATGTTTCTTCTCCCATGGCTGGGCAGGTCAGTTTATTTAGATAAACATTATAGTCACAATGTTGTCATTTTAATGGGTTATTTTCACAGTGTTTCTTTTATTTGACAACATGAGCATGATTAAGACAGTCTGGTCCTTAATGGAGGTTTATCACAGACTTGACATGATGCTCTTTGGCTGTATGAATTGATCTGTTTATGGTGAATGCAGAAAAATTGTAATACTAGCGAGATTCGAACATAGGCTCTCTTGTTTGATAGTCAATTCTTCAACACTAGACCACAGAGGTTATTCAGCAATTATTTGTTTTCAGCTGAAGGTTAGACTCCAGTTACAATGTAATGTTTTGCAAGAGTGGGATTCGAAACCCACATCTCTGCGTTATAAAATAAGCAAAGAGCACTCATTATCCACTGTACCACAGAGGCAGTGACAATGGCCAGGTGTTTGATTTTAGAGTGATTATTTTTTTTCATGACAGCTTATGTATTGATTTCAGCACACTTCACTTTAGCAATAGTAGGATTCGAACCCCTGACTCTGCACTGTAAATATGCAAAGAGCATATAGGTAGACCGTTTTCACAGTGATCCTTGTTTTCACCTTAGCGTAAGTATTGATTAACAAATATTTCACTTCAGCAAGAGCGGTATTGGAACCTACATCTCTGTGTTATACAATATGTCAAGAGCGAATGATTATCCTCTGCACCACAGAGCTAATAACGTTTGCCTTATGTGTGATTTACGTATAAGTCATTTAAATTTATCGACACAGCTTAAGCATTGATTACAATATATTTAAGGTTAATTGGAGTAGGAATATGAGCTCATGATTTAGTGGTTCAAGTGCTTAAACACTAGTTTTGCAATCTGGGAGACCGGGGGTTCAATCCCACCTTTGCAAATCTTGCGTTTAGGAAAAATAAACAAAGGACGCATAACAGCTACCATCAATCTGTTACAAACTTTGTGGTGCAGAGGACAACAATTCATACTTTATATTTTGCAATCAGAGAGTCAGTCGAGTTTGAGTATATTTATTGTGCATGTTTAACACCGTAGTTTTATTAGGAGTTTAATGTTGTCAGCAATTATACAGCGCACCACAGAGTTTGTGATGGTTCATAGGGGTTTGTTTAAGGACTATTTAATGTTTCATTTTCTTTTACCGACATTTCAATGTCAGCAGTACTGGGACTTGAACTCTGGTTTCAGATACTGGAACGCACTGACTTATTGCTTGAGCCACTGAAGGACAGAAAGTATGATTGTGTTTTTTGCATATTGCAATTCTCAATGTTCAGCAGCTGAACTAATTACGCTGCAGCTGCATTTTAAGTCAGCAATTAAGAGATTTGAACTCCCGATGTGTGTTTTACCCTCTTTGGCCACATAAGTTAATCCATGATTTTGCACATGGCTAACTAATTACTAATCATCACCTGAGCTAGTGATGTTGAAGCGGGCTTTATTTGTAGCACTAATTAAACAAGCTTAACTGAATTTAAACTCAGCTTCAATAATTAATAAAAACAGTGCATCTGGTTGAACTTGCCATAGAATTTGCCAACATTTGCTAGCAAAGTCTGAACTTAAACCCTTTTAAATAAAACCATGGACAAGTAAAATCTGAACAAAGCATGACTTATACTGAAGTGTGTTTAATGACTAAAAATGACCATCAGGGATTAAACTTTTGTGTAAATGTTTGGTACAAAACAAAGCAAACACCTTACAAATGCACATTGTGTATATGTATTTATTCATTACATAAAACCAAATTACAACAGGTTATAACCAAAAATATAAGGTTTTCACCCTATCAAAGAACACTGTTCATTAATTTAGAAAAAAATGAACAAAACAACAATTTCTCAACAACCGCTGCATGTTTTTAATCAAGTGCTCTTATTCGAGATTGCTTTTCTAATAATTTAATACAAAATAAGCAATTTCTTCATTAGGAATGTGTACCATAGATGTATCATGTACAAATATAAAAGCATTGTGGATGGCTTATCTCAAAAACTCCGGTCTTGTCTTTACATTGGCATACAAGGTTAAGCTGTGTACAGCATTGAGGGTGCAAACGTGTGCACGGACATCCCAGAGTGCTACTGATCGCCAACATATTTGCATCTGTAATATGTTTATGTGCATTACTATGGCTCCCAAAGGCAGACTGGCCTGCCCACACAAACGGGGCTTGTAGGAAAATGAATTCTCCTGATTCAAGAATTCAAGTGGTGTTTATGTGGGTTTCCAAAGCTCCCACATGACGATGAACATTCTGCGCTTCCTGTGGTTTTTATAAGGCATTGCTCTGTTTATCACGTCCCACGTCATGAAAGTACAAGTTGGCACAGATACACAGCAGAACGATGGAGCAGAGCATGTAGTAGATCAAGTTGCGGAACTTCGGCTCCAGATCGCCCTGCCTATACCAGTATATCTGAAAGAATGAGAGAGATTGCATTTACTTGCATTGATTGTTTTTTGGTACGATTGAAATAATCAATGCTTCTCCACTTACCAGAACCAACACTGAGCCGCAGGACTAGCATGATGCAGATGGCAAAGAATATATTGAGTGGTTTGGGAGGCAGTGAAGGGAAGACGAATGAGCTAATGATGGTCACCTGAAAGAGATGCTGAGTTTATTATAAATATGATAAACAGGTTGACTGAGGATATGCTCATATGATGATGTACTAAAGTCACTGTTTTCACCAAAAAATAACTACATTTCATGGATTATGCTGTTTCAAAAGCAAATGAAGAACCAAAAACAGTTTTAATTGAAAGTGAGGTTGCGTAAATGGCCCCTGGATTTTCATTCGATGTTAAACACTTACCAGAACAAGTAAGATGCAAGTCCACCAACTACTAGATTGATGATTCTATCCTGTAGGTGATCAACAACATTATATTAGTGTACAGTGTAGATAACATAAAAAAGGAAGCAATATAACATCACTTTACAGGTACTTTTCCAATGGAAAATATATTCCTTGTTATACCTACACTACATAGCACCAATGTAATGCTTCAAGAGTATAAAAAATAAGTTTGAAATAAGAAATTTAAATTATTTACAGATAAAGTTCATAGTTATTTACTAAATTTCTCATCAATATTTAAATATGTGACCCTGAACCACAAAATCAGTCATAAGAATGCATTTTCATGGCTATACAAATTTAATAAGCTTTTTTTACCCTCTCATGCTTCACCATGTGTTTCATGAAAGAAAACTGGCATGCTTTGGTTGGGTATGTTTAAACTTGAAAGTAGTTTTACTTAATACACAATTTTCCTACGCAAGAAATTAGGGTGCCTCCCAGTGGTGAAAAACAATGTAATCACCACAGGTATTATTTAGTAGTTTGGTAATTAACTAATTTGGCAACCGGTAAACAGTTTGAAAGGGTATTTTTGCATGCATCCCAAACTGAATACTTTCTTAATATTCTACGCCATTTGTTGTTATAATATTAGTGTTAGTAGTGCATTCACACCGAAAATCGAATAAAGAATAAGTACCACTATAAATATCAGAATGATGCACTTAATCAACAGATTAAAAGAAGATGTGGGATGTTCGACCGTTGGATTATTTATTTTGGATTGTGGAAGCACAATTCTCCTACGCAAGTGATTATGGCGCCGCCCGTGTGGTGAATGTACGTGACGGGTATTATTTGGTAGTTAGTAATTCAACTGGCAACATTGACTTGGAAACGGTTTGAAAGGGTTTTTTGCATACATAATGTGCATCCCAAATCAAATACTTTTGCACTATTCTACACAATTTTGTCATTTGAATAGTGCAAGTAGTGCATTTAAAAATTTACAAAGAATAAGTGCACTTTAAATATCAGAATGATGCACTTAATCAACAGATAAAAAGATGTGTGAGATGTTGGACACTTCATACACTCAATCACAGTTAGATTATCTATTTTAGATTGTGGAAGCAAGATTCTCCTACATAAGTAATTACGGCGCCGCCTGGTGGTGAATGTAGATGTACCTGCGACAGGTATTATTTATTTAACTAATTTGGCAACTGTTAAACATTGACTGGGAAGTCGTTTGAATATCTATTTATTAAAAACAATGTTTTGATTGATGACATTAATATTCATAATATTGTGACATTAAGCATGTCATTTGTAAAGCAACTATATATTATAAACCATTTTGATGAATGTAAACAATAACAATGGTCCTAACATATATCCTGTTTTACATTTTCCATCGCTTCCGAGAATTCAAACAGGTCTGCATATTGATAAATAAAGTTATTGCAGCGTTTTAACCTTACGATATGATTCAATTGCATCTTGTTGCAGTTGTGAAATTGTTTGAAAACAAGCAGGAAATGTTCATGGGTCAACCACATCAACAAATTGAAATGGCCTATAGAAATCATATTAAATACTAATAAATCATCAATATTTTAATACTAATGAATCATTGAATATGAAATAAATCATATTAAATAGCAAGCTTTATTGTTTTACCTAAAGTCCCAACAAGAGTTTCTGGAAAAATATAAGGCGTGTTGTGTAAATTATGATAAAAATGTATGCCATTGTTATTGTGATAACTATTGTTGAAAAACAGATAGTTCTACATTCTAATATATCAAATAAATTATAGTTAGGCTAATTTGTTTAGAATAAATTATTAGTGTTGTTTCAAATAGCACTAGAAAAAAAAGCTTCAATTGTGATTTCATGTTGACTTTAGAAAGGCAAATAAATAAATCAATGAGTTACCCTGGCCGAGGTCTCCCCGAACAGAGGCCTGTTGTCCATGCCACTGGTGCCATAGGTGCGTGTAGTGAAGTCATCCATGGCCAGAGCGACACATACACACTTCCCTGAGTCCTTCTAGCAGCTGCAGCTCTTCTGGCGTGGAGGATGGCGGTGCATGATCGCGCTTCTCTCCTAACCTGTATCAGACTTGCTGAAAGTTTTTGTCCAGAAATTGTTAGTTGGTCAGGATAACAAATTTGTTTTCATTTGTTGTGATGATTGAAAGTCAGGTTTACTCCACCAGAGTAGGGGTCCTTCTGTATAGATCAGTGGTAGGGTTGCACCAGCTGTTGGTAGGCTATTGCTTGAGCTGGAACATAAAGTGCACACTAGAGGCTTAGTAACCACTAGCTAGTTTGTAACTAAATTTGTTCTTACTTCGGTTGCACCACATGCTCTTAAAGGCAGAACATAGTTAGTAGGCCGTAAGCTCTCGGTAAAGTAATGCGTAGTCGCATTGAATGACGTAATATCCAATAAAAAGCCTTTAAATCGTTAAACTGCTTTAAAATTCTGCATTTATATCAGCTGCTCCAAGAAAACCACAACATATCATGTACACAA
This sequence comes from Danio aesculapii, assembly GCF_903798145.1. Classification (NCBI taxonomy): domain Eukaryota; kingdom Metazoa; phylum Chordata; class Actinopteri; order Cypriniformes; family Danionidae; genus Danio; species Danio aesculapii. The sequence goes on from NC_079438.1 coordinate 49,777,975, forward strand.
TGTCCAATGCAAATTAAATGACAACATTACAGTGAGTCAAGGACAGACGACACACATACCTGCTGTGTGTGATGTGAATGCAGGTGAAATACACATTAAGTTATCCAAACATTAAACCTGATATTATTTTAATAGGCTGCACATGAAAGAGAAAAAAACAGGGAGAAAGCTCAGTCATGAGTGATTGTGACTTTAAATGATGGGTACAATAAACACAAAACACTTGAACTATTGTTTTACAAACCAAAACTATTTGAGATTTGAGTGTAAATAAGGCTGTGAGTGGAGGGAGATCATTCTTCAGTATCACCATGAGCTCCTCTGTGTAAACTAATCTCGCTCTCATCTCTTTTCTACAGATATTCATGGGTAGAGGCTGCTGTAAGTACTTAGTTGGAGCGTAGCGTTACATTTACACTAAGATCAGTGGTGCAACACAAAAATATTTAGTAGTGTGTAACTTAGTGTCCCTTTATGTCACAACCAGGCTGTTTTAACTCATACGCTGCTGGTGCAACCGGCCCCAAATCTTGAGTTAAACACTTTAATAAACAAAGTTAAAACACTGGTCTTTCATCGTCAGTGTTATTAGCAAACATTAAATGCCCTAAATCACAACATTTTATTTGAAATGGAGAAGAAAGGTCAATATCATCAGTAAGTGACAGAATAAGCTATAACTGAACATTGAAAATGCAAAGAAACCAATAATTCCATCTGGTATTTCAATGTTGTGCTGTAGCTGTGCTTTAACAAATGATACAGCACATGAAATGAAGTCAGTTTATGTGTCTCTTCTACAAAATAAAGAATGTATTTGGGTCATACAATCAACAAAAGCAAAGCTGTGGGACGTGTGGATAGACAGTGCCTGTAATGAAGGACATCCACTCATGGACAGGTAAAGTACTGTTATGAACCAAACACATAGACCACTATCAATTTCATGTCAAAGCTCAAAATAAAGTGGCACAACTGAACATTTTTAGACAGTCATTCATAATTGAACACATCGGTCTGATCTTGTGCATCTGTTATTTGAATATGTAAAAGTATTTAGTCATTAGCTCACACAGACTTTAATGATCATTCACTCAATATTGCCTAAATAACTAATCAAGCTTTACATGCATCATGAATGATCAGTCCTTATAATGTTTGGCTGTGGTTTAACCTGTGCTGGAAATAAATGGTCATCATAGGTCTGTAGAAGCCAGAGACTCATCCATCCTGAGCCATCCAGAGACTCAGAGCTTTACATCTTCATTACTGAAGCAGAGGAAGAGCCGTTCAGTAAAAACTGTTGAGCCGAGATCTTCATGATGAACAAAAGTGAAATTATATTTAACGTAATTCTTCATACTTTAACTTAACACTGATTTATAAAGCACATGCTGCAGCCTGTATTACTGAACTGAATGAATATGCATCAAGTGGCAATGACATTTAACTTGTTTTGGAGATATAAACATTTGTTTAAATTGATAGTGTGAAATAAATGTGGGATGTACAGTTTTTACAAATAAAAATTATATCTTGAACAATCTGAGGTTAAACTTCTCTTTCAAGATCACACTGGGAAAATAATGAGATTGCTAGAGAATTAGTAAGAGTTAAATGGTTATAATGCAAATTGCGCTGGTTTTAATAGAAACTGCAATGTCCTGGTGAGTTTTACTTGTAATGTGTTGCCTTCTACCTTATATGAAGACCTGAGCATATATGAACATATGAGAGAGGATCTGGAGCAACTCAACCCCTCTACCACCAGATGCCCAGAGTTAGGCTTTTTAGCCGAAGACACATTGGCAATCTTCTTTTATTAAAAGCAGTGCTAAAATATCCATATATGAGCATCTGAAATTATAGCGAATATATTTAAACATATATGCACATATTTTAATTACTTTTACATTTTTTTATTATATATTTATATTAATGATATTTGTAAACGAACATGTTTCATATGTGACATATTTTATATATGTGAAATCTAAACATGAACTTGAATGTCATATGGGTCATTTTCATGCATTGCCATGTCAGATTTCTATGTGGGATTGGTGTGGTGGTAACTGGATGGTAAAAGCACAAAATCCTGCTGGTCTGGAATTGTTTGCAGATTCCAGCTGCATTGATATAAATGATGGTTGATTCTGCAAACAAGACACAGCAAAACACTGCAACAGTGAACAACAGCGGCGCACGTGCATGTAAATAAATCAAGTCAAACGCTCATCTACTTTACCCAGAGTCTCGGAGGATTGTCCATTCATTGCTGCGAGTGTTTACATGAGCTTTCCAGTTCATCTGTTTTACTCCAGGTTAAAGCTGATCTCGATCTTCTGCTGGCCGAGACACTCACAAAGTCAAATGTGTTGTAAAATATCCTAGAATGTGTTTAAATCTCCTTAATCTCTCTTCAGTGTTCACGCGACTGACTCTCCGTCCACCTTGTGTTTATTTCATTAATGCGGATACACCTATTGACCACAGGAGGGACCTGAGGATCACCTATTCACAAGTTTATTAGGCACTTTTTCTTGAGCATTAACGTGTTTTTAAATGCATTATGAAGACCTTCTGAGTCTGTGATTGGAATTTGACATTAAACTATTAAAATAATAATTTTAAGCGTGTTAAACCTACAATATTACTCGTGTGTTGTAAACTGTAGCGCAGTTCTCCATCCGGTCCACTAGGCGGCGCGCGTTGCTTTACGTTCAGTCTGACCCGCAGCTTCAGGTGTTTGACAGCATGAGGCTTGATGATACAACACATAAACACAAATCCTGACAGCTCCGTGATTTCATTATAATATCTGTAAACAGCACATAAACAAGCCGAACCGTAAAGTGCAGGAACACAGTGACAATACAGTGACCTGTAAGTAACGTTTATATTGTTTGTTTGTTTGAATGAGTGAATGTTTCTTCTCCCATGGCTGGGCAGGTCAGTTTATTTAGATAAACATATGTCACAATGTTGTCATTTTAATGGGGTTATTTTCACAGTGTTTCTTTTATTTGACAACATGAGCATGTATTAAGGCAGTCTGGTTCTTAATGGAGGTTTATCACAGACTTGACATGATGCTCTTTTGCTGCTCTGTATGATATTCTCTTGCTGTTATTAGTATTTTTGTGTGTCTGTTGTCTTTGTATATAGGTGTTGTGTAGATCTAAAGTGCTATAATATTTTGAAATTACATTTAAAATCGTCTTAATTGGTTTTATTATTATATACTGTATTAATTTTGTTATTTCCTTTTTATGCAATATGATTTGTACTGCAAAAACAGGACAATCAATAGCATTTGTCTTGTTCTTTTGTACGTTATAGGCTTGCTATCGCTGAAACACAAAGACAGTTTGAAGGCCATAACCTTGACCTCAGGTTATCATTAGACAGAATGAAGTGAAGGACCCTTCATACACCAGACGGCAGGAGGGATTCATTAACTCACCTGGACTTCAACAGCATGTGAGTCACACAGTATTCGTTCTTTTAGAAGTGAGTTCCTGCTGTGTGTTTTGAACATTTAAAGACTTTTAATTATTAATATATTGTGATATGATTTTATTAAAATATGTGACAGACTTTTATAGTTATTTATAGTCAATATATTTTAATAGATTGTAAATATTTAAACTTAATTTAATGATTTTTATTGTTTTTAATTGTTTTCATATTCTTAATTTTGTTTTAAAATACAGTTTTGACACATTAAAAAGTAATTTAATTAGAGAAAAAGCTTTTAGTGTTAAAATTTGAAAATCCGACTGAAAGACGTAAGATTTATATATTACTAAATGTTCATATTTACAAAAACTAATAGTTATTTTATTGAAATGGTTTATTGTGTTCATTTGGCCTTTTTTTTTTTTTAAACTGTGGCACACATGGGTAACATCAAAATAACCAAAAGACCACTTCATGTTATGTCTAGTGATGGCCTAGTGGTCAGAGCAAAGGGTTAGAGATCCAAGGCCACCACACAAGACGTGGGTTCGAATCACCACGCTGATACTAAACTTTTCTAGAGAGCTCATTTTAGGCCTTTTTGGGGTTCAAAAAAAAGTTTTGGCGTTTTTTTTTCTTTGCTCCTCCTTCGCTCACCGCTCCTCCTCCTCAGGCACTGCTCCACCCTTCTCTCTCAGCCACGCCTCTCTCATGTTTGTCACGCCCACCTGTCAGTCCAGCCTTCCATCTCTTTTACCACCGCAGGTATGTTTCTGGTCCGTGTTTCATTGTCACCGATTAGTCTGGCCATTCTGTATCCCCATCTCAGCTTGTTTCCAGTATCCGCCTCTTATCTCTTACCGCCTCAGGTTGTTTCCGGTATCCGCCTCTTATCTCTTGTCGCCCCAGCTTGTTTCCGGTATCCGCCTCTTATGTTGTACCGCCCCAGGTACTTTGCTGTGTTCACAGCTGTCTTTGGTGGGATTCGAGCCCATGCTTCAACGGTAACCTTGTCCGCAACCAACGGTGCTTGCCACTAGTGCCATCGTGACTTTCACACTGAGAGCTGTACTTCGCGCAATTTTGTTTTTTTTTTGACAACAGTTTAACATAAAGATTAGTTGGATTCGAACCCCGATCTCCAAGATGAAAGCTGAACTCTTTATCCACTGACCCATTTGGTCTGTGTAGTTCATCTGCGTCTTAAATGGGGTTTTATTGATCTGTTTATGGTGAATGCAGAAAAATTGTAATACTAGCGAGATTCGAACATAGGCTCTCTTGTTTGATAGGCAATTCTTCAACCACTAGACCACAGAGGTTATTCAGCAATTATTTGTTTTCAGCTGAAGGTTAGACTCCAGTTACAATGTAATGTTTGCAAGAGTGGGATTCGAACCCACATCTCTGCGTTATAAAATAGGCAAAGAGCAGCTCATTATCCACTGTACCACAGAGGCAGTGACAATCGCCAGGTGTTTGATTTTAGAGTGATTATTTTTTTTCATGACAGCTTATGCATTGATTTCAACACACTTCACTTTAGCAATAGTAGGATTCGAACCCCTGACTCTGCACTGTAAAATATGCAAAGAGCATATAGGTAGACCGTTTTCACAGTGATCCTTGTTTTCACCTTAGCGTAAGCATTGATTAACAAATATTTAACTTCAGCAAGAGCGGTATTGGAACCTACATCTCTGTGTTATAGAATATGTCAAGAGCGAATGATTATCCTCTGCACCACAGAGCTAGTAACGTTTGCCTTATGTTTGATTTCAGTATAAGTCATTTAAATTTATTGACACAGCTGAAGCATTGATTACAATATATTTAAGGTTAATTGGAGTAGAATAGGAGCTCATGATTTAGTGGTTCAAGTGCTTAAACACTAGTTTTGCAATCTGGGAGACCGGGGTTCAATCCCACCTTTGCAAATCTTGCGTTTAGGAAAAATAAACAAAGACACATAACAGCTACCATCAATCTGTTACAAACTTTGTGGTGCAGAGGACAACAGTTCATACTTTATATTTGCAATCAGAGAGTCAGTCGAGTTTGAGTATATTTATTGTGCATGTTTAACACCGTAGTTTTATTAGGAGTTTAATGTTGTCAGCAATTATACAGCGCACCACAGAGTTTGTGATGGTTCATAGGGGTTTGTTTTAAGGACTATTTAATGTTTCATTTTCTTTTACCGACATTTCAATGTCAGCAGTACTGGGACTTGAACTCTGGTTTCAGATACTGGAACGCACTGACTTATTGCTTGAGCCACTGAAGGACACAAGTATGATTGTGTTTTTTGCATATTGCAATTCTCAATGTTCAGCAGCTGAACTAATTACGCTGCAGCTGCATTTTAAGTCAGCAATTAAGAGATTTGAACTCCCGATGTGTGTTTTACCCTCTTTGGCCACATAAATTAATCCATGATTTTGCACATGGCTAAACTAATTACTAATCATCACCTGAGCTAGTGATGTTGAAGCGGGCTTTATTTGTAGCACTAATTAAACAAGCTTAACTGAATTTAAACTCAGCTTCAATAATTAATAAAAACAGTGCATCTGGTTGAACTTGCCATAGAATTTGCCAACATTTGCTAGCAAAGTCTGAACTTAAACCCTTAAAACAAAAACCATGGACAAGTAAAATCTGAACAAAGCATGACTTATACTGAAGTGTGTTTAATGACTAAAAATGACCATCAGGGATTAACTTTTTGTGTAAATCTTTGGTACAAAAACAAAGCAAACACCTTACAAATGCACATTGTGTATATGTATTTATTCATTACATAAAACCAAATTACAACAGGTTATAACCAAAAATATAAGGTTTTCACCCTATCAAAGAACACTGTTCATTAATTTAGAAAAAAAACAAACAATTTCTCAACAACCGCTGCATGTTTTTAATCAAGTGCTCTTATTCGAGATTGCTTTTCTAATAATTTAAATACAAAATAAGCAATTTCTTCATTAGGAATGTGTACCATAGATGTATCATGTACAAATATAAAAGCATTGTGGATGGCTTATCTCAAAAACTCCGGTCTTGTCTTTACATTGGCATACAAGTTAAGCTGTGTACAGCATTGAGGGTGCAAACGTGTGCACGGACATCCCAGAGTGCTACTGATCGCTAACATATTTGCATCTGTAATATGTTTATGTGCATTAATATGGCTCCCAAAGGCAGACTGGCCTGCCCACACAAACGGGGCTTGTAGGAAAATGAATTCTCCCGATTCAAGAATTCAAGTGGTGTTTATGTGGGTTTCCAAAGCTCCCACATGACGATGAACATTCTGCGCTTCCTGTGGTTTTTATAAGGCATTGCTCTGTTTATCACGTCCCACGTCATGAAAGTACAAGTTGGCACAGATACACAGCAGAACGATGGAGCAGAGCATGTAGTAGATCAAGTTGCGGAACTTCGGCTCCAGATCGCCCTGCCTATACCAGTATATCTGAAAGAATGAGAGAGATTGCATTTACTTGCATTGATTGTTTTTTGGTACGATTGAAATAATCAATGCGTCTCCACTTACCAGAACCAACACTGAGCCGCAGACTAGCATGATGCAGATGGCAAAGAATATATTGAGTGGTTTGGGAGGCAGTGAAGGGAAGACGAATGAGCTAATGATGGTCACCTGAAAGAGATGCTGAGTTTATTATGAAATATGATAAACAGGTTGACTGAGGATATGCTCATATGATGATGTACTAAAGTCACTGTTTTCACCAAAAAATAACTACATTTCATGGATTATGCTGTTTCAAAAGCAAATGAAGAACCAAAAAACATTTTTAATTGAAAGTGAGGTTGCGTAAATGGCCCCTGGGATTTTCATTCGAGTTAAACACTTACCAGAACAAGTAAAGATGCAAGTCCACCAACTACTAGATTGATGATTCTATCCTGGAGGTGATCAACAACATTATATTAGTGTACAGTGTAGATAACATAAAAAAGGAAGCAATATAACATCACTTTACAGGTACTTTTCCAATGGAAAATATATTCCTTGTTATACCTACACTACATAGCACCAATGTAATGCTTCAAGAGTATAAAAAATAAGTTTGAAATAAGAAAATTTAAATTATTTACAGATAAAGTTCATAGTTATTTACTAAATTTCTCATCAATATTTAAATATGTGACCCTGAACCACAAAATCAGTCATAAGAATGCATTTTCATGGCTATACAAATTTAATAAGCTTTTTTTTACCCTCTCATGCTTCACCATGTGTTTCATGAAAGAAAACTGCATGCTTTGGTTGGGTATGTTTAAACTTGAAAGTAGTTTTACTTAATACACAATTTTCCTATGCAAGAAATTAGGGTGCCTCCCAGTGGTGAAAAACAATGTAATCACCACAGGTATTATTTAGTAGTTTGGTAATTTAACTAATTTGGCAACCGGTAAACAGTTTGAAAGGGTATTTTTGCATGCATCCCAAACTGAATACTTTCTTAATATTCTACGCCATTTTGTTGTTATAATATTAGTGTTAGTAGTGCATTCACACCGAAAAATCGAATAAAGAATAAGTACACTATAAATATCAGAATGATGCACTTAATCAACAGATTTAAAAGAAGATGTGGGATGTTCGACAGTTGGATTATTTATTTTGGATTGTGGAAGCAAAATTCTCCTACGCAAGTGATTATGGCGCCGCCCGGTGGTGAATGTACGTGACGGGTATTATTTGGTAGTTTAGTAATTCAACTGGCAACATTGACTTGGAAACGGTTTGAAAGGGTTTTTTGCATACATAATGTGCATCCCAAATCAAATACTTTTGCACTATTCTACACAATTTTGTCATTTGAATAGTGCAAGTAGTGCATTTAAAAATTTACAAAAGAATAAGTGCACTATAAATATCAGAATGATGCACTTAATCAACAGATAAAAAGATGTGTGAGATGTTGGACACTTCATACACTCAATCACAGTTAGATTATCTATTTTAGATTGTGGAAGCAAGATTCTCTTACATAAGTAATTACGGCGCCGCCTGGTGGTGAATGTAGATGTACCTGCGACAGGTATTATTTATTTAACTAATTTGGCAACTGTTAAACATTGACTGGGAAGTCGTTTGAATATCTATTTATTAAAAACAATGTTTTGATTGATGACATTAATATTCATAATATTGTGACATTAAGCGTGTCATTTGTAAAGCAACTATATATTATAAACCATTTTGATGAATGTAAACAATAACAATGGTCCTAACATATATCCTGTTTTACATTTTCCATCGCTTCCGAGAATTCAAACAGGTCAGCATATTGATAAATAAAGTTATTACAGCTGTTTTAACCTTACGATATGATTCAATTGCATCTTGTTGCAGTTGTGAAATTGTTTGAAAACAAGCAGGAAATGTTCATGGGTCAACCACATCAACAAATTGAAATGGCCTATAGAAATCATATTAAATACTAATAAATCATCAATATTTTAATACTAATGAATCATTGAATATGAAATAAATCATATTAAATAGCAAGCTTTATTGTTTTACATAAAGTCCCAACAAGAGTTTCTGGAAAAATATAAGGCGTGTTGTGTAAATTATGATAAAAATGTATGCCATTGTTATTGTGATAACTATTGTTGAAAAACAGATCGTTCTACATTCTAATATATCAAATAAATTATAGTTAGGCTAATTTGTTTAGAATAAATTATTAGTGTTGTTTCAAATAGCACTAGAAAAAAAGCTTCAATTGTGATTTCATGTTGACTTTAGAAAGGCAAATAAATAAATCATTGAGTTACCCTGGCCGAGGTCTCCCCGAACAGAGGCCTGTTGTCCATGCCACTGGTGCCATAGGTGCGTGTAGTGAAGTCATCCATGGCCAGAGCGACACATACACACTTCCCTGAGTCCTTCTAGCAGCTGCAGCTCTTCTGGCGTGGAGGATGGCGGTGCATGATCGCGCTTCTCTCCTAACCTGTATCAGACTTGCTGAAAGTTTTTGTCCAGAAATTGTTAGTTGGTCAGGATAACAAATTTGTTTTCATTTGTTGTGATGATTGAAAGTCAGGTTTACTCCACCAGAGTAGGGGTCCTTCTGTATAGATCAGTGGTAGGGTTGCACCAGCTGTTGGTAGGCTATTGCTTGAGCTGGAACATAAAGTGCACACTAGAGGCTTAGTAACCACTAGCTAGTTTGTAACTAAATTTGTTCTTACTTCTGTTGCACCACATGCTCTTAAAGGCAGAACATAGTTAGTAGGCCGTAAGCTCTCGGTAAAGTAATGCGTAGTCGCATTGAATGACGTAATATCCAATAAAAAGCCTTTAAATCGTTAAACTGCTTTAAAATTCTGCATTTATATCAGCTGCTCCAAGAAAACCACAACATATCATGTACACAATGTCCAATGCAAATTAAATGACAACATTACAGTGAGTCAAGGACAGACGACACACATACCTGCTGTGTGTGATGTGAATGCAGGTGAAATACACATTAAGTTATCCAAACATTAAACCTGATATTATTTTAATAGGCTGCACATGAAAGAGAAAAAAACAGGGAGAAAAGCTCAGTCATGAGTGATTGTGACTTTAAATGATGGGTACAATAAACAAAACACTTGAACTATTGTTTTACAAACCAAAACTATTTGAGATTTGAGTGTAAATAAGGCTGTGAGTGGAGGGAGATCATTCTTCAGTATCACCATGAGCTCCTCTGTGTAAACTAATCTCGCTCTCATCTCTTTTCTACAGATATTCATGGGTAGAGGCTGCTGTAAATACTTAGTTGGAGCGTAGCGTTACATTTACACTAAGATCAGTGGTGCAACACAAAAATATTTAGTAGTGTGTAACTTAGTGTCCCTTTATGTCACAACCAGGCTGTTTTAACTCATACGCTGCTGGTGCAACCGGCCCCAAATCTTGAGTTAAACACTTTAATAAACAAAGTTAAAACACTGGTCTTTCATCGTCAGTATTATTAGCAAACATTAAAATGCCCTAAATCACAACATTTTATTTGAAATTGAGAAGAAAGGTCAATATCATCAGTAAGTGACAGAATAAGCTATAACTGAACATTGAAAATGCAAAGAAACCAATAATTCCATCTGGTATTTCAATGTTGTGCTGTAGCTGTGCTTTAACAAATGATACAGCACATGAAATGAAGTCAGTTTATGTGTCTCTTCTACAAAATAAAGAATGTATTTGGGTCATACGATCAACAAAAGCAGAGCTGTGGGACGTGTGGATAGACAGTGCCTGTAATGAAGGACATCCACTCATGGACAGGTAAAGTACTGTTATGAACCAAACACATAGACCACTATCAATTTCATGTCAAAGCTCAAAATAAAGTGGCACAACTGAACATTTTTAGACATTCATTCATAATTGAACACATCGGTCTGATCTTGTGCATCTGTTATTTGAATATGTAAAAGTATTTAGTCATTAGCTCACACAGACTTTAATGATCATTCACTCAATATTGCCTAAATAACTAATCAAGCTTTACATGCATCATGAATGATCAGTCCTTATAATGTTTGGCTGTGGTTTAACCTGTGCTGGAAATAAATGGTCATCATAGGTCTGTAGAAGCCAGAGACTCATCCATCCTGAACCATCCAGAGACTCAGAGCTTTACATCTTCATTACTGAAGCAGAGGAAGAGCCGTTCAGTAAAAACTCTTGAGCCGAGATCTTCATGATGAACAAAAGTGAAATTATATTTAACTTAATTCTTCATACTTTAACTTAACACTGATTTATAAAGCACATGCTGCAGCCTGTATTACTAAACTGAATGAATATGCATCAAGTGGCAATGACATTTAACTTGTTTTGGAGATATAAACATTTGTTTAAATGGATAGTGTGAAATAAATGTGGGATGTACAGTTTTTACAAATAAAAAAAATTATATCTTGAACAATCTGAGGTTAAACTTCTCTTTCAAGATCACACTGGGAAAATAATGAGATTGCTAGAGAATTAGTAAGAGTTAAATGGTTATAATGCAAATTGCACTGGTTTTAATAGAAACTGCAATGTCCTGGTGAGTTTTACTTGTAATGTGTTGCCTTCTACCTTATATGAAGACCTGAGCATATATGAACATATGAGAGAGGATCTGGAGCAATTCAACCCCTCTACCACCAGATGCCCAGAGTTAGGCAGTTTAGCCGAAGACACATTGGCAATCTCCTTTTATTAAAAGCAGTGCTAAAATATCCATATATGAACATCTGAAATTATAGCGAATATATTTAAACATATATGCACATATTTTAATTACTTATATATTTTTTAATTATATATTTATATTAATGATATTTGTAAACGAACATGTTTCATATGTGACATATTTTATATATGTGAAATCTAAACATGAACTTGAATGTCATATGGGTCATTTTCATGCATTGCCATGTCAGATTTCTCTGTGGGATTGATGTGGTGGTAACTGGATGGTAAAAGCACAAAATCCTGCTGGTCTGGAATTGTTTGCAGATTCCAGCAGCATTGATATAAATGATGGTTGATTCTGCAAACAAGACACAGCAAAATACTTCAACAGTGAATAACAGCGGCGCACGTGCATGTAAATAAATCAAGTCAAACGCACATCTACTTTACCCAGAGTCTCGGAGGATTGTCCATTCATTGCTGCGAGTGTTTACATGAGCTTTCCAGTTCATCTGTTTTACTCCATCAGGTTAAAGCTGATCTCGATCTTCTGCTGGCCGAGACACTCACAAAGTCAAATGTGTTGTAAAATATCCTAGAATGTGTTTAAATCTCCTTAATCTCTCTTCAGTGTTCACGCGACTGACTCTCCGTCCACCTTGTGTTTATTTCATTAATGCGGATACACCTATTGACCACAGGAGGGACCTGAGGATCACCTATTCACAAGTTTATTAGGCACTTTTTCTTGAGCATTAACGTGTTTTTAAATGCATTATAAAGACCTTCTGAGTCTGTGATTGGAATTTGACATTAAACTATTAAAATAACAATTTTAAGCGTGTTAAACCTACAATATTACTCGTGTGTTGTAAACTGTAGCGCAGTTCTCCATCCGCTCCACTAGGCGGCGCGCATTGTTTCACGTTGAGTCTGACCCGCAGCTTCAGGTGTTTGACAGCATGAGGCTTGATGATACAACACATAAACACAAATCCTGACAGCTCCGTGATTTCATTATAATATCTGTAAACAGCGCATAAACAAGCCGAACCGTAAAGTGCAGGAACACCGTGACAATACAGTGACCTGTAAGTAACGTTTATATTGTTTGTTTGTTTGAATAAATGAATGTTTCTTCTCCCATGGCTGAGCAGGTCAGTTTATTTAGATAAACATATGTCACAATGTTGTCATTTTAATGGGGTTATTTTCACAGTGTTTCTTTTATTTGACAACATGAGCATGTATTAAGGCAGTCTGGTCCTTAATGGAGGTTTATCACAGACTTGACATGATGCTCTTTTGCTGCTCTGTATGATATTCTCTTGCTGTTATTAGTATTCTTGTGTGTCTGTTGTCTTTGTATATAGGTGTTGTGTAGATCTAAAGTGCTATAATATTTTGATATTACATTTAAAATCGTCTTAAATAGTTTTATTATTATATACTGTATTAATTTTGTTATTTCCTTTTTATGCAATATGATTTGTACTGCAAAAACAGGACAGTCAATAGCATTTGTCTTGTTCTTGTGTATGTTATAGGCTTGCTATCGCTGAAACACAAAGACAGTTTGAAGGCCATAACCTTGACCTCAGGTTATCGTTAGACAGAATGAAGTGAAGGACCCTTCATGCACCAGACGGCAGGAGGGATTCATTAACTCACCTCGACTTCAACAGCATGTGAGTCACACAGTATTCATTCTTTTAGAAGTGAGTTCCTACTGTGTGTTTTAACATATGAAGACTTTTAATTATTAATATATTGTGATATGATTTTATTAAAATATGTGAAAGACTTTTATAGTTATTTATAGTCAATATATTTTAATAGATTGTAAATATTTAAACTTAATGATTTTAATGTTTTTAATTGTTTTCATATTCTTAATTTTGTTTTAAAATACAGTTTTGACACATTAAAAAAGTAATTTAATTAGAGAAAAAGCTTTTAGTGTTAAAATTTGAAAATCCGACTGAAAGACGTAAGATTTATATATTACTAAATGTTCATATTTACAAAAACTAATAGTTATTTTATTGAAATGGTTTATTGTGTTCATTTGGCCTTTTTTTTTTTTTAAACTGTGGCACACGTGGGTAACATCAAAATAACCAAAAGAACACTACATGTTATGTCCAGTGATGGCCTAGTGGTCAGAGCAAAGGGTTAGAGATCCAAGGCCATCACACAAGACGTGGGTTCGAATCACCACGCTGATACTAAACTTTTCTAGAGAGCTCATTTTAGGCCTTTTTGGGGTTCAAAAAAAAGTTTTGGCGTTTTTTTTTCTTTGCTCCTCCTTCTCTCACCACTCCTCCTCCTTGGCCACTGCTCCACCCTTCTCTCTCAGCCACGCCTCTCTCATGTTTGTCACGCTCACCTGTCAGTCCAGCCTTCCATCTCTTTTACCACCGCAGGTATGTTTCTGATCCGTGTTTCATTGTCACCGATTAGTCTGGCCATTCTGTATCCCCATCTCAGCTTGTTTCCAGTATCCACCTCTTATCTCTTGCCGCCTGAGATCGTTTCCGGTATCCGCCTCTTATCTCTTGTCGCCCCAGCTTGTTTCCGGTATCCGCCTCTTATGTTGTACCGCCCCAGGTACTTTGCTGTGTTCACAGCTGTCTTTGGTGGGATTCGAGCCCATGCTTCAACGGTAACCTTGTCCGCAACCAACGGTGTTTGCCACTAGTGCCATCGTGACTTTCACACTGAGAGCTGTACTTCGCGCAATTTTGTCTTTTTTTTGACAACAGTTTAACATAAAGATTAGTTGGATTCGAACCCCGATCTCCAAGATGAAAGCTGAACTCTTTATCCACTCACCCATTTGGTCTGTGTAGTTAATCTGCGTCTTAAATGGGGTTTTATTGATCTGTTTATGGTGAATGCAGAAAAATTGTAATACTAGGGAGATTCGAACATAGACTCTCTTGTTTGATAGTCAATTCTTCAACCACTAGACCACAGAGGTTATTCAGCAATTATTTGTTTTCAGCTGAAGGTTAGACTCCAGTTACAATGTAATGTTTGCAAGAGTGGGATTCGAACCCACATCTCTGCGTTATAAAATAGGCAAAGAGCAGCTCATTATCCACTGTACCACAGAGGCAGTGACAATCGCCAAGTGTTTGATTTTAGAGTGATTATTTTTTTTCATGACAGCTTATGCATTGATTTCAACACACTTCACTTTAGCAATAGTGGGATTCGAACCCCTGACTCTGCACTGTAAAATATGCAAAGAGCATATAGGTAGACCGTTTTCACAGTGATCCTTGTTTTCACCTTAACGTAAGCATTGATTAACAAATATTTAACTTCAGCAAGAGCGGTATTGGAACCTACATCTCTGTGTTATAGAATATGTCAAGAGCGAATGATTATCCTCTGCACCACAGAGCTAGTAACGTTTGCCTTATGTGTGATTTCAGTATAAGTCATTTAAATTTATCGACACAGCTGAAGCATTGATTACAATATATTTAAGGTTAATTGGAGTAGGATATGAGCTCATGATTTAGTGGTTCAAGTGCTTAAACACTAGTTTTGCAATCTGGGAGACCGGGGTTCAATCCCACCTTTGCAAATCTTGCGTTTAGGAAAAATAAACAAAGGACGCATAACAGCTATCATCAATCTGTTACAAACTTTGTGGTGCAGAGGACAACAATTCATACTTTATATTTGCAATCAGAGAGTCAGTCGAGTTTGAATATATTTATTGTGCATGTTTAACACCGTAGTTTTATTAGGAGTTTAATGTTGTCAGCAATTATACAGCGCACCACAGAGTTTGTGATGGTTCATAGGGGTTTGTTTTAAGGACTATTTAATGTTTCATTTTCTTTTACCGACATTTCAATGTCAGCAGTACTGGGACTTGAACTCTGGTTTCAGATACTGGAACGCACTGACTTATTGCTTGAGCCACTGAAGGACAGAAGTATGATTGTGTTTTTTGCATATTGCAATTCTCAATGTTCAGCAGCTGAACTAATTACGCTGCAGCTGCATTTTAAGTCAGCAATTAAGAGATTTGAACTCCCGATGTGTGTTTTACCCTCTTTGGTCACATAAATTAATCCATGATTTTGCACATGGCTAAACTAATTACTAATCATCACCTGAGCTAGTGATGTTGAAGCGGGCTTTATTTGTAGCACTAATTAAACAAGCTTAACTGAATTTAAACTCAGCTTCAGTAATTAATAAAAACAGTGCATCTGGTTGAACTTGCCATGGAATTTGCCAACATTTGCTATCAAAGTCTGAACTTAAACCCTTTAAATAAAAACCATGGACAAGTAAAATCTGAACAAAGCATGACTTATACTTAAGTGTGTTTAATGACTAAAAATTACCATCAGGGATTAACTTTTTGTGTAAATGTTTGGTACAAAAACAAAGAAAACACCTTACAAATGCACATTGTGTATATGTATTTATTCATTACATAAAACCAAATTACAACAGGTTATAACCAAAAATATAAGGTTTTCACCCTATCAAAGAACACTGTTCATTAATTTAGAAAAAAAACAAACAATTTCTCAACAACCGCTGCATGTTTTTAATCAAGTGCTCTTATTCGAGATTGCTTTTCTAATAATTTAAATACAAAATAAGCAATTTCTTCATTAGGAATGTGTACCATAGATGTATCATGTACAAATATAAAAGCATTGTGGATGGCTTATCTCAAAAACTCCGGTCTTGTCTTTACATTGGCATACAAGTTAAGCTGTGTACAGCATTGAGGGTGCAAACGTGTGCACGGACATCCCAGAGTGCTACTGATCGCTAACATATTTGCATCTGTAATATGTTTATGTGCATTAATATGGCTCCCAAAGGCAGACTGGCCTGCCCACACAAACGGGGCTTGTAGGAAAATGAATTCTCCCGATTCAAGAATTCAAGTGGTGTTTATGTGGGTTTCCAAAGCTCCCACATAACGATGAACATTCTGCGCTTCCTGTGGTTTTTATAAGGCATTGCTCTGTTTATCACGTCCCACGTCATGAAAGTACAAGTTGGCACAGATACACAGCAGAACGATGGAGCAGAGCATGTAGTAGATCAAGTTGCGGAACTTCGGCTCCAGATCGCCCTGCCTATACCAGTATATCTGAAAGAATGAGAGAGATTGCATTTACTTGCATTGATTGTTTTTTGGTACGATTGAAATAATCAATGCGTCTCCACTTACCAGAACCAACACTGAGCCGCAGACTAGCATGATGCAGATGGCAAAGAATATATTGAGTGGTTTGGGAGGCAGTGAAGGGAAGACGAATGAGCTAATGATGGTCACCTGAAAGAGATGCTGAGTTTATTATGAAATATGATAAACAGGTTGACTGAGGATATGCTCATATGATGATGTACTAAAGTCACTGTTTTCACCAAAAAATAACTACATTTCATGGATTATGCTGTTTCAAAAGCAAATGAAGAACCAAAAAACATTTTTAATTGAAAGTGAGGTTGCGTAAATGGCCCCTGGGATTTTCATTCGAGTTAAACACTTACCAGAACAAGTAAAGATGCAAGTCCACCAACTACTAGATTGATGATTCTATCCTGGAGGTGATCAACAACATTATATTAGTGTACAGTGTAGATAACATAAAAAAGGAAGCAATATAACATCACTTTACAGGTACTTTTCCAATGGAAAATATATTCCTTGTTATACATACACTACATAGCACCAATGTAATGCTTCAAGAGTATAAAAAATAAGTTTGAAATAAGAAAATGTACATTATTTACAGATAAAGTTCATAGTTATTTACTCAATTTCTCATCAATATTTAAATATGTGACCCTGAACCACAAAATCAGTCATAAGAACGCATTTTCATGGCTATACAAATTTAATAAGCTTTTTTTACCCTCTCATGCTTCACCATGTGTTTCATGAAAGAAAACTGCATGCTTTGGTTGGGTATGTTTAAACTTGAAAGTAGTTTTACTTAATACACAATTTTCCTACGCAAGAAATTAGGGCGCCTCCCAGTGGTGAAAAACAATGTAATCACCACAGGTATTATTTGGTAGTTTGGTAATTTAACTAATTTGGCAACCGGTAAACAGTTTGAAAGGGTATTT
The DNA here is from genome assembly GCF_903798145.1 of Danio aesculapii. NCBI lineage: Eukaryota > Metazoa > Chordata > Actinopteri > Cypriniformes > Danionidae > Danio > Danio aesculapii. Next base: position 49,795,784 of record NC_079438.1, read on the forward strand.
TTGCATGCATCCCAAACTGAATACTTTCTTAATATTCTACGCCATTTTGTTGTTATAATATTAGTGTTAGTAGTGCATTCACACCGAAAAATCGAATAAAGAATAAGTACACTATAAATATCAGAATGATGCACTTAATCAACAGATTTAAAAGAAGATGTGGGATGTTCGACAGTTGGATTATTTATTTTGTATTGTGGAAGCAAAATTCTCCTACGCAAGTGATTATGGCGCCGCCCGGTGGTGAATGTACGTGACGGGTATTATTTGGTAGTTTAGTAATTCAACTGGCAACATTGACTTGGAAACGGTTTGAAAGGGTTTTTTGCATACATAATGTGCATCCCAAATCAAATACTTTTGCACTATTCTACACAATTTTGTCATTTGAATAGTGCAAGTAGTGCATTTAAAAATTTACAAAAGAATAAGTGCACTATAAATATCAGAATGATGCACTTAATCAACAGATAAAAAGATGTGTGAGATGTTGGACACTTCATACACTCAATCACAGTTAGATTATCTATTTTAGATTGTGGAAGCAAGATTCTCTTACATAAGTAATTACGGCGCCGCCTGGTGGTGAATGTAGATGTACCTGCGACAGGTATTATTTATTTAACTAATTTGGCAACTGTTAAACATTGACTGGGAAGTCGTTTGAATATCTATTTATTAAAAACAATGTTTTGATTGATGACATTAATATTCATAATATTGTGACATTAAGCGTGTCATTTGTAAAGCAACTATATATTATAAACCATTTTGATGAATGTAAACAATAACAATGGTCCTAACATATATCCTGTTTTACATTTTCCATCGCTTCCGAGAATTCAAACAGGTCTGCATATTGATAAATAAAGTTATTACAGCTGTTTTAACCTTACGATATGATTCAATTGCATCTTGTTGCAGTTGTGAAATTGTTCGAAAACAAGCAGGAAATGTTCATGGGTCAACCACATCAACAAATTGAAATGGCCTATAGAAATCATATTAAATACTAATAAATCATCAATATTTTAATACTAATGAATCATCGAATATGAAATAAATCATATTAAATAGCAAGCTTTATTGTTTTACATAATGTCCCAACAAGAGTTTCTGGAAAAATATAAGGCGTGTTGTGTAAATTATGATAAAAATGTATGCCATTGTTATTGTGATAACTATTGTTGAAAAACAGATAGTTCTACATTCTAATATATCAAATAAATTATAGTTAGGCTAATTTGTTTAGAATAAATTATTAGTGTTGTTTCAAATAGCACTAGAAAAAAAGCTTCAATTGTGATTTCATGTTGACTTTAGAAAGGCAAATAAATAAATCAATGAGTTACCCTGGCCGAGGTCTCCCCGAACAGAGGCCTGTTGTCCATGCCACTGGTGCCATAGGTGCGTGTAGTGAAGTCATCCATGGCCAGAGCGACACATACACACTTCCCTGAGTCCTTCTAGCAGCTGCAGCTCTTCTGGCGTGGAGGATGGCGGTGCATGATCGCGCTTCTCTCCTCACAGCAAGCAATTTACAAGCACATCACAGTCATGGTTGGCTACCTGGAGCACACATCCCAGTTCATAACATGATAAAACATTCATTTACATATCTACTGATAATTTCACACCATAATAATGTAAAAACCCAGCACTAAGTGATCAGTTCTGAACTTTGCTCCCTTTTTTCCCAGGAATCCAAAGAGTTTCATTACAATGGGTTTTCAGAGGAACACAACAAGCTTGTCTTTCTAATAATCAGCCCTGGGGCTTGGGTTGATTCAGACTGCCTGGATCATGAATCCGTAAGCACAGCCTTAAAAATGTGTGATCGGTCATGTGAGCGCTTGATCTTGGCGTCAGCACTGAGGGAAACAGGGCCTTTGTGCAGTTTACGTGGTTTGTGGCTTGCAACAAAGCCCTGTTTGTTTGTAATTCAACTACGAAGTCACATATAATCATAATATTTAAACAACATTTTGCCTATTTAAGTACATTAGTGATGGTGTCAGGAGAAAGACAGACTCCCCTCATCATTAGTGTTCTTCTGAAGTCATAAATGATGGTGCATATGGAATAAATAAAGCTAATATTTGCATTAATGAGTGACCTATGGCTTTAATAAGCTAATAAAACAATAACCTATAAAAGAAAAGTTGATTTTATTTTTGCACATTCATTCAGAGACAACTTGTGTTTACCATGCTACTTTGAACATTGAAATCGCATGAAAAAATTAACATTAGCACTATTTAATTGACTGTAAACAATGCTGATTTGATAGTCTTTAGCTGCTGATATGACACAATTAGCAAACAATACTTTCCTGAAATGATATCATTAGGGAGAAAGTCTGAATGTGTGAATATAAAACCAGTTTACCTCACTTACCATCATGTTATTTACACAAGCTACAGTACATTACCTTGCAGTTTGACGCAAATATTCATCATGATGAAGGTTTGATGACTCAGAAATCCTAAATATAGTTCAGGAGCACAAATATCTGAGGATGGAAGACGAGAAAGATGACTCTTTTTTTTGTTTTTAGCTCTGTAACCAAATAAAACAAATGCACCGTTAGTCTTATCATTTGCTTACACTGATTGTTATTAGGGCTGCACAATGGATCATTTTATCATTGATATCACAATCTGTGAGTCCGCACTGCAATGTAGTTGTGATTATAGTTGACCAGACATTATAGTTAACAACATAGTGGAGTCATTTCAACTTTAACCTCAGAGTGAAAGTTTATGCATGTGTTTTTAAGGCCTGTGACTGTGTAAGCACAATTTAAGCCATTTGGGAACAGCAAATTAAATGTTTAAAGATTGTAATTATACATTATATTAAGGCTGGGCTGATTAACAATATTACATTGAATCGCGATAACATTTACGTCGATAACAATGATAAGCTCTGCACTTTTTTACTCTATATGGATCTAAGAGCCAATCACACGGCAGACATGTGCTACAATGAGAACCTAAAAGTGTGTTGATATTGGAGATGTATAGTATTTTCGGCCACCGTTTAATGGACCATCTAATTTTTGTGGTTACGGTCATTGTTGGCATACTCATTTATATCTGGAAGCATTAAGAACTTATATTGAAATGTACATCGTTATCGTTCAATATGGAAAATAATTATCGAGATTGCATTTTTTCCATTTCGCCCAGCCTTATATTATATGATGATTTACTCAATGAAAACGATACAGTACTATTATTATTAATATTATTATCATTATACAGTGTTTATTTAATTTGTGTTGCTAAATACTGTTTGACTCCCCAGAAAATCATAACTCATTGATTATTTGTATCTGTTGAATTTAACTTTGTTTGTTATATTTACATTTTATTATATTAAATTATATTCTGCAGATATGCTCGCCTACAGAATCATCCAAATCGATCTAAAATGATGAATTCTTTACAAGCTATTCAAGTAAATCTGGTAAATATCAGCAATATAAAAATTGCTGTAAACGAAAATGCTTCCGTTTTTCCAATATCGTGCAGCCCTATATTGAGGTAAAGTTGGTTTTATATTCACACATTCGGACTTTCTCCTTTATAATATAATTTCATAAGTATTATTTGTAAATTCTAAACAGGGAAATCATATTAGCAGCCAATGACTATCAAAACACAACATTGTTTAGTCAATGAAATGGTGCTAATGTTGTTTTGATGTCATTCCTACATGTGATTTCAGACTAAATATTTAAAGTAAAACTATAGGGAGCAGGTCACAAGCTGTCACTGAAGAATGTGCAAATATAAAAACAACTTTACCTCAATCAGCCCTACTTGTTATAGTGTAATTTCGTTTCTTCTGAGTATACAAATAAAGTGGCTGATAAATCAATAAAACGAGCATGTTCAGTCCAATAACATGACTTTATTATCGTTACTTTGCCTATTTCAGTGTAAGTGAATGAACAGATTTTTGCTAATAAAAACATTTGCTCTGATACACAACAAATAATCATCAAAATTATATTTACTTGACAGCTAATTCAAACGCTCCCAACTGAATAAATGTAAACATGACTACAGTCAGACTGTTGTTATAGATTAATATTAAGCCATCACAGAGCTAGCAAGCTAATAGGACTAAAACAAGCTGCACAAACGCGTGCGGAGGGAATGGGAATATAATAAAGTAAAATATAATAACTTACCTTGATGAAGCAAGCGGAGGGATTTATTGATTTTCCGATCAGAGTATTATCCGCATGACTTCAAAAGAGCAGTAATGACGGCTCGGTGCTTGAAACCGGAAGTGACGTGATCTTAAAGGGACAGCCGGTGTGTTTTGTGTTTATTATCGAGGTCGTTTGTTAATGAATACACAGATCTCAAATTATGTCTCAATTCTTTTATAAGCAACAGTAAATGCTCGAAAAAAGCCAAAACTTGTTTAAATCATGTGGAATCTGTTGTGTTCATGAATATTTATGAAGTATGGACATGGGTTTACCCTAAAACTTAAAAACAAACGGGTTAAAGGATAAATTTCCGCAGGTTTTATAACTTTGAACCAATGCTGCATACTTTGAAGTGAACGCAATATGTTTTAAGACTAACCACAAGTTTTGTTTCATTTCCCCTATACAAAAATAGGAGCTTTGTGACTTTGTCTTCACCCAAAGTAGCTGAAATTGTTAACAAAATGTGCATGTGTGTTGATTTATTATGAGTTTTGAGGTTTTATATTCACACATTCAGACTTTCTCCTTCATAATAATATTTCAGATGAGCATCATTTGCAATTTCCAAATAGGGAAATCATACTAGCAGCCAATGACTATTAAAATACAACATTGTTCACAGTTAAATGGTGCAAATGTTATTTTGAAGTCATACTTACATGTGATTCAATATTCAAAGTAGCATGGTAAACAGTATACAGGTCACAAGTTGTCACTGAATGAGTGTGTGAATATAAAACCAACTTTACCCCAATCTCTTTTCCATTGGGGTGTAAATGTGATGTATATACACAAGCCTATGATAACATATATTGTGTTTGCTTCTTATAAGACACAAAACACTGGCATCTTGTTCATCTTTAAAAATAAAACACATGGAACATGTTTATTTAAGTCGTTTTATAATTTAAAAAATACCATTGCATTAAGTATACAGCAAATCATCATGTGTTTTGCAAAGACAGCATGTCTAAAAATGACAAGTGCAGGACTGGAGGTTGGATCAGTATGCATACACCTTTACTTTATGCACTTCTCTGTCTTCACACTCCCGCTTTCTGTTGTAGTAGTAGAAAGTGTTGTCTCGACGCTGAAGCTTCTTCACAAAGCCGGTGTCTGGCCAGCGGTCAATCTAAACCACAGCACAGCAGTTTTTAAAACATTAAGTATTTGAGTCAAACATGAGTTTGCAGTTTTGCTGTCTGATTTGTATTGACCATTTTGAGGGATGTAAACAAAAACAGTGGTCCCAACGTATTTCCTGTATTACATTTTTAATTTCTATAGCTTTCAAGAGTCCAGAAAGAGCCACATATTGATAAATAATGTTATGCCAGTTATTTTTTAACATTAGGTTATGATTGAATTGCCTCTTGTTACAGTTATGAAATAGTTTGATAACAAGCAGGAAATGTTTATGGGCCAATGACATGACCACACTGAAATGGTCTATAGCTAGAAAGCACTTTATTTTTTACATAAACATTTAAGGTCAATATTATAAGCCCTCTTAAAAATTGTTTTTCCTGTTGGCTACAGAACAGAGCACTGTTATCCAATTACTTTCTAATTAAGCTAACTTGCTTGGTTAACCTAATTAACCTAGTTAAGATTCACATTTTTAAATCTCTTTATGTTTACATTTTGCTCTGGTTTCCCCCACAGTCCAAAGACATGCACTATAGGTGAATTGAATACACTAAATTGGCCGTAGTGTGTGTGTGTGTGTGTATGTGAATGAGTGTGAATAGATGTTGCACTGGGTTGCATCTGCTATTTAAAACATGCTGGATAAGTTGGCGGTTCATTCCACTGTGGCGACCCCTGATGAATGAAGCGACTAAGTAGAAAAAGAATGAATGAATGTTTACATGTTAAATGCTTTGAATGTCACTTTAAGCTGAATACTACTATCAAGCCAAACAACTAGACGAATAATAAGTACAGTTCTTATGGAAAAGACTAAATAAATTAATCAGAAATGGGTTATTAAAAATATTATGTTTAAAAATGTATTGGGGAAAAAAATCTATATCAAACAGAACTTATTTATTAGGAAATAATTGTACAAGTAATATTTTAAAAGTATTAAACTTTCACAGGAGGCTAATAACTCTGTCTTTGACTATGTGAAACTACATAGTGCTCCAGTTTCTGTCTGTGTATGAATGCATGTATGCATGTACTGTATATTAACTTATTAGAGGCATTCTGTAATATAATAATGTATGAGATTGTAAGAAGTGAGTACCTCAGCCTGTTTGATCTGTCTGTACTCGAGCTCATCTCTGTATCCTGCCTGCTGAAATCTGTACAGGTTCTCCACCTCACCCGTCCACTGCTTTGCTCTGCTCATAGACTTCGGTTTGGCGTTATTATCCAATAAAACTGCGCACGCCATGCTTCCTGTGTATCATAACAAACACATCACACTGTTATTCAGCTTTGGAAACAGATAAGAGTTCAGATGAAGTGCTGTCTAAGTTCTGGCTAAATCCACTGCTAAATTCACTGCTAAGTGCTGGTTCCTCCGATGTTTAGTTATAATTCATGGTTTTAACCTCATCTATGCTATATAAGGGGCATTACTAAACCTACACACAAGAGCCTGAGATGAATGATTGTTTTAGAGGGGAGTAGACGGAACTTCAAATAACATTATAGTTATTTCAGTGTTGGTAAGTCATAAAATCAAATAAAACAGCATTCAAGCAACGATATACACAAAACATTCACCGTTAACAAATAAGTCTGCCTTTACTAATCATCCATTTTAGCCTTAAACTATTATATTAGTCTATTTTTATTGATAATAATGTTTAATGCGTACTTACATCGACGTGTGTGATTAAGAAAAACGGACTTGTCAGTAATATCCTCGTGTTAGGCGTCACTGTAACTTAGCAACAGAATTAAAAGTGGCCAGTCAGAAGCAAACCCGGAGTTGCACAGCTCAGATGGACAGTCAACATGATGATTTGCTGAAACTACGCTTGAAGAAACACACTTGAATGTGCTCACTTATTTCGAAATACGATGTATTTATTCTTGCGTCTGTTTACTATTTAGCGTGTGTCGATTTACTTTAGTTTGTCGCATTATTTTTTTAGTTTCGTAATGAGTCTGTAGTCCTCTAGATGGCGCTGTCGCATCTCCACTATCAGGTTACAGATGTTTATTTCCGTCTCACGTGATTTTACAGTGCGATGCCAGCAGGAGGACAGGACAGATGCTGGGCTATTGCTCTTCAGCCCAGGGAGAGCTTCTCCGGTGATGTCCTGAAGATTTACCTGCTGTTTTGAGTGTTAACTCAGCCTTTCAGCATGAGCTCTTTCGCCGGCCGTATGAAGGAGTATCCCAGCATCTCCTTGGATCGCTTTGACAGGGAGAATCTGCACGCCAGGGCTTATTTCCTCTCTCACTGCCATAAAGGTGCATTTAGAAGTGATATTACATTACTCGAGGACTCCCCAGACAGAGTGAGGGGATACTAGGGTTTGCTTACACTTCTTTTGTGACATGGACCTGTTTTGTACTTGTTTAACAGATCATATGAAAGGGTTGAAAGGACCTTTACTAAAGAGAAAACTCAAGTTCAGGTGAGTGATGCTTCTACGCGTTTAGAAGCTTTATAAATAAGAGTTCAATGCTTTTACATGATTATATACTTTAAAAGAGCTTATCAATAAGAGTTAATGTTTATGAACTTTAAATAGCTTATTACATGTGTAATAGTTTACTACATGCTTATAAACTAATAATGCGGCGTTCCTCTGTTACTGTCAAATAATACTAAAAATGATCTATATGACTTGTTTGCAAATATCGCGAGGCAAATAAGAGGTTGTGAAATAAGAATTTTTCACGCGTTAAGGACGCATAAAGTACGCGTCAATTTTTCTCAAATATCGCGTCAATTTTTCACGTGTTAAGGACACGTAATTACTCGTCAATTTTCACGCGTCAAGGACCCCCCTCCCCCCCTTTTTTTATTTTTTTATTTTCCCAAATTATGTTTACTTGGAAACAGTTACTAGTTACTTTTCATTTTATATATATATATATATATATATATATATATATATATATATATATATATATATATATATATATATATATATATATAAATAATAAAAAGTAACTAGTAACTATTTACTTGAGTAATTTTTTTTCATCAGACACTTTTTACTTTTACTCGAGTAACTTTTAAGATTGTTGTTTCCGCAACTACTTGTTTTTTTTATTGTTTTTTTTTTCATTACTTGAGTATAGATTTTAGATACTCTACCCACCTCTTTCATATATATATATATATATATATATATATATATATATATATATATATATATATATATATATATATATATATGCTTTTTAAAATATTTCTAAAATGATATTGCTGTTACATATAATTTAGACAACCGAGTCATTTAATAGCGCTGTTAAATGTAATCTTTTTCTACTCCAAAAAAGTTTTGAGTATATTCAAGGGGTGCCCAAACATGGTCCTGGAGGACCGATGTCCTGCAGAGTTTAGCTTCAACCACAATTAAATTGAATTAATTTTGGAGCTAAACTCTGCAGGATATCAGCCCTGCAGGACCAAGTTTGGGTACCCCCAGTACAAACATATTGGGTCTTAAAAGATATTAAACATTGAAAAAACATTGACAATCATTTTCTTTCCTAGTTTAACAGTCAAGCTGTACTGCTCATACGTCACAAAGGAGCTTCTGCTTAGTAACCCCAGATATGCATTCTGGGAAGATCATATTGTAAGTATTTCTCTCAGTCATGCAACTTTTCCCATGAGTCATTTTGTTATCCTGATATAACAACCTTTATCTTAAATACCAGGTTCCTTTAGAACTGGACAGTCCAACCAGCATATCTCTAATAGATGAAAGCACAGGAGAGGTGTGTGTGTGTTCAGCATCTATTTTACTCTTGACTGTTTTGAGTTGATCTGAAATGGTGTGTATCTTCTCTTCAGACAGAGGATGTGGTGGTTACTCTGCTTTCAGCGGGACACTGTCCTGGATCAGTCATGTAAGAAACCTCTGCCAACATAAGAGCCTAATGGGATAGTTCACACAATAATGACAATTTACTCACCACAATGGGTTTATTCTGTTTTTAAATCAGCAGTCACTGACATCAGTAATAGGGAAAAAAAAACATTACAGAAGCCGGTGATTACCGGTTTTCAACATTCTTCAAAATATCTTCTTTTGCGTTTACATAATTATAAATATATTTATGAGTGAACTATCCCTTTCAATACTCAGTTTTGATTTTGACAGGTTTCTCTTCGAGGGTGCAAAGGGCACAGTGCTTTACACAGGAGACTTCAGACTGGCTGTCGGAGATGCAGCGAGAATGGAGTACTTGCACTCTGGAGACAGGTATTCAGATATAGATTTGAAAACCTATGCCACATTTAGTAGATAATAATATAACACAAGTGTCCATTCTGCAGGGTAAAGGACATACAGAGTGTGTACATCGACACCACATTCTTTGATCCCAAGTACTATCAGATCCCTAGCAGGGTAAATACACACACATACCGTCCCACCTGCAATAAAATAAGACTGGATGTTTCCTTAAAGGTGTTGGTGTGCCATTTTAGGAGGCTTGTTTGGCTGGGATACAGCAGCTGGTCCAGAACTGGATCTGTCAGAGTCCGTATCATGTTGTTTGGTTAAACTGTAAGGCAGCGTATGGTTATGAGTACCTCTTTACCAACTTGGGACAGGAGTTCAGCTCACAGGTGAGAGATAGTGTGTTTTACCTTTAGTTCTTTCTGCATTTGTGTTAAAGTAACACAGTTTCTCTGCTACAGATACATGTGAACAGCTTGGACATGTTTAAAAAAATGCCTGAAATTCTGTGTCATGTGACCACCAACCGTGCGACACAGATCCACGCTTGTCGCCACCCAAAGGTCTGTTGAGTTTTTCTGTACAGTTGTGAATGAGTCAGTGTAGATGTAGATCACGGATGTGCTGTTTTTCCACAGGATGAGGAGTTCTTCAGAGCGAACAGGTTACCCTGCGGCTCCACGGCTCCAGACGGCGTTCCTCTGAACATCATCAGCATCAAACCCTCCACGATATGGTTTGGAGAACGGACCAGAAAGACTTCAGTTGTGGTGAAGTGAGTCATGATGGAGCAGTAATATTCTGGCTGCAGATAATCATTATCATGATTAAAAAATAAATAAAAAATTAAGATCAAGGTGTTATAATAAATGAATAAACTTAATTACACATAATAAACTACCTAAGATTAAAGGCACTAAAAATTGTACGCACATGTTAAGATCAAAAATGACATTTAAATAAAAAAGCTGCATAAATCGCGCAGTTTAAAAAAGCTTTTATGTGTTACTATATTGTAAATATTACATTTTATTATTTATTTCATGCAAGTATTTGTAATTATACCAGAATAGTTTTTTATTTGATTCACAATCTTTATATGAAGTAAATGTATATTTCACACATGTATATTAGGGCTGCACAACATCTTGTTTCAGCACTGACATCGCAATGCACCAATCTGCAATAGTCACATCACAGGATCTGCAATGTTGCGTACTGTAATTAACCAGAAAAAAACTTTAAGGCCTGCATGTGACTATGCAAGATTTTAAGCTAATTTAAACCATTTGAGCAGTAGAAATGATTTAACAAAGAATAGTTGAATTTAATTATTTCTACAATGAATACTAGTCAACATTTTAAGTGGATCACAAACGTTTTACAAAATTGTCCCGAGACAAGAATGGATGTTGTTGAATAATTGATGAAAGGTGTGAGTGTTATTTCACTTTAGATTTTTTAATTTCTGTGCCTCTACTGTTAGACTCTCCAGAACACCCTAAAGCACTGTTCATTTCATTTGTATCTTTGTTTTTATTCATTTATGCTTGTAATATATGTTTGTGATTATTTTGTACCTGCATAAAATATAATAGTCAACATAGAATAATGAATTCTTTCCAAATAAAGTTAGTAGTCGTATTGTGAAATTCTATTCATATTGATATATATATATATAGCAAAAAAATTAAATATCACAATGTCAAATATTTTCAATATTGTGCAGCCCTAATGTTTGTTACTGTATTACTCAATATAAAAATATTTTATCATTACCACATTATATATATTTACATTATATTATACATTATAGTATATGACTATACATATTATATTCTACTTGTATTCTATTTTTACATTTACACTTTAAAATAAGATGCATGTATAGTTAAAACATTTCAAATGTGTCAACTACTTATTAAAGAATATTGTTTAATGTCTAATGGATTAATTTGTAATTCTAACACGCGTCTAAATTATTGTATAATCTAATAGTAATACATTCTTCTATAAAATATGCACTGTCTCTTTCTTCAGGATGGGTAGCAGTTCCTACAGAGCCTGCTTTTCTTTTCATTCCTCATACTTGGAGGTAGTAAATGCCCGCTTTTAATTCTATTCTTATTACATTATACAAACGTAAGTATATGGTAAGCCTGTGCTTATTTCCTGTGATTAGGTTAAGGACTTCCTGTCCTACATCTGTCCTGTTAACATCTACCCTAACGTCATTCCTTTGGGCAAGACCATGGAGGACCTCACAGAGCTGTAAGAACTGAACTTTCTCTTGTACAGTATATTATCATCTCGTAACAATAACACTGAGTTTTTAAATTCAGGTTGAAGCCACTGTGTAGAAAGCATTGTGGACGAGAGGAGATTGTCTACAAACCGCTCGGGGCTCTCAAGAGAACCAGAAAGAGACGACCATCAGAAGGTAAGAGTAGTTTTGTCCTCAGAGTCTAACTTCCTGCACAAATCAAGGCCAAAAAGATTTAGAATAAATTGTCGTAACGTCAGGCTTGACATGATACAGTAAAACTCACACGATCATCACTGTTCAGATCATAAGTGCATAGGAAGCCCCTTCAGCTGAAATTCACATATGGTAAGGGGTGTTTTATCACAACAGACTCGGCCTTTCAACCAATCACAGCAGAGAAGTCTTTCTGAAAGATACTTAGAGTCCTATGCATCTAAATACACAAAAAGCACCTCCTCTGCTGTGTTAACCTCAAATAAAACAGTTGTCTTGCTAACATGCTATTGTAAACAGAAGCTAACATTGGCTCCACCTCAGAGTTCTTCTGATTGGTTAACTGCTTTGGAGCTGACATTGATGAGTGACGCTGTATGGAAAAGTTGAAATTCTTGACATGACTTCTTAAAAATGCAGCGCTCATGTGTGAGGCACTGCCAAAGACACAAGCATATCGGTCACATACGTTCATCAATGCATGTTTACATTGAAAAAACAATGGAGAACTAGAGCACTGGAATGAAAACATGTATTCTGTGTGAACGGCTTAAGCGGTTTCAGACACAGAGACACAGTTTTTTACTTTAAAATAGCTTTACAAGCATTCAAAGACACTCGAAATCAAAACTAGCTATCCTTAAAATGGTTAATATTTGCCTTTTTAATTCCACCAAGGCTCAGACAGTGATGGCGACCTGTTTGAGGAGGTTTCAACAGTTCAGAGGCGGCGCAAGATAACAGTGACTGACCTGAGCACAGTCGCCATAAGTGTACGGCCTCACAGCACTAATGCAGACTCTCACCATAATGACCAAACATATTCCCTCATAAAGCTTTGTCCCTCTGCGCACACATCCAACTATATGGACTGCACTGAATCAAACGATGATGATGATGATAATGAAGAGGATACAGCTGAACAAACTCCTACTGTCGCTCCTCCTCCATCCTCCCACACTCATTCAGACTCCACGCAAACCACTTCTACTCAGCCCTGTTGGGAAAAGTTCTTCAAGACAGAAGTGGTGCTGACAGACGAGAGTGAGTTGGAGAACAGTCAGAACACACAAACGCTCTCCACTGAAAACACAGCGTCTCAATCGCCAGAGCTGTTTCAGGATGAAGATGAAGACAGCTCCATTCACATGAGCTCCTCTCAGTCTACTCATATATCAGACGCAGGGACCGAAAGTCTGAGTCAAGTAGACACGCTCATAGTTCAAGAAGACAACAGTAAGGCCTGTAACCTCCAACACAAGACTGAAGAAGCAGTGGAGCTGAAATCAGACTCTCAGGTCTCATCTGACTTTGAGCTTCCACCAACTCCGGGATGTAAAGTCCCACAGCCTGAAGACCTGAAGGACCTGTACAGGAAGTTGGCAGCAGGAGAGGACGTTGTTGTAAGACGGATTTTTTGAGTGTTCATTTTTTATGGTTTGTTAGAGCAGTGTTTCCCAACCCTGTTCATGTAAGCACACCAACAGTGCACACTTTCAACCTCTCCCTAATCAAACACCCCTGAATCAACTCACCCGAACATTAGAAGAGACTCCATGACCTGAAGTTAATGGGTCAGATAAGGGAGACATCTGAAATATGTACTGTTGGCGTGCCTCCAGGAACAGGGTTGGGAAACACTGTGTTAGACAACAGTTTACCTCATGCAGTTTTGTACCTTTTGCAATTTTGTATAAGCTCAGTGCTTTAAGCCAATTAATTAAAGTCTGAAGAAAAAGTTTTCAGTCTTGTGATTAAATAAGATAATTTCAAATGAACAACATTTGGTTTTTGTGATTGTTTTGGAACATACTGTACGTCTCAAACTGGATTCCTGGAGGGCCGCAGCTCAGTTTTACTCCAACCTTAATCAAACACAGCTGATGCAACTAATCAAGGTGTTCAAGACTACTAGAGACTTAAGCAGGTGTGAGATGGAGGTGGATGGAGCTAAACTATGCCGAGCTTCTGGATTCCCTCCAGGAATTGAGTTTGAGACCACTGATATAGAACTTCAGATTCAGTTGCCTATGAGAGAAAAGACTAGGAATAATAAAAGTCAAAAAATGGTCAAACTACTTCCTCTACAAACAAACATGTTCATGACTATACAGACATATTAAAGTGATAAAATGAGAAACCATCAGTTTGCAACATCAAACAACATAGCGAGCTGTTTTTAACGCCTAAAAATTATTGGAAGCGAATGATAGCGGAAGTTGAGCCAAACAAATGCAAATGGCATGCGCCGGCTTGTACGTCAAGAATAAGGTCAATAAAAGCTGAAATAAAATATAGCAGCTGAGAAATGTGGATTTCTAATTGAAATCTATTTTAAGAGTAAGTGTAGAAGACACCGCTGTACTAAAAACAGATCTGCGGATAAAAACCTGCATTTTTGAAAAGTTTTTCATACAAACAAGAAATGCTTTGTTTGTATTGCAGTGCTACATTCACATTCTGTCGAAATTACAAGATACAACTAGGAAACACAAGTTATGTTAAAACAGCTCAAAGAGAAATCTTTAGGCTTTTCTGGACTCTCAGTAGTGATTATTAAACCACACTGAACTGAGCTAAACTGAACTGAACTTAAACACTACAAACTGAACTACACTGTTCCAATTTACTATAACCTTTTATGTGAAGCTGCTTTGACACAATCTACATTGTATAAGCGCTATACAAATAAAGGTGAATTGAATTGAATTTTGTTTATATTAAACTAAACTTTATTTACTTGAATTACTAGTTATTTTTAGTTGTAACAATCCTAAAATAAGACAAGCTCAGAGTTGTATTAAAATTCTAACTGTCTGAATAAAACATGAATAATCTTTAAACTAGCAATCATGTTTCTGCAAAAATTCAGAGCAGAAGTGAATGCACTGGAAATACACATGTGGTTTATGTTCTGTGATCTTTATTGCGTGCAACTGCAGTTACCGATGACAAACACTGTCAATTCTGCACCTGCTCAATGTGACTGCACCCAGATCAGGAAGCACACACAAAACCACCAGCAGCTGGTTCTCCATCTCTACATCACTCCAACAATATTGTGCATGCTTTCACTGGCACCAGTAAACTACAGACTTCCTTAACTCCTCCAATGATTTGGCCTGTGCCATTAACACACGACTACTGTAATGAAGGCACATTAGAAGAATCATCTAATATAAACCAACAGATCACAAACAAGAGAACATGACGACTGCTAGTAAAAAAATGTGCGAGTATACAAATTAAACTGGTTAATATAGGAGAAATACTGCCGATATTTACTCACATGCTCAATTTTTATGTTCTGAAATGGGAAAAAACAAAAGGATCTGCTCCAAATTTTTTGGTCAGTGTAAATGCAAAAGCTGAATCTTCATTGCGTTCACAGATTTGGATCAACACGAGTATAAATAAGTTTATAACACATGAGCATGTGTGCTTGAGTTAAAGGTGAACCCTCAAACAGCGTGAGATGCAGGTGTTTACTGTATGGTATAATGTTGTCCTGATTGAAGGTTAAGATGCTGCTGCAGCTGTTTCAATGGTGATAGCCTCAGATCTGCCACTGCCTTGCTCTGTGCACGTTACATGAAGTGAACCATCCCTGAAAACACACACACACACACACACACACACACACACACACACACACACACACACCAGTAACAGTTTACATTAGGGCTGCACAATATATTGTTTGAGCATCGGTATCGCAATATCTGCAATAGTCACATCGCAGGATCTACATTATTATATTGGGATAATATAGTTTAGGATTATATATATTATATTGGGATTATAAAGTCACACAGTTCAAAATACTGCAGAGTTTAACCATAATGGAGCAAAAGGTTGATCATTTGCACATACTTTAATATAGACTCTTTATTGACCTATTTAAACAGTAAAGTCTTTGCAGTGTTATTTTATATGAGATGTTTTCCATTTCTGTACTTGAATACAATTTGAGCAGACTGAAAACCAAACAACATTGTTAATTCCAGTTTTGTGTTTGCTCTATATTACATTTAGCTATACTTGTACAGGTCAATTGTTTATTACATTCAGTGCATGATCTGTTCCCCTACAGAATCATGCCAATCAATAGAAAATTAACAATTGTTTCCAAACAGGTATTCAAGTCATCTGGTGAAATTGTATGCATATTGCGATAAATATCACAGAAATGTCAGATTTTTCCAGTATCGTGCAGCCCTAGTTCACATACAGAGAGAGTTTTTATGACTGTGGCTAATATTCAGAGTATGGTGCATAATACAAGCAACATACAATAGTCTTCTGTCTAGACTGAAAGCAAAAATCATGCATAAGATAATTTAATATTTGACGTTTAATAATACAGCACTGTTTGGAGTTTCTTTTGAAAGCACAATTTATTTTATACTAATCAAGGCTAAATTAAATTATTCAAAAATACAATAATAACAGTAATAATACTGAAGCTTGAAATAGCAGAATTTGTTTCAGATCTAATTCATTTCTGTGATTCAGCCTGAATATTCTGCATCATTATTTCACATGCGTCACATGATCCTTCAGAAATCTTTATAATATGCAGATTTCTTCAATATTATTATTATTATTATTATTATTAAGCATTATGCATCAATTAAACCCTTGATTCCATTCATTACCTCTTCATAGTCAGCACTGTGACGATATCATGCAGCTCTTCTTTCGGTTCCAGGTCTCCAAGTACAATCTAGTAAAAGCAACCACAGTCATATTCAAAGCTAAAATAACCCTTTAAGATTAAATGCACAATACAGACTTCACACTCAAATGTGCATTAAAATCCTGGACGGACCTGTGCGATTGGCTGCTGTGCCTGGAAGAGCTGGAGCCGCACTGACGACAGACTGCCAGGACCCTGCAGCGTGTGCTGGCGGCGGGCGGGCAGAGGAGTGCCAGACGGAAACAAAACAGTGAAAACCTCCAGTCCAGAGTCATCCACTTCCTGAAACGCCAACACCACATCTATTCATCAAAACGAAGCCACCTCACTGCTTAATGAGTTCACTTGACTTTGAAGAAGAGTTTACGAAGTGTTGATGTTTGAGCAAACCCAACAAAGTCCATGGCAAAGGGAGATCTTCACTTTTTTTTTAAACTGAATTAGCTTTTTAAGGCCTACATCTAAAGCCTGGTAGGAACAATGTTTTAATTATTGCAGATTTTAACAGGAACATGCAAACAACATAAAATAATAATATAATAATAGTAAAGAAAAAAATGGATACTAAAAATAAGCGCTGGTAGGAACAATAGGCTACAATAAGCTTCTTCCTGGGTTTGTGACATCACCAGCCCTAATATATACATAAACTCCGCCCCCTGGGAATGATGTTTCCTTTATCATGCACTTTAGTCAATTGCGTCATGACTAGCCAATCAGAACACACTGTGCCAGTTGACCAATCCGAGCCCACTGTGTACTTCTGATAGAGAGTGGTCTCACAATTGTCTGTCAACATTTGTATCAATAAATGTTTTTAGGAGAATAAAAACAGTGGTGTAGAATAAAACAGAAATATCTGAGAAAAAACAAAAGCATGACCACATTATAGAGAAGCCAATATACAAAAAGCGAGCCTTCAATAATCCTACAAGTCTATCTATAATCATTAAATAGTGCACTCAGTATCATGAAATATCTCCCTACTTTAAGGGTGATGTCGCTGGCACAGCAGTCCACAGTGATGGAGTCTTCTCCCAAAGCCAGACTGTCTTTTCCCACCAGGATTCCTGCCTGCATGGCAGCGCCGACCGGAATCACCTCATCAGGCGGGATGGAGTTCAGCAGCTCCACGTCTGGGAACAAATCCCGGATCATCTGCTGCAGCTTCGGGATACGAGCTGATCCTCCACATAAAACCACCTTAGAACAAATCAGAGAGGTCAGTTTAATCTCAGGTGACAAATAATATCAATATAATCAGAAAATACAATCGAAGACAATATGATCAGGAACTAAAAAATCTACTATTTGGGTCTACAAATCTACTATTCAGATGCCTCCAACTCAAAAGTCAAAATACTGCATGATGAAAAAATATCAGCTAATTTATGAAATGTAATTGTTATTATATGTTATAGTGCTAATTCATTAAAAATAAACTTTACAACTGAAAAAGGCATCATCTACATAAATTCTTCAATTAAATAGTTAAATTGAAGAGGATCAGACTTATTTAGATTAAAACTGAAGGTCAATATTTTAGTTTTGTTGTTTTTTCTTTTATTTTCTAAAATTATCGACTCATTGTATTTATCAATTATATTTTACTTTCTTATGTATTGTTTGTATGTTGTATCTTTTATTGTAAATTGTTGTGTAAATGTTGGTTGGTTGAAATATGTAAGTCATTGTGTTTGAATGTTTAAAATATAATAAAGTTATTGAGCTTATTCTTCAATGCGGAAGTGCGCTCATTTTTGCGATTGTTTTAGAACTTCAGATTCAGTTGCCTATGAGAGAAATGACTAGGAACAATAAACCGCAGGAAACGGTCAAACTACTCGCTCTACAAACAAGTGTTTGCATGATTACTCAGACAAAGCAGAATCATATAATAAGAAAATGTCAGTTTGCAACGTCAAGCGGGGTAACGAGCTGTTTTTAACGCCTAAAATGAATAGAAGTGAATGAGACCGGAAGTCTCGAGCCAAAAAGATTCAAATGGCTGCGCCCGCTCGTACACGAAGAATAAAGTGAATATAAAAAGAAAAGCGCATCATCTGATTAAAATTGTAAAAAGTTTATAGCAATAAAAAACACTGCAGTTATTGGCACTGTGTTATTTTAGTAAACATTGAAACTTTAAGTTCTGTTTCTAATTTTTAAGTTGTAGTAATAAAACAATGTAGGGCTATATAGTTCAGTTAAAGCTTAAATTAAACTAAATGAAAATTAGATGTTTTTTGACAACTTTCAGCCAAAAATTTTTCAGCCAAAATTTCTAATAACAAAACTATTTTATTTGCAGCTCCCTCTACTGGTCACTCATTTGTATAAAAAAATAACAGTCTTACCTTGTTGACATCAGAGGTGGACAGGCTGACTTGCTCCAGGAGACTTTTAATTGGCTGGATGCATTTATTAAACAGGCTGGAGCAGATGAGCTCAAAACGGGCTCTAGAACACAAACATAAACAAACATACAGTTGAAGTCTGAATCATTAGCCCTCCTGAGTCATCCCCCCTAATTTCCCAATTTTTTTACCCAATTTCTTTAACGGAAAGAAGATTTAATAACTGATTTCTTTTATCTTTGCCATGATGACAGTACATAATATTTTACTAGACATTTTTCAAGACACTAGTCTTCAGCTTAAAGTGACATTTAAAGGCTTAACTAGGTTAGTTAGGCAAGTCATTATATAACATGGTTTTGTTCTGTAGACTAAAAGAAAATATATAGCTTAAAGGGGCTAAAAATTTTGACCTTAAAATGTTTTTAAAAAATTAAAAACTGCTTTTATTCTAGCCAAAATAAAACAAATAAGACTTTCTCCACAAAAAAAATACTATCAGACATACTGTGAAAATTTCCTTGCTCTGTTGAACATTTGGAAAATATTTGAAAAAGTAAATTCACCTGAGGCTAACCATTTTGACTTCAACTGTATATAATACACACAGAAGAGCAACACGTCTGCTCTACAATACAGATCTACCAGAAACTTCGGCTCACCTGGACACATTGCACTCAAAATCCATGCCATCGTAAAGCGAGTCCACGAAGCAGTTTGCGCTGCCTAGCGTGGAGAGAGTGTGTTTAGCCACATCAGCGCTGTTCATCAGCTTCATCATCGCTCGCGGGTTACCACTCACATCCTGCTTAAAAGTCCTGCAGAACGAAAGAGGAGCTCACAATAAGAGCGTCCAGACACCACTACAAACGGCTGCTCCTTCAAACAGTGCACTATTTAAGGGTATAGGGGGTGATTTCGAATACTTGTTTGTCAAATAAGAGAGACAAACTAACAAATACAAAATAACACATTTAATAACACACTGACTTCTTGAACTCTGCGGCGAGGTGTTGAGCGAGCTCCTGTGTGAAGCTTTCTCCACCAGTCTGGTGGTCTGTCTGTGTGGCGAGAACACGGTAAACCCCGCTGTTCACCTCCAGCACGGTGACGCTGAGCGATGTGCCTCCCAGTTTATACACCAGAACATGACTGTGATTGAAAATGTAAAAGAGCATGAGGATTCTGAGGAGCTCTAGAATAAAAAAACAGTTCACAACGAATCTTTTGACCATATATCTAGGCCTGTCACAATAATCCATAAATCGACTTACCGCACAACACTTGGACATGACCTCTATCATTTTTGATGATGCAGTATTGAAGGATTTGATTATTATGTGTGTGTATTCTACTGTTTTTACAGACTGTTTTTCTGTTCTCTCTTCTGTGTTTTTGCACAGCAGAAATGTGTGTGGGTATGCATATTCTGTTCATCTTATCTCGGTGTGGCCGGAACATTTCGTCCCTGCGCAAAAGTCTCTATCTGACTCCCTCACAGATGCGCGCATACCTACACGCACACATTCTCACGTATTCTGGTTGCTGTAAGCTGTCTTTGTATCGTTGTTTCCCTCCTTCTATGATAATATTCTTTTGTGTTAAGGCTCAGCTACAGGCGGACCCTCAATGTGTATATAAGATTGCTCTTCCCTCCCTTGTGTCAGAATAAAATCATACTGAACCATTCAGCTGATTTTCTTCTCATCTTTTCCAAGCTTGGAAGGTCTTGATGCAGACACTCACTGGTGATACAAAATACTAGAGTGAAGGGACCCGAGGAAAAAACGAATTTTCCTACAAATATATATCACCCATACATAAAAACTATTCTAGCAACATTTTAGCTGATTGTGTCAATATCTCTATTGCAGGGGTCAGATTCAGTATGGTTAAAAACACTACAGTATTTACTATAAATGACTATATTATATTTTCATGTGAGTGTCTGACAACTAAAAATAGATCTGGTAGCAGATATCACAGCCTCTGTTACTTTCTACCTTGTGTTAGCATTAATTATTTATTTATTTAGGATATGCGTTTTCACATTCTGATTCCAATGCCTGATTATTAAATAGTAAAATGACTATAATTAAATAAAATACTCCTAACTCTTATGTGTTCTTTGGAAGAGTGTACTTGCATTGTGAAGCTATTATACTGACATTCTAGCATTATATAATGAGTGGCATAAAATGGTTGTAAAAGAATAATAATGATATATTATTATTGGTGTAATATATCGAACAACAAAAAAATAGATATTGTGACAGGCCTACTTGTATCACCTGCTATTAATCTGTCACTGTTCTGATACCTTTATATTGTATGTGCATGTACACGCATTTACTTATTTATATACTTGTAATTTTTATTAAGCATTTTGTTTTTTTATTATATAATTTTTCACGTTTTGTTTAGTTTTTCTTAATACAAGTTGATAGTTTTTTAAATATTAATAAAGACGATGCTTAAAAACCCAGTTCAACAAAGATGATATGATGCTCTACCTTTTCCCCAGTGGTGAGTCCTGGCCGATGTCGTAAGCTAGAAGAGCAGCGGAGGGTTCGTGAATCAGCCGTAACACATTGAAGCCGGAGCTTTCTGCAGCTTGCCTAAAAAACACAACTGACTTTAATGGTGTTTTTGCTTACATCAGCTATATTATGCATGGCAAGCATGGGCGTAAATCTCGGGGGGAGGGGATCTCCTCTCTCGGGGGTGGGGGGCATATAACTTTATATATATAGCCGCCCCACCCCCCAAAAAAATTGGGTTTGACAACAATTGCATTTAAAAATTGCCCCCCCTCCCCTAACTCACAGTGGTTTGGCCCACTGCCTGCTTTCCCAGTTCATCTCAGCTACTCTACAAACAGGAGTCAGGTGTGTGGCTGCAGCTCAATTCATGTTGAACTCCAGCGAGCAGGGTGTTTTATCCACTTCAAATAAAGCGATTCTCTTTAATACAGACTCATTCATGAATTAGTTGCAGCAAAAATGCTGATTACTGATGTAATTTTCCATAAATCTGCTTTATTAGCAATTAAAGTATTGCTTATTTAGCTTGTTTACAATAGCTCGTTGTATAGTGCACTGCAACGAACACGCCAAAGCCATTTCACATGCATTGTTTTATATGTGACGACTCTTGGCATAATGTTAACTTAACATTAACTTCCACAATTAGCATATCATTTAGCTGTGCAAGAGCACGGTATTATTTGTGTCCCCTTCGAAAATTCCTCATGAGAAATTTTATATTTATTGTCTCCTCCTACTGTGTGGAGTTTGCATGTTCTCCCCGTGTTCGTGTGGGTTTCCTCCGGGTTCTCCGGTTTCCCTCACATGTCCAAAGACATTCGGTACAGGTGAATTGGGTAAGCTAAATTGTCCATAGTGTATGTGTGTGAATGAGAGTGTATGGGTGTTCCCCAGTGATAGGTTGCAGCTGAAAGGGCATCCGCTGCATTGAACAAGTGCTTGATAAGTTGGCGGTCCATTCCGCTGTGGAAATAAAGGGATTAAGCCAAAAAGAAAATGAATGAATGAATGTTCTCCCCTACTGTTGAATGAAATTTACGCCCATGATGCCAAGTGTTTTCCAGCCATCTATAAACTTGAAAGGTTGATAATATACCTGAGTGCACTTTTCTGCATCTCGTCAAACTCAAAAGGCACAGTTATGACAGCATCTTTCACATCCGAACCCAAGGCTGACTGGGCCGTTTCTGCAGGCAACATGAAATGATCGTCAGCGGCTCACATCAGGCAAACTACGAAAAGGAATAAAGGATTCAGACGATACCTTTCATTTTATGGAAGATCAATTTCGCGACGTCTTCAGGTGACACATATTTGGTCGTCTCTCCAGTGTCGATTTCATATCTGGGAAGGTCACTCTTGTTGACAACCTAAGAATGAGTTAGAAAATACTTTACATCAGATGTTGCATTTTCCGTATTTCCCAGCCTTGTTTATTTACCATTTTAAACTAAATCATACATTTCATCCTCTCATTTAAAACGTTCATCTATTCCAGGTCAAAACATAATCAGATACATCATGAGGGTTAAAAACTGTATGTACTTACAACACATTTGCTTTCCTCTTTGTGTGCTTGTGCATCTGGGTCATCATAGCTGTCAAGTAAAGGCCATTGTTTTGTAATAAATCAATTGCTATTAATTAAACAGTTAAAATGTAATGCAGTGATTTATCTACGATGTATTGTGTAACAGCTAAATTATTACAGGCTTTGCTAAATATGAAAATATCCTCAATTGATTTTTGGCGCAGACATAAACATGCACCTACCGTCTACCCAGGATCTGCTTCACTTTAACAACGGTGTTGGCAGCATTTCGTATTCTGCCCTGCTTTGCAGCGATTCCCACTATCTAGAAAAAGCAATGAAATAAAATCATCAGATCAGAACAAGCACCGACTGTCTCACTTCATTTCAATCTGAAATAAATTATAAAATTCACATTAATGTTTTTAATAATCATTAAAAATGTATGTTATTACTTAACTATTGCTAATTAATTAAGCTATTACATACACAAAAAAACAATTAAACTTAACACAGATTTTATAATTCATCTGTGATGTGCTGTCCTATTAGAGAATGAGCCAGAAGTTATATTATGATGTTTAATGTGTTATATCTTTAACCCATACAGGAATTAAGAGATCCAAAAACACAATGAATGTTTAGAGATGTAGCAGGACATGCAATATACACAAAGTAAAAACAATAAAAAACACAAGTGTATCAATTTCACACCAATGATTAATCTAAAGGCTGATGAGAGAACTGTGTAACGTTAATCACTATCACAATGAATGAATGAATGAATGAATGAATGAATGAACGTCACATCTGTCCATGTGCATGCTGGGTAAATTACCTGTTCAGTGTCTCTGTAGGCCACCACAGCTGGAGTGACTCTGTCTCCTGCATCATTGGCTACAACATCTGCTCGTCCATCCTAAAGTGAAAACATTTATTAAAACACGTTTGTGTATCTGCTGTTTTGTCTGCCTCTCCGTCTTATTCTGCACCACAAATAAGTTCTATATGACATTTAATTACGTTGTCTACATATTCGCGTCTGTTAAGAGAAGCAAAGTGATTGATACATGTAAATAATTCACCTTAAATACAGCGACACAGGCACATGTGTATCCAAAGTGCACTCCAATGGCAGCCATGCTTCCGATGAATTCAACCGGAAGCCGGTATCTGTATGCAAATGAAACGGTGGACGCCTTCAAAAGACAGGCAGTGCTGTTAGCCAATCAGCGCGCGACTGAAATGACGGTATGGGAAACGCCTGATTTAGAAACCGACGCCAGAGGGCGGTGCATACTGGGTGATGAAGTTCCCTTGAAAGTGCGCACGAGTGCATTTTGAGCGCACAAAATCATGTCTTTAACCAGCTCTATTTCCATCCCGCTGCTTTTGCTTTTATGTGCTGTTTTATTGTCAGTTACTGACGCAGAAGAGTGCGAAGGTGAGGTTGGTCGGCTTGGTTTTTAAAGCGCATGAGCCGCTGAGTTTAAAAATAGTCACCTGAAGTATGCTGGGTTATTTTGCACAAGTGCATGAGGGTTTTCACACAGTGAATATAAGATATTCACTGAATGAAGCCATTATTTAGCAGTCCAGTTGGTTTTGGCTCGCATTCTGAAAACATCTTTTTATCAGTATTTTATTTATTATAATATTAAAAATCTATATTTAGAAAAGTGTGTGTGTGTGTGTGTCATAATTATTAAATAACATAAAATCCATTAAAATCTGAAATACTACAAATGGATATAATGCTTGAGACAGTCCACTTACATCTATAAAACACAGCTTATGTTCTGCAGAATCATTACTAATGCTATTATTATATAACTAATCCATGAAATCAGCCCTCCAGTATAAACCGCTGTTTATTAAGTATGCGTGTATCTGTTTCCAGTGTGTGTGGGGTTTTTGGGTCGGCTTTATAACTCACTGGTGATCAGACACACAGAACTGTCCCCAGAGCTGGTGGAGGAGGGCCTGAACAGAGCCTGCGCCGAGACTACTGGGAAAGAGAATCGGCTTGTAAGAAGATAAAAATGCACAGTTTGAATCTTATTTGCCTTTGGTTAATGGTTGAAGTCAGAATTATTAAACCCCCTGTTTATTTTTATCCTCCAATTTCTGTTTAACGGAGAGAAGATTTTCTCCACACATTTCTAAACATAATAGTTTTAATAACTCATTTCTAATAACTGATTTATTAATTATTGTATCTTTGCCATGATGACAGTAAATAATGTTTGACTAGATATTTTAAAACAATAATATACAGCTTAAAGTAACATTTAAAGGTTTAACTAGGTTAATTAGGTTAACTAGGCAGGTTAGGGTAATTAGGCAAGTTATTGTATAATGATGGTTTGTTCTGTAGACCATTGAGAAAAAATATATAGCATAAAGGGGCTAATAATACTGACCTTAAAATAATTTAAAAAAAATTAAAAACTGCTTTTATTCTAGCCGAAATAAAACAAATAAGACTTTCTCCAGAAGAAAAAATATTATCAGACATACTGTGAAAATTCCTTGCTCAGTTAAACATAATTTGGGAAATATAAAAAATTAAAATAAAAATAAAAATTCAAAGGGGGCCTAATAATTCTGACTTTAACTGTACAGTATATGAGGTCTTGTAATTGTGTCCCCTTTCACCTCAGTGTTACTACCTGGGAGCTTCCAGTGATTCTGCAGCCAAAGTGACAGGTGAGGTGATTCGCCCCCTCAGTGCACATGTTCCTGTCCACAAAATCTGCCAGAGGCTTCAGCGCAGGGACGGCCAGATCTGTGAGCTCAGATATGGTAAGGTAAACTTACAAGTAAATATCCTTTAAAGAGGCCATATGATGCTTTGTGATGTCTTCCTTTTCCTGTTATGTCATTTATTAATTTGTGCTTCCTTACAAAGAACACTGCTCCAGACCTGCATAAAACAGATCATATATAATCTCCATAAAATAAAAAGAAATGAGATTTAAAAATCAGCTAAATACTGCTTAAAGGCAAACACACAAAAAGGCAAGGCTTCAGTTGGTTTTTGTATTAGTGCTGTATGTTGTGTAGTGTGTACTGTCTTTTTGTAAACTACAAAACCCTGATTTGGTGAAAACGGTGATGTTATTCATATGCATATTACGTTTTTGGGCACTGGCGAGTATGTCACGTCAAAACCATAAACGTTGTGGAGTTTGTTGTGAAATACGTTTGATATATATCTACTGGCCTGGCATGCGTAACGTAAAAATATAAACAGGAAAAACCTTTCTGTTTTTAGTACATTGTTGTCCTGCAATCATTACTTTATGAATACTAAATAAAAGTCATGATTGATTACAGTAACGGCCCATCAGCATAAACACTTCACATTTACTTTGAATGGGTGACAAGCGTTGCTGAACTGAATTGTGGGTCCATCTGTACCGCTTCAGTGGCGTTGCTCACTGCAGAAGTTGGGACTTTCTCAACTTTTCAAGTGCCAACGGAAACGTCAGCCAATCACATCGCTGTATGCAAATACACCAGCTCAGACAGTGGGCGATTGCTGACTAACTTCAGATACACCCTCTGTAAAGCGTTGTCGCTGAAGCCCTGTGTGAATCGGGCGTGAGGCGCATTATACTTTTCAAAACAGACTTTAGGTGACTGGCCAATCACAACGCACTGGGTCAAGCTGTCCAATCAGAGCATTTTCTCAAGTTTGAAAGCGTAATTCAACCAGAAATTTTCAGATAGAATGGGGATAGAGGTTCTGATCGAAACTAAAGAGGAGCTGAGACTTTTAATTCAGTATACTGATGTATTTCCTACTAAAATGGAATATTGAGTAGGAGGGCAGAGTTTTCTTTTTGCGCATCCTTCCTTCATAGCAAACTTTTGCTTAAGAATATTGTTGCTGAACCAAAAAATAAATAAAAATCTTTTCAGTGTTCTTACTTTTAAAATGAATTGAATATTAATTACAAATTAATTGTTCGCCTAAAGAAATAACAATGCGCGCTAGCAAAATAAACATAGTAAATTTGGATTTGACACAGACTTTAGAGTATATGTCAACCCATTAAACAAAATTACCTTTCAAAGTAGCATTATATGGCCTCTAACTGTGCTAACAACATATTAGGGTTTGAAATATTCAGAAATACTTGTCTACAAACTTTTGACACATACATATGCTGTTCTCCCATAAACAGAGCGTCCGGTTCTTGACTGGAGCAGAGAAGCTTTGTCTAAAATGCGAGTGTTGGAGCTGAAGAGAGTCTTGGCCTCATGGGGAGAAGATTGCAGAGCCTGTCTGGAGAAGAGTGAATTTATCGCCCTCATCCAGGAGGTGGCCCCCAAACACAGCTCTGCACAGTACAGAACACACACGGAGGAGTTCTGAGGGCCTCCTCGTGCAGCTCCATGCTGGAGACACAGAGTTCTAAGGAGAGGGCCTCCCTGTGCAGCTACATGCTAGGGACACACAGGAGGGGCAGCACGTGCAGCTACTCTCAGGGACACTTTTGAAAATGCACCGAGACTCCTAACTTACAATGCTTTTTATAATGTTAATTGCGAGTAGCCTGTGCAATATGTGCACATTTCCCCAGTGTCTCATTCTCCTTTACCACTGTAAGCATTTTCACCCGCACACTCAAAATAAATGACTAAGCTTTATTAGTGTCTGTGATTAAGAGGTTGCTTGCAGAGATGCTGGCTATTTTTCTTGTCCAGCAGTTTAATTTGTTAAGGGACCCAAGCTTGTGTTAAGCCTTTAGGCCACTGTTTCCCAACCCTGTTCCTGGACGAACACCAACAGTACATATTTTAGATGTCTCCCTTATCTGACCCGTTAACTTCAGGTTTTGGAGTCTCTTCTTATGTTCTGATGAAGTTGATTCAGCTGTGTTTAATTAGGGAGAGGTTGAAAATGTGTACTGTTGTTGTGCCTTTAGGAACAGGGTTGGGAAACACTGCTTTAGACAGCTTATATTTGAACTCCTTGACTGTGTATGAGACTGTTGGTGAGTTAAACAAAACCCGTTAACTTATCGGGATCATATTTCATGATTCGGATCATGCTTTGACACAATCTACATTGTATATGCGCTATACAAATAAAGGTGAATTGAATTGAATTGAATATTTTATTCAGAAAAAAATAATGTTTTGGTAAGATTTTATTTTTATGGTCCCATTTGCACATTTTGTTGACGATGTTTTATCTATAGTAGATGCCAGTTACTTCTCATTTGAGTATTAGTAGACTGTCTGGTTAATATCTATTGATACTGCCCCTTCAACAGACATTGAACTGACTATAAGAAACTTTGCAAGTACATGTCAACTTACACTAACCCTAACCCCAACCTAACAGTCTACTTATAATCTAATGAGAATTAGTTGGCATGTAGATGCAATGTAAGTTAAATTCAACAAAAAATAAAGGGACCATCAAAATAAAGTGATACCAATGTTTTGGATAAATTATAGAAATTAAGCCTTTTTTAAGATCATTATTTTTGCACTGATATTATGGACAATTTCTTTAATAGATCTCTTTGGTATAAAGCAACTGCATGAAAACAATTATTGTAAAATATAGAGGAATTAAATTATATTGTGAAACTGTAGAGATTAAAAATGACTAGCTAACAAATGAGTACAAGTGAATAAAAGAGAAAAGCATTACGTCAAAATTATTGAGTGAAATTATTTGGGGCTCCACTTTGATGATTTCATGTCATCAAATGATTCTCGATCCTTTGGTATATAAACTGTTGTTACAATGCATAACATTTTAGTCTGTGCCTTCTGTAAATTATAGTAAAAAAATTATGCGTTTTAAAAATAATTTCTTTTAAATATTAATTATTTGTATAACAGTTATTATGAGGACTTAAAATAATAGCCCAAATAGCATTAATGAAACATTTTAAGGGGTAGAATATGTTGAATATGGATGAAAATAATGCATAGAATCTTACTGTTTCTTATAAAAATTTCTATACTTAATTTGAAAATTTAATGGTGGCGCAGTGGGTAGTGCTGTCGCCTCACAGCAAGAAGGTCGCTGGTTCGAGCCACGGCTGGCTTTGCATGTTCTCCCCGTTTTCACGTGGGTTTCATCCGGGTGCTCCGGTTTCCCCCACAAGTCCAAAGACATGTGCTATAGGTGAATTGGGTAGGCTAAATTGTCCGTAGTGTATGTGTGTGAATGAGAGTGTATGGGTGTTTCCCAGTGATGGGTTGCAGCTGGAAGGACATCCACTGTGTAAAACATATGCTGGATAAGTTGGCGGTTTACTCCACTGTGGCGACCCCAGATTAATAAAAGGACTAAGCCGAAAAGAAAATGAATAAATGAATGAATTTGAAATTTTAGTGGCAGCACGGTGGCGCAGTGGGTAGTGCTGGTATTGTTGCTGAATAAAAAAATAATTAAAAATCTTTTCAGTGTTCTTACTTTTATAATGAATTGAATATTATTTACAAATTAATTGTTCGCCTAAAGAAATAACAATGCGCGCTAGCAAAATAAACATAGTAAATTTGGGTAAACAGTGGGTAGTGCTGTCGCCTCACAGCAAGAAGGTCGCTTCATTCCGCTGTGGCGACCCCAGATTAATAAAGGGACTGAGCCAAAAAAAAATAGAATGAATGAATGAAATTTTAGTGTGAAATGCAACCTGGCCATCAGTCCTGATTTCATGTGTGTGTGTGTGTGTGTGTGTGTGTGTGTGTATCAATTCCAACATTCAATTCGGTGTCAGTGTGTAACAAATGCATAGATTGCGAAGGGCATAATTATATGTCACTATCCTGACCTCTCGTAAGGATCACATTGTTGTGACACACACACTTACACACACACACAGATGGAACAAAAGACGCCAACGCAACCGTGCTGATGTTTACATCTGGTGCGTTTCCATAGCGATCACAGAACCTTTCATCCTCAGCTTATGATGCTACCGGATTTTGCTGACAAACTTTTTATGTCATAAAACAGAACCAATCAGCCACAAGACCATCCATCGACGGGGCTCGTTTGCTCTCCTCTCATCTCTCTCTCTCTCTCCCACCCCCAGGCTCTCTCATTCACAATCCCCCTTTTTTACCATCCAGTTCTGCTGTTCTCCTGTAATAGCTGATGAGAGAGAGTGAGAAGAGAGAGAGACTGTGAGTGAGATTCAGGCCTTGCCCACGCAAAGAAGTGGGAGACTGAACCTCTCTCTATACGCTCTCTCTCTCTCTCTCTCTCTCTCTCTCGCACACACACACACAGTCAGTGTATCATGCTTGCACTGAGTGGGCTGAGCTGAGCATTCCTGTCATACAGTAACAGTCTCTCTGCCTCCGCACTCTCTCTCTCTTTCCCTCTCTCTCCCTCTATTTCTCTCTTTCCCTTTCCCTCTATCTCTCCTCTTTTCTCCCTCTCTTCTCTTTCTCACACACATACGTTCCAAATACACACATTAACACACTTATAGACTTTCACAGACCAGAGAAGGACCCTCTGAGAGGAAGTCGAGATGGTGTGGAATGTGTGCCCTGGTTTTATTAGGTAAGTTCTACGATTTTCCAAAACAGTCAGTGCGGGAGCGTCTGAATGACTTGAAGTGAGTGTTTGCTAGAGTCATTTGTGTCATCTTAAGGCTTTTCCGTGTGTCATATTTGGTCTCGCTGCGGATTTCACTACAGGGATTACAGAACACTTTTTCCTGACAGGCAAAATCTGTGTGTGTGTGTGTGTGTGTGTGTGTGTGTGTGCGCCTGCCTGGATGAGGATGTGTGAATGAGTGTATGAACTGCTCTTCCTCAGGTAAACCGGCTGAATTTTTTTGCAGAATAGACAAGACGTCGCCTTCCCTTCTTTACCTGCCGCTTTCTGACGTCCTAATTTCTGTCGTGACTGAGGCCAATCTATTCAGCCCTAACGCCCACACATTAAACCATCACACTCTCTGTTTCTTCTCCTTAATTTGCTCCCTCTCCAATTCCCCCCCTTTTTTCTGCATCTCTTTAAACATCTGTGTGGCTCTCCATGCACGTGCAGTCTTTCGCAGGAGATGCCAGAGGATGCTCGCTCCAGATTTATGCGTTTGGCCCTTTAAAAGCAGGCAAAGTTTCCTGGTGAACCATTTTTCTGGTTGCCATAGTGATGAGCGAGGACTTGGAGAGGTGCAGTGGTACTGGGATGCAGTGACAGCTCTTAGCATGTGAATTCTCACACTGAGATATGGAGATGCACTGAGACTCTGAACAGAGACGGTGATGAGGTGAGACGCCCACGAACGCACATCGCTATTGCTCACAGCGCTCTTTGGCTGATCAGACTGTTCCTGGATCTGTATACGGAGGTGACAAGAGCCCGAAGGGGGAGGAAACCATGTGGGGATGAGTGTGAGAGGGGATTTATGCATGTGCAGTGATTAATGTTGAAGAAAGTGTGTCTGTGTGTGTGTGTGTAGTTACTCGACGCAGAAGTTTTGCATTTCTTTGCTGCTTTGAAACTTGACTTTAGGAGAATGCAATTACATGCATATTACAATTGAAGATTTGTAGCGAGTTGCTAGAATTAAGAATGAATGTTAAATAATGCATTCATAATGTGAATGTTAACAGAGATGGTTAAAGATTCTGGAATTATGTAGCTGCATAACACAAATGAACACTGAATAGTGGATTTAAACCATGCATGTTTTGCATTCATTGCTCTAATATCACAGATACTCAGTATTGTGTTAAATAGCATTCTAGTGTCAGTGTAAAACTAGTCTAGTCTAAAAACTAGGACATCTGCAGTGGACTGTAACTATTTTTGAATAATTATTTTACATGTAGCAGCTTCAGTTTACAATTGACGACAATAAATAAGAGTACACTGAATATTTATACTGTGCTATAAAAAATATAATACAGGAATATTTAAATGAGCTGCAAAATGCTAAATAATGAATAAATTATAAAAGAAATGGAAGCATCTACAAACGCCGGAGTTCAAAAGGCTACACTGGTAATGCACTATGAAATTTCAATTAAATTTTTATCACTTCAATTGAAGCTGGATCAAATGATCATCAAATTCTAGCTTAATTTTTTATGATGATTATATAATTTGTATTAGAAAAACGATACTTTTATTCTTTAGTATTAATATGGTATTTTCACAATTAAAAATAAATAAATAAACATGCATATTCAGGGCTTGACATGATCTTTTTTGATCACCAGCCACTGTGGCTAGTAGCTTTCCAACGTCACCATTTTCATTATTTAGTTGTTGGGAAAATATATTTTATATGCATAAATTTGACTCTGGCATGTTAAAATTACTCGATTTAAATGATGTGTTATATCCATATGCCTCCTTAACTTTTTTATTTCACATGACTTTTTAGGGCTCAACACTAAAGATTTACCATTGTTCTTCTCTGGCTACACCAAACAAATTATTTCCTTGCCACAAATTAAAAAAATGTGTCAAAACAAGCTAAATATAGCTGTAAACATATACATTTTATTCAACAAAAATGTTCTTAAAAAATAACTGAAATTTAAAAAAATTATTCTCATTTATCTAAAACTATACACAGTAGTTTGTTCAGACTAAAGGTTTCAGATCATCAGGTAACTAAAGATAAATGGAAAGATATTCTCCCATTAAAGCAATGCTATTGTAAAGGATGATAATTTAATGCATATTAACAAAAATAACTGCACGCAAAAGAAAGCAGGTGAAAAACATTCTGTGTACGATAGTGAAGGGATGATCAGGTGCACACGGTTAACGTTAGACCCAGTAATGATCTGTTCAAAGAATGGTTAAAGTGAAAGCGGCAACAGCTGCAGCATACAAAAAATCTGGAGATCTCTTGAAAGTAGCAGGACAGTTTTTTTCCAATCTAATCCAAAGAGAAACAATCGCACCAGTTGTGTTTCCAGGTATGGTTGTTTTGCGCAAGGAAACGGGAGCTTTTAAGCACTCGCGCTCTTCACATCAGCTGTGCCTCGCTCACAACGTCAGTGAGCGAGGATCGCCTGTCTCACCGTGCGCCTGATCATCCTCTCATTCGGTATTCACCTGCTTTTATTTGCTTGCGCTAACAGTTATCAATCGTTCTACTTCTCGACTCTAAGAGCACATTTGCATGCATATTGATAAACGGTCATAAAATAACATTCTAATCTTTAGGGACGAGGCAGCTCTCACGATTTAAACATTATTTTCAGCCAGCCAAAGTGGCTAGTGGGGGTGTCTGTCTAACCCGCAACAACTTAAATCTACCTGCATTTGGCAGGCGTTAATGTCAAGCCCTATGCATATTACCTATTAAACTACCCAAAGGCAACTAAATTAAAGCATTAACTATGTTGTCTCATATTAAGAAAGGCAGCAGCCTTGCAACTTCAGTCAAGCTCTTACCCACAGATCCAGACGTCAAGGTGTGTCTTATGTAACAGAGCAGCAGCAAGCTCATGTGATTTCTCCTTGATCTGATGGAATCAAAAGCAAATGAAATCAGGATTTTTGCAGCTGTCATCTATCACAGCGCCTTCAAATATTTATGCATTCAGCATTAAAGAACTGTACTCAAACGACTACAATATCACTGCTATATTGTCGATTCCTGTAATTGTGTTGCAGAGGCCCTTCAGCGTGCGGTGGAAATAGAAACGTTACTGTTCTGAAACCGTATGTGTGTGAGAGAGAGATTTGTAGGAAGGAGTGTGGGTGTCGGTAGCCTTTATTTCTGTTTCACATTCAAGTGTGCGAGGTGAATTTTTGTGTTGCCTGAGGAAAGAGCGGAGTTATCAGAAGCATGCAGCCTTTCCTATACTTCCTGCAAAAACATCCCGAGGAGCCTCGGCCCAATCCAGCCAGGAAGAAGGGCAGGAAGTTGGGCTGAGATCACGGGAAGTAAATTACAAAGCCAGAAGGGGCTTAGTTTGAAAACAGGTCCAGTGGAAGCTTCTAGGGACCACAGCCATGCTGCTTTAAAGAAAACATACAGTGTAGCTTCAGATTTGTGTATGTGTGGGAGTAGCGATGATCCTATATTTAAAATTGATGGGATTATGAAGGTTTTCTTATTTCTTTGTTCAATTCACGCTGCCATCTTTTTAAACATGCTTTAATAAATTCATCTCTTATTTATCCACTCAAAATGCATATAATCTCTTGTTGCTCTATTTTAGCCTCCTCAGATATACAATGATACGTCAGTGGCTTTAGATATGATGTACTTAAACATATAGTCTTACCTGAGGAGACACTGGTGATTGGTTGAGATACTGGAACGCTTGTTGCTTATTGGTAGCAGTCAACGAGCGATGCTTTTGGTTGGTCGAGATGCTTTGAGATGGTCTGGAAAACTTCCTGCTGTAATTTCCTCTTTCCTGCTGGTTTTCCTGCTCGTCAATATTCAGCATCAGGGCTGGGCTTCAAGTGTCCTGAAATCTCAGAGCTCAGGGGAAGCGCCAGCACATTCAGGCCCTGCTTTTTTACAAACAAACAAAGTGGAATACCGGCAGAAAAATCAATGGAATAAGGACAGAAAGCTCTGGAAAGTTCTCAAGATTGTATATGAAGCTTCACATGGGAAGTCCAGGTCGAAGGTGAACTCCTCCTTGTTTCCTTCTTATTCAATACGTGTAGCTTTTATTTTGCTTCCTATGCTTATTGTTAGGGATTTGACAAACCTCTAAACATAAATACTGAACTGTGTCATGAACTTGTCTGTTTTGTGCTATGAATGATATTGAAATGTAATGGTTATTGTTAAAGAGAGGTGTGCAATCACACTTCTAAGTGATCAGACTTTGCCAGCCAGAAAACACTTGCAACGAGGAAGGGAAATTTCCTGAATACTAAACACTAGCCAAGTACAACCTACTGTATCATTTAGCCACTTCCTTGAAAACACTCAGAATATTTTAGCATCATGAGACTGTCAAATATTGGGTTATTTGTAACAAGAATACGCATTTGGCCACTATTTCCTTAAACAACCTCTATATCATGTAATTAAGTGATTAGTAGTTATCACAGAGCTTGTTATTTCACTTCTCTGACTGAGTTGTGCATCAAGTTGTCCTTTCAGATCTCAGTTAAACAAAGCTCCTGATGATCGTACAGTAAAACGAAGCTGCTGCGGATGATACTTACTCTTTACAGGGATTTTCCATCTAATGTTCTCTGTGACAATGTCTGTTACGTAATAGGACTTCCCTTCTGTCTCCGTGGACAATAGTCAAGAGTGTCTGAAATGTTTTAGCTTGTGTGTGATTGCATTGGAATGAGTGAGTAGGTGGACGGCTACATGTGGCCGGCTGTGATAATAGTATGGTAAAAGAATGAGTGTGTGATGCTGCATATATTCCTTTCCCTTGAGACTTAGTGTGACTGAGAATGTAGATGGGTATTTATCCTTCTGAGGGATGCAAAATGAATCTTTTGACTTAAAATCAATAAAGCATGTGGTCAGGAGGATCTGCTGAAGTTTAAATCGAGCCTCAGAATGGGGAAGAAAGGTGATTTAGGGGAGTTTGAAAGTGGCGCCAAATGGGCTCATGTGATATACTAGGATTTCACGCACAATCATTTTAAGGGTTTAAAGGCAATGACCCTAAAAACAGAATACAACTAATGAGTTGTAGTTTAGCGGATTAAAATGCCTCATTAGCTATGTTTCCATCCATCTATTTTAATGCGCATTTTGGATATGCACATAAAAAATGGTTGAAGGAAACCCCAAGATGCACAAAACGTATGTGCATAACTGAGTAGGATAATTTTTTATTCGATAAGAAAGAAGTGCAAAAACTATGATGGAAACACTTACTAAACAAATTCCAGTATGCACATTCAAAAAAGTCATGTGATTTTGCTATAATAGATAATGTGATGATAAAAATGTGTGTGAATGGAAAAACCAGCAGGCTGAGCACATTTGAATACATCTAAAATGTTGTTTTGGTCGTTCTAAAACGCCTTAGCTGTTTCAGTATTAGTGTTATTATATAATTAATTACTTCCAGAATAGTCAAGAGCATCTGTGCTCCACGTCTCATGTCTTCAGACGCCACCACACATTCATTGCATCTCGGCAATGTCTTCTGAGGCGCAAGTAATTTAATAGATAAGATAAAGAAACGATTCACACAGCTTCTTCTACCACAGCAAATTACGTTTTTACTTAGGATATTTGGTGACAGTTAATCAGGAACTGACGATTTTGTTCTCTTTGACTACTTGGATGGAAACAATGCTTTATTGCACTTCTTTTATGCAATAATCCAGTTTTGCACATACATTTAATTCACATCTTTAGATGGAAAAATAGCTAATGTCTGAGGTCAGAGAAGAAATCTAGATTGCATGAAGCTAACAGGGAGACAACAGTATCTAAGGTGTGCAAAAGAGCATCTTTGAAGCAGATGAGCAGAGCTACAGCAGCAGATGACCACGAGACCTCTCTTGCTGGCTAAAAACAGCAAAGTGAGCCTTCAGTTTATACAGGCTGACCAAAACTGGACAACATTGGATTTACCATTAGATTAGAAAGGATTGGCTTGGACAGATGATTCTCAATGTTTGAATCAGAAAGTATTGATTCATTCTTCTTTTGTACAAATCATTCAGGATGTTATAGGTGATATAACAGTGTGGGGAATATTTTCTTCATACAATATTGGAAAATGTAAAAAGGTCAGGTGATTTTCAATTTATGCTGCACCATTTAAAAAGAATGGACCCAATCTGATTTGTACTAAGAGTCCAAGTTGTTGCTGGTGGTGTAATCGGATTAGGATATTCTGTTGCCAAATTTTGAGCTTCTTATTCCTAACTGAGCATTGTTTAAACACCATAGACTAGCTGATTATTGTTGCTGACCATGTCCATCCGTTTAAGACAAGAGTGATGGCTACGTCCACTAGGATAACATGTCATCTCACAAAGCTCAAATAATCTGGTTTCTCGAACATGACAATAAGCTCAATGGTAATGGAGTATCTTTGGACTGTGGTAAAAAATTTCATGCACAACTATTTGAAGGGTTTAAAGGCACTGCTATGAAATACAGGAAACAACTGATGAGTTGTAGTTTGGTGGATTGAAATGCCTCATTTTTTAAGGTCAGAGAAGAGTTTAACAACTGCTTGAAGCTAACAGGGAGACAACAGTATCTTAAATGACTTCTTTACAATGAAGGTGTGCAGAACATCTTTGAACACATAAGTCAAATCTTGAAGCAGATGAGCTACAGCAGCAGATAACCACACGGAGACCTCTCTTGTCAGCTAAAAACAGCAAAGTGAGCCTACAATTTATATAGGTTGACCAAAACTGGACAACATAAGATTGGAAAGTATTGGCTTGGTCAGATAATTCTCAATTTCTCAATCAGAAAGTATTGATTTATTCTTCTTCTGTACCAATCGTTCAGGATCTTGTGTGGGGAATAATTTCATACAAAATTGGAAAATGTAAGAAGACTGGCCTGGTCTGGTGATTTTCAATTTATGCTGCACCATTTGAGTAGTATGGTGAGAAAGAGAAAGACTGGACCCAACCTGATTTGTACCAACAGTCCAAGTTGTTGCTAGTGGTGTAATGAATCTGTTGCCATATTTTGAGCTTTTTATTCCTAACTGAGCATTGTTTAAATGCCATAGTTGATCTAGCTGATTATTGTTGCTGACCATGTCCATCCCTTTATGACAAGAGTGGAATCATGTAATGGCTACTTTCACTAGGATAACATGTCATCTCACAAAGCTCAAATAATCTGGTGTCTTGAAGATGACAATAAGCTTAATGGTAGCGGAGTATCTTTGGACCATGGTAAAAATGGAGAATTGCATTAATCATGTGTGGGAAACAAATCTGCAGATGATACCCTGTCATGCTGCATCTATGCTGCAAAAAATTAAGGCTGTTTCTTTATTCAGAGGGTTAAGTATTTGAAATGGGTGTCAAGTTGAGTTGAGTGCTGGTGGTTTGTTGCTGGTGATGCTGTAGGAGGAGGACCGGCTGTAAGTGTGTGTGTGTGATTTTGCACAGCTGTCTCAATAGAGGAAGTGGTAGCACACCAGAACAAGCAAAGTGCTGAGTTTCCATGGCAACTTGGGATGCAGGGTTCCCTCAATTTCCATTATTCCCAAGTGGATCTGCTTCACAGTGTCCATGGCAACCACTCACAACCAATGGAGTTCCTCTCGCTCTCTCTCATCTCTGTCAAACTCTCTTATCCTGTCATTTGATCTTGTCATTTGTGGAAAAATGTCATCTCCATGCTTACGTAAAGACGTCATTACCTGTCACTGTATGGCTTTATTAGCCACAAAAGCTTGTGATTGTGTGCTATAACACAGCTCTGCGCATATATACATATGGGTCTTGCTAGTATACAGGTGAATCAGATATTAGACCTCACAAGATCACCATAAAACAGTACGTTAGAATGAGTCTGACTGAAACTGCAGCTATATGTTGTTTTGTAGGGTTGTGAGGCCGGCGTGTTGAGCAGAACGCACACACACTCACACACACACACTTTCTCCCGGAGCATGCCTATCAGTCCACCTGCCGACGGCAAACATGAGGCTCTCGACCGGCCGTGGCAACAACACGCCCCTACCAACGGTAACCACGGAGATGACAGTATTCGGACCTCTCCTGGGAGTAAATCTACCTCCGAACCTATGGAGGATCTCCACGGAAACGCAGTTGTCATCCGCATCGGAATCCCTGATCTGCAGCAAACGGTGAGTGCTCTTTTTACTGTGCTCTCATATGCATATGCAGGCTCATTCTCTCCTTTGAAATGGCTGCACTGCAGCACAGGAGTAGAGAGTGGCAGTGATTGGTACAGACCGAGTTGTTGATTCTGCGTGGGAGTAAGGGGTGTGTGACAGAGGCTTACAGCATGTCGTCTACATGCATGCATGTTTCTGTGCAAGGACCTACAGCCATTTGTGCTGAAAGATGCATGTCGAATTATGTGCACGGTGTAATCCAAAACTGCACTTTTTTGGATTTAATGTTTAACATGAATTCACTTTTGAACCTAAATGATGTTAGATGGAGCATATTTACATAATCCATCCAAACACAATAATGCATACAAACATAATTTGTCGTTTTTTTCCAGTATCCACCATAACGCTTTCTGTCAGCAGTTTTGAACTTTGAAGCTGAGTTTGGTCTTTTTGTAATCTGCTGGGTTTCGAATCATGGAAAGCTGCAAAAGTAACCCATTTTATTAATTTGCTAAACATTGTATTTGACTTAGCTAATTAGAAGAGGTCATAATGAACATTTTCCAATTCCTTTTAGTGTGTTTTAGTTGCTGTTTGAGCATCAAAAACATCCTCTAAAAGTTCACCCCAAAGTTATTCTCTATGCACCATCTTTAAACTCTTTAGTCCTCTTCTTTCAGGAATGTATTTGTCACAACATAAAAATTTAAATAAGTAGTTGAGTTGGGTTAAAGGGATAGTTCACCCCTCAACTAAAAATTGTGCTCACTATTTACTCACACGTTGCCATTTATTTTGTTTTATTTTATTTCATTAAAATGTTCTCCTTTTATTACAAGTGTTGCTGGAGTTGCCTATTCTCACTATTTACTCACTCTCATAACCTTTATGAGTTTCTTTCTTCACAATATAAGTTATTCAGAAAAACGTTAGAAACCTGTAACCACTGATTTCCATCGTAGGACAAAACAAGTACTATGGACGTCAATGGTTACAGGTATTATCCTGCATCTTTCAAAATATCCTCTTTTGTTTTCAACCGAGGAAAGAAACTCTTAAAGATTTGTGAAGGATGAGTAAATGATGAAAGAATTTTGATAATTGTGTGAACTATCACTTTAATAGTGAGTTTCCTTCTGCAAAAGGGGCAGGGAGGAGCAGCTCATGGGCATTTAAAAAAACACACCATTTTTTCCCCACCCAATATGGGACATTCACAGCGTACTATTAATAAAGGTGCTGTATGTACGTTTTAGACTCTTCTAAAGCATAAAAATATCATAATATGTTAAGATATTAAAGATATTTAAGAAACATGCTAAGTGAATGTTTTTGTTGATCTGAAAAACAATGCTCAAGTCAGAAATTCTGCTTTGAAAATGTGTGTTACGTGCAGGAACGTCTGTTTATATTTTAGTTCTGTTAACCCGCCCAATGCCACTTTAGCCAATTATATTTTAGCACCCCAGGTATTTAATTCATTCATTCAGAAAAGCATGTGTCCGTGACCGAAATGCGACCTCCGGTGGACAGTAGCAGACTCTGAAATGAGATGCAGATTCAGAGTTCCACATGAGGTTATTAATTAGCAAATAATATAAACATTACGAACCCTGTGTCCTAACAACACGCTACGTGACTAGATTTGCAGTAATAAAGCAATGTGACAGTTTGCACCAGACAAAACATGACAGAAATTTAAATACAGCCATTCAGAAGCACAGAATATGCACTCACTCACGAAATGGTAAGCTTTATGATCTAATTAATACATATTAAACTGAATAAGATTATTAAATGTACATGCTGAATCACTGATATGTGTTGGTTTGCACTGTGTCACAGTTCCAAAGTTCAATTTCAAATGGTTTATTTTACTTTCAAGATCTGAGGTGACTATCTGCTGCTGCTTTAGTATGTAGTATGGCAATAAATGTCATGTAAAATGGCATTCAAACTCACATTACAAGCATTTAACACTGAATAAAGCGCATGTGGTGTACCTGAGGTGATCATCGTCAGTTTTTGTTGTTCAGCTGCAAGAAATCGAAGCTGTTTCTAATATATTAATTTCAGGTGTTGGTTAGGACAAAAACTTCTTTTAATATGGAAAATATTCCTTCAATCGCGTGACGTTGCTTTTATTTAGGACACGATTTAAATCAGGCTTTAGGCTTGTTAGACTCGCTCCTGTTGGTCCTCAATCTGGCATCCTGCACTTGATTTTCTTTTGATCCAGTAATGCAATACCTAGTTCAATCACTGGTGTCAAACTTACATACTGCACCTTTAAAAAAATCAGTTAGGTATTACAAGCTAATACACAACCAGAATCTTAGATTACATCTTGTAAAAAGGGCATAAAAGGACGCTCGAAAGATGTCATGAGTTCAGAACATCCTCACTGACTAATGATACGCACATATCTGCGAACAAATAGAGCAGGCCTTGATTTCCTAATCGATCTTAAGCGAAGTCCAAAGTCTGCTGTGTTTAAAGGAAATATTAAATGGAGAGATTTAATTTTATAGATTTGAACTAATTGCTGCAGTAAACATTGTGGCATTTAAGGACACTTGATGGATTCAAATTGCACATTAATAATTAAGCGTAGTTGGTCTAGTCAGAACTATTATGCGCTGCAGTCGCTCTATACTCATGCCTCAGTATATGTTGCAGACTGGACCTGCATTTCCCATATGTCATCTCATCTATGATTTTGCATCCTGTATGTAAATGTCCCCCCCCCCACCCACCCAAAACACTTGTCATTTATATATAAATGTTGTAAGAGTCTGTACTATGTGTGTTTCCAGAAATGCCTGCGATTGGACCTTGAGGCTCCAGTGTGGGTTTGTAAGCAGCGAGTACTGGTCACTCTGACACAAAGCCTGACCGATGTGCTTAACTATGGCCTCTACCTCCCTGCCTTTAATGGGCGTGCCGGAAAGTTCCTCGATGAGGAGAGATTGCTCAGGGAGTATCCTCTCCCTACGGTCACACCTGTACCATACCTAGAGGTGCACAAACACGCTGACGTAGAGCTCTCGCTTAATACATTACTGCCCCATGTTGCTTGTGTTACTATCATTTACCTCTTAATTCATTTGTGTGACTTCAGTTCCGTTACAAGAGGCGTGTTTACACTCAGAGCCATGTAGATGACAAGCAACTGGCCAAATTGCATACTAAGGTAATGTTTAACATTCATGTGCACTACCATTATATAGTTAGGAGTTGGGAGAGTTTTTTTCATGCATTCCAGGATGCATTGGATTGTGCAGAGTTTAAATTTATAATACTACTAAAAATAAATAGTATAGTAATAAAAAGTATAGTAATAATTAATGTAAAGTAATGAATAGTGTATTTTAAACACTAAAAAAACACTGATTATAAGAAATGTTTCTCGAGCAAATCAGCATATTAGAATAATTGCTGTAATGATGCTAAAGATGGAACTATTATGATGGAATAGATTTGTCTAGTTTAATTTGCAGTCCTATATTTTACAATATCACAGTTTTTACAAAATTTTGGATTAAAAAAAATGCTGCTTGGTGAGCATGCGACTAAATTTTGAACAATATAAAAACATATTGATGAAAAAAATAATAATGAAAAAAATTATGTGTAAATCAGCATATCAGAATAGTCGCTATCATGAAGCTGAAGGTGGAACTATTAATTAAATGGATATTGTAAATGTAATTTGTTTCATTTAACTAGCAGTTCTAAATGTACAATATGACAATCTTAAAAGTATGTTTTAGAATAAAAATGCTGCTTGGTGAGCATGAGACTTATTTACATAAATGTTTACCAGTCTCAAAGATTTGAACAATATAAAAAAATATTGATAATAAAAAAAGTGTTCAAATCAGCATATTAGAATAATCGCTATCATAATGCTGAAGATGGAGCAGTTAATTAAACAGATATTGTAATTTGCTTAATTTAATTAGCAGTTCTATACAATCAGAATTATTAGCCCCCCTTTGAATTTTTTTTTCTTTTCTTTTTTAAATATTTCCCAAATGATGCAGAGCCAGGAAATTTTCACAGTGTGTCTGATAATATTTTTTTTAATTTATTAAAAAACTATTTTAAGGTCAAAA
Organism: Danio aesculapii; assembly: GCF_903798145.1. Classification (NCBI taxonomy): domain Eukaryota; kingdom Metazoa; phylum Chordata; class Actinopteri; order Cypriniformes; family Danionidae; genus Danio; species Danio aesculapii. The sequence goes on from NC_079438.1 coordinate 49,838,879, forward strand.
TCATTAGCCCCTTTAAGATATAGTTTTTTTCCCCGATAATCTACAGAACAAACCATCGTTATACAATAACTTGCCTAGTTATCCTAACCTGCCTAGTTAACCTAATTAACCTAGTTAAGCCTTTAAATGTCACTTTAAGCTGTATAGAAGTGTCTTGAAAAATATCTAGTCAAATATTATTCACTGTCATCATGGCAAAGATGAAGGTAAATCCGTTATTAGAAATGAGTTATTAAAACTATTATGTTTAGAAATGTGTTCTGTGTTAAACAGAAATTGGTGGGCTAACAGGGAGGCTAATAATTCAGGGGGCTAATAATTCTGACTTCAACTGTATATACAATATGACAGTCTTTACAGTATGTTTTGGATTAAAAAAATGCTGCTTGGTGAACATGAGACTTACTTTTTTAAATGTTTACCAATCTCAAAATTTTGAATACATTCTTCCATTTAAGAAGTTGTGTCTTATTTAAGAGGCTGCATCCTCCGAAATGTAATAAAATTTGTAATAATTTTTTTCAAAGTGATTTAAAAACTTATTTTAAGCCATCAAGGTTTCGAGGTTTACAGAAGCTGGAAATATAATTCCTTTGCTCCATACACGTACACATAAAAATGTAAACTCTCTATAAACTCACTTTTTAGTAAGACTTGTCATATACTTTTGTTTTTAACATGTGTTTAGATATTCAAATAAAATTAACTTAATTCATACATTTAATCTGGAGTTTTCTTTTAAAAACATCCTTCCGTTATTAGCGTGCAATGAATCTTGGGATGTTCAAGGCTCAAAGGTTGTATCCTTCATTACTTGGGAAACTAAGAATGCATTTTGAGGCTGGGTTTGAAGAACCCTTCAAGTTTTTTTTAAATGAGACAGCCTTCGTCGCGCAATGATGAGGCATCGCCCTTAGAATGCATCCTTCGGTGGAAATGAGACACAGCTTAAGTCTTTTATAACTTTATACAAAACACTGTGCTGTAAGCTAATTACTTTATTTTATTTTTGGTTATTTTATTTATGCTTCTTTTTATTTAGCTACATCGAGAGAGAAAAAAAAAAAACACTCTTTGTCTGTGAATCATTTTGTGCATGTTTGCCGGCATGTCTTTAGAGGATGGGTTTGGAAGAGAGGGCACGTGGTTCAGGCTAGTAAAAGAACACGAATGGCTTACAGCACCTTTAAAATGACCATAATCTATACAGTTCGGTTGCAATTATCTTCTCCCTTCAAGTCCTCTTAAAGTCCAAGGTTTCTTGCAGCAAATAAATAAACTAAATTTAGTTTTGCATGACTATTTTCAGACACTACATCTGTACTCAAAAAGTAAATATCCATTACCAATGACAATTTTTTGTCATTACTTTAATTGCAATAATAGCTTTTTAGGTTGATCTTTTTTTACCATTTTCTGTTGCTGCCAGGCAAATTTAAAGAAGTTTATGGAGTATGTTCAGCAGAGGTGTGTGGACAAGGTCTGCCGGTTCCTGGAGAAAGGGCTGGACCCCAACTTTCATGATAGTGATAGCGGAGGTGAGTGCTAGATTTCTTTCAAAATACTTCATGTAGGACAAAAGTTTCCAAAAGACAGTTTCCTAGTATATTTTTAGTAATTGTTATGTAACTTATTTTGGGACTGTGTTGAAAAAAAAAACAGGTTGGCTTACATTTTTAAGCTAAATCAAAGTAACTTTAGGAGTTATTTGAACTTATATCATATTAAACTGACTTAAAACAGCTTGCGTAACTTATCAAATTAAGTTAGAACATGATTAACTTAGTTTAATAAGTTAAAATGAACTAAAAACTTGTTGTCAGGACTAATTGATCATATAATTTTTACAGTGTAGTACTTTTATCGTGTTATAATTGGCTGGTATTTTTCTAATTTGCCTTATTTTGTAAATCTTGCCCTTTAAATCATAGGTCTCAAACTCAATTCCTGGAGGGCTGCAGCTCTGCACAGTTTTGCTCCAACCCTATTCAAACACAGCTGATCCAACTAATCAAGGTGTTCAAGACTACTAGAGACTATTAAGCAGGTGTGATTTTGAGGTGGTTGGAGCTAAAATCTGCATAGTTGTGGCCCTCCAGGAATTGAGATTGAGACCACTGCTTTAAATGCTTTAGACTGCTTTAGTCTCTGCTTCACGTGATTACAACTGTGTACACAACGTCATAGTTGAACAAGCTATTTTTCTGAACCGGTACATTAAAATAATCAGAAAAAATGGTTCATGGAAAATCTTATTTTTTACAGTCTGCAAAATAACCCAGGTACCTTGATGTCAAAACGACATATAAAAAAACACACAAATCAAAAATGTAAATCGATTTGATGTCAATTGATTACTGTAAAGTTTCCCAGTGATGGGTTGCGGCTGGAAGGGCATCCGCTGCGTAAAATATATGCTGGATAATTGGTGGTTCATTCCACTGTGGCGACCTCAGATTAATAAAGGGACTAAGCCAAAAAGAAAATGAATGAATAAATGATTACTGACAAAAATGACTGTACTGTAATCAATTTTGATGTATTTTTGGACACCAGATGTTAATTTGATGTTGTTTTGACATCAAGATGCACATGCATTGTAGGGATGCAAAATCCAGTGTGAATCTGTCATCTGTAATTGAAGCTTTCAGATAAATAAATGTTTTCTAATATTAAAATACTTTTTGTGTCATTATTTTGGTGGTCGAAAGGGCATCAATGTTTGGATGTCACATTGATGCATTTAAGATGTGTTTTTGGATGTCGTTTAAACATCAAGGTGCCCGCTGGGGAGCAACACGAACATTCTGCAAAACATCTCATTTTACACTCTCCATGAGCAAGCACCAGAGAAGGCCCATGCTCAATAATTTATGAAATGAACAACAAGATGAAAGAAAAACAAATGTTTCGGACGTGATCTTTCATCTGTGTTTTCATCTTTCCATGAACAAACAAAATAGTAAAGTGTTGGAACAGCATAAACAAACGATGACCAGCGAACTATTCCTATTAAGTTTGCCTTCATTAACATTTAGGCTACTCCAATGAATGTAAATCAAGAACAATGCTAATCAGCCAACAGCATTCGACAAAATGAGCCAATCATGCATTCACTAAAGCTGATTTGACATTTAGCATTTTTAATCATCTCGGCATGCCTGTGTGTGTGTGTGTGTGTGTGTGTGTGATGTTTCCAGAATCTCCTCTCACTCTCGTGGCCCAGCTGGACACTTGTGCCGATCTGATTAAAGTGTTGAGGAGCGGAGGAGCCCATCTGGACTTCAGAACCAGAGACGGACTGACGGCGCTGCACAAAGCGGCCCAAACGCACAACCATGTAGCATTGACTGTGAGTTGATGCACTTTTCCCTCCCACACGCACAATCCAAAGAAAGACTCATCCTTACACAACTCATCGCAAGCTGTTGGGAGCCTGTGCACATATGTCCGTCATATTTGGTGTGCTGTCCGCAGACATTGTTGGATCTGGGAGCGTCTCCGGACTATAAGGACAGTCGTGGGCTCACCCCGTTATATCACAGTGCCATGGTTGGGGGAGATCCGTACTGCTGCGAGCTGCTGCTTTATGATCACGCTCAGCTGGGCTACAGCGATGAGAACGGCTGGCAGGAGATCCATCAGGTAACGTTCATTTTATTTCCTACTTTGCTTAATGCTCATCAAACATAAAGGGAATGATTGCATGAAGTTTCATTCTCCAGCGTGACTAAATATATCCTTTTTATTGTTTGCTACACCTGCAGCGGTGGGTGATCCGAGTGTGTGTTTTTGTACCATAGGCTTGTCGTCATGGAAACGTGCAGCACCTTGAGCACCTGTTATTCTATGGAGCGGAGATGAGCGCTCAGAACGCCTCAGGAAACACAGCACTACACCTGTGTGCCCTCTACAACCAGGTTTACACACCCACAAACACACACATGGACAGACTCTCCATTCTTAAAGGGAATTTCATCTTCAAAAAGGCCATTTACTCACACTCAAGTGCTTCTAAACTTTTATTGAATTCATTTTTTTCTGTTAAACACAAAACAAGTTATTCTGAAGATTTTTGGAAAAAACGGCTACAGACGTCTATAGCAGGAACAAAACAAATCTATAGAACTTTATAGCTGTTTTTCCCCCAACATTCTTCACACTATCTTCTTTTGTGTTCATCAGAAGAAAGAAACTCAAATAGCAAAAGTTAGTCCAATGCACCCGAAAAATGTGGAAAAAGTATTTAAAAGCCTTTACTGACATGACTATTCCTTAAAACAGCACGATATTTAAGGATTAGCCATGCCAATAAAGGCTTTTTAATATTTTTTCCACATTGTTCGAGTGCATTGGACTTACTTTTGCTGTTTATTCTGATGAATCCCTTACCCAACATATTAATTAAGCTACCCCTGAGCACTTTTTGTTTGATTTTGAAACTCAAACAGGTTTGGAACAAGTGGAGGATGAGTAAATGATGAACTTTAGTTCTGGTGAACTATCTGTTTAACTCGACAGCAAAAAATATTATGAATGCTTAGGATGGCAGGTTTAAAAAAAAGTGCAGTATGTATTCTTAGTGCAGTTTGTGCAATTTTGTTGATTGTATTCAATATGAGGATGACCTACTGTTTAAAAAAAATATCAACTATATAGCAAACTGGGCAGAAAACTATATCGCATAATGCAATGCACCTAAATTGTACCTCTGTCTGCACTTAACATCATCTTGACTCATTTTAGCACAATTACATGAAGTATTTCAATATCAGACTAAGTGTAAGTTTACATAAAAACTATTCACTAAAAACCTTTACATTTCTGAATGTTTTTCCTGTACAGACGACTGTATTGTCAAAACCATCCCTGCTATCAAAGATCTACGAAAATAATAAAAAAGGCTGTATTATGCATGATAGTAAATGTCAATATCTTATAGTAAAGAAATATTAGTAGTACTATTTGCTTAAGCAAATACGGTCCTGTAGATCAAAATTGTTTGGGTTTTCAAGTACCCAGCAGGCACACAACGTAATAAGACGTTGATATTAGATTAGATTTAGGTTGTGACATCAGGTGAGCAAAATTCAATGTCTAGCTGGCGTCTAATGACAATGTTATTTTGACGTCCAATAAAGATATCAAATGACATTGATATTTGGTTGATTTTAGGTTGTGTTGGAAAGTGACAAAAATCCAACGTCGAGCCAACATCTTAAACTAACGTCATACTGACGTCAAATACTGACATTTACTCGTCAGGTATGACAACGAAAATCCAACGTCTGATAGACGTCATAGTGGTAACGTCCACACAACGTCAAGCTGTAACATCATCAGACGTTGACATTTGGTTGATTTTAGGTTGGACACTGACGGCAGCCTGACTCAACCAGATTTTCATTTGCAAACAAAATGCAACGTATCCCCATGATGTTTGAGTACAACATCAATCTGACATCATGTTGACGTCCCGTGCCTACTGGGTAGCCCCACATATGATGTCACCGGTTTCACAAATCTGTGATATTGTAGTTTACACTAGGGCTGCACAATATATTGTTTTAGCATCGATATCACAATGTGCACATCTGCAATAGTCACATCGCAAAAGATGCAATGTTGAGTCTGAAATATAGCCAACCATGAGCCACAGAAGACATCTGGTTTGTAGAGTTTGCATGTTTTCAAGGCCTGCGACTGAGCATTTCGAGAAAGTTTAAAACATTTGAGCACAAAAAATTATGATGTATGGAGGTGTAACAAAGATCTACTTTATTTAATTATTTATACAGAATTGATACGATTTATGCAACAAAAAAACGTTTTTCATAGAATTTTGTTTCTGGTCAAAATATCTAGTCTAAATAGCGAAAACAAGATTATTTTACTTACCACATTGGCAGATAATTTAAATAAACAGGGAAAAAAATATTAATTTCTTCTGAAAGTGAAAACAAAACAATATTTTTACTTGATCTAAGAATGTTTTAGATATTTGGACTAGAAACAAGACAAAGAAAAGGAAGAAAAGCATTTAATTGCATTGTGATTATTACATTTTTGTACCTAATTACTGGTAGACTCCCCAGAAAATCTTTTAATATCATAATATTTAATCGCAGAAAAATAAAATATCAGATTTTTCTAATATTGTGCAGCTATAATTACAACACAGATATAATTACAATAAACATTGTCATCGGCCATTGCCCAAATCAAAGTTTTGGTGTAAACAAAAAAAATTTGATCTCCCAAATTAAAAGTTTGTTTTGTTAGTAATCGATCCACTAATATGTAATTCACAAATTTTTGCACCTTTCATGTCAATTTGCAGAGAAAACTAATTGATAATGGTTTTCATAACTGGCCGATTTCTGTTTCACTTAAGTAGATAAACTACTCAGTATATAGTACATAACAGTAAGCCATATGCTAGGACTTTACTGCAACTGTACTGTATATAGTTATCAAACTCAGCTGGACACCAAATCACATACGAAGCCTACACAATTACACAGTGTTATAACTAGAACCTCCTCTCATGTTTTCCATTGCTGTTTCTTTTGTTTTTTCTGCCATATCTACAGGAAGGCTGTGCTAGAGTTCTCCTGTTTCGTGGAGCAAATAAAGAAATCAAAAACTACAACAACCAAACAGCATTTCAGGTAGCACGTCTCAAGGTTCAGCACTAGCTCCTTTACAATTCCTTAAAATAAACGCTCAACATATTGTGCACTTTGTTTCTGGCAGGTTGCTATCATCGCAGGGAACTTTGACTTGGCAGAAATCATAAAGATCCATAAAACCTCAGATGTTGGTGAGTTTGAACCGCTTGAGGCTTCAGGCATTGAAAATCATGGGTCTATTTTAATCTGCACAGCAACACAACACCATTTTACAAGTGTTAGTGGGCTAGACTGTTCACTCAGATTCAAATCCATTACTGGGTATCATTTCAGATAAAGCCTCAGTTTATTATTTAATCTAGTGGATGTAGCACAAGTGCTCCTTTCCGAGTAAAAAAGCAGAAATGACAGCGTTATCACACTAAGCAGCATGGATCTTGTGTGAAATACAAAAAACTATAAAAGGAAAATAGCTTGGTGAAATTTAAGACAGTCAATCTAGATTTCTGTTTAAGAATAAGTAATGTAAACTCTCTGTCATAGCAGTGTGTGGGCTAATCTCTCTATGATTTGTGTGTGTTTCTCTTTGTAAATCTCAGTCATGCTCTGTGTGATGTAATCTGTGAGTCATCTGTTTGTAATTTCTGTGTAATCTCAGTGTCTGTTTCGTGTGCTGATCATCTCTCTGTTTGGTCTTCATGATGTATTTGAGCCACTCATCACTGCAATTTCCTCCTCACGCCCACTTTGTGTGTTTATTTTAAGTTTTTGTAACCCCACAGGTTGTGGTTCTGTACACCTGCAGCATTGATTTATATAGAAACTAAATTGGATCTGATTTAAAGGGGTCATATCATGAATTTTTTTCAGTATATTAAACTTGCTGAATAAATGAAAGTGCGCTTCCTAGTCGATAAAGATTTATTAAAACAGATACGCAATTCAGATTAATCCCTTAAAGGGACAGTTCATAATTTACTCACCCTTATATGGTTTTAAACCTTTATGAGTTTTTTCTTCTGTTGAACACAAAGGAAGATATTTTGAAAAATGCTGGTTTCTGGCACCCATTGACTTCTGTTGTTGAGAAAAAAATACTATGGAAGTCAATGGGTGCCAGAAACTGTCATTCTTCAAAATATCTTTTGTGTTTAACAGAGGAAAGACACTCAAATAAATTGGTTGAGTAAATGATGATTAAATTATGGTAATTTTTGGTGAACTATCCCTTTCAAGAGTTCACACTTACAGTAGCTGATATTTGATAATAAAGTTTGATTGGCATGTTGTCCCAGGAGAGAGTCCTGAGCTCATAAGATCCTCGAGCCCTGGGCTCCCTCTCGTTTGCAGGGTGAGAGGGGAGTTTGAGCTCAGGTAGATCTCGATTAACTCCCCCAACTTGTTAATGGCTATTGACAAATTATAGGGATATCTCTACTGCTTACTAAGAGCTTGTCTGTAGTGCCAAGTTCGTATGGTCAAATTACTTATATTGTGTGTTTTTGGACTGTGGAAGGAAACCAGAGAACCCAGTGGAAACCCAGGCAAGAATGGGGAGAACATGCAAAATGTCGACTGGTCTAGTAAGGACTCTTAACCAGTGACATTCTTGCTGTGAGGCAACAGTGCTAATCACTGGGCCGCCGTGTCGCCCAATATAGAAAAAGGAGAGATAAGTAGGGGTGGGAGGTGGGATTCTTCGAGTCAAAGATACTGAGGTAAGAAACTCTGGTTATTTAGAGTGAGTTAGGAATTGGGGAATCATGTGTTAGCTAATGCGGGACCAGCCGTGGACAATCATAAGCACATGGTCCTCTAGAAATTAGTTTATAAAATAAACTTCACTTAATGAGACAATTTTTCATAAGATTACCTTATTTCCTTATGAAATATCTATGAGCATCTGTATTGATTTGATCCGTCAAAACTGCCTATTAACTGCATATCTTCTGTTGCTTTCAATAGAAGAAACTCAAATAAATTGGTTTTGAGTATATGATGATAAAACTGTAGTTTTTGGTGAACTACCCCTTTAATGAGAACCTTTTTCATAAGATTTCCTTGTATAGCCTGACAGATATATGTGAAAATAAGGATAATACACTTAAAGTGAATTTTTAAGACTCCCTCCACATAAGTGTTTGTTTTTCACCTGTTGTGCATGAGTCAGTTGTCAACCGTCACTCCATTCTCAACAATATTTCATATTTGACATTACATATTTATATTTCTCAGCTACAGATATACTTAGAGAATGCTTGGAAACCAAGAACAAACCTAAACAAATTTAGCAACAACAAAAAAAAGAAAAAAAAGCAACTAATTCCCAACCATCACAAATCGACACTGACAAAAATAACTATTATTTACTTTTATTGATGCTTGATGTGACCTCTTTAATATTATATATGATATTTACATCCATAAAGCGTGAACCGTTAAAAACATGCAGCCTTTAATGTTTTTTTTTTCTAAATGACCCCTATATTTCAATTCAAATTAATTGAACGTTTTATACAAAAGCTTAAACTGCAGCAGTTCTTACGCCGGGGTTCACAGATGAAGTGCTAGGTTTCGCATTATGAGTGACTGGTCTCCATCTCAGCCTGATAAAAGTTAATCTATTCCGCTAGTCTGTTTCTTCATGATAGTCTTGAACACATCTATACCAGCCTCCTGGAGAGCTTTCTTGATCTATTCGACAGGCGAAAATGGGTTTTATTCACAACTGATAGGATTCTTCGGGAATCCATTACGGAGGGCACTCTGGTCTAGCGGGTCATTTGATGTTGCTGAGGTTTTTTGGCTAACTTTCCTGGTAAATGACACTATTTGAATGCTAAAATGCTTCCTTCTTTTTTTGAGATTCTGATTGAGTTCCCTTGTAATATCTATGAGCATCTGTATTGATTTGATCCAACAAAATTAATTATTAAACACTCACTCACTATCCTTTGACTTAGTTCCTGATTTATCAGGGGTCACCACAGCGGATTAAACCACCAATTACACTGGCATATGTTTTAAGCTGCGAATACTATTCCAGCTGCAACACAGCACTGGGAAACTTCATATTAAACTATTGGATATAAAAATGACAAATAATAATAACACAATAAATGCAAAAATGCCAAAAATAAATCTTAAAAAATAAAAAATAACTGCAGTTTTCAAGTGGCTCTTGGTTTAAGGATGTAAATATATATAAAAAAAGATAAATGTATCTTAATAAATCCTATTTGCAGTAGTAAGAGCCAAACTACAGTTCAAAGTATGTCTTTCTTTTTTCATAATTGGTGTGTGTGTGTTTGTGTGTGGTTTTAATCGTTTGTCACGTGCATGTCTGTTATCTTCCACAAATTTACATGGTTTTATATTATAAGCATGGAGATTTTCTCAGATTTCTATCACTGGTTTAGAATATTACAACAATAGGTCCCAGTTAATATTGGGTGTCTTTAACTACAATGTAGTTCAGAAAAAAATGTAATTGTTAGGTGCAATGCCCTTATTGTGCTTATGTTGTACTCCCCTTTTGTTGCTAGTGAGGTGGGATGTGGTTAAGGTTAGTGACAGTTTAATTACAGGTGTTATCCCAGGAATGTACTCAAATATGCGCACAATAATTGCATTGTATCAAACGATTAATTTAAATGTTGATACATAGTACTTAAAGACAGTTCATATAAAGTGGGTCCCAACATTATAGTAATGTACCCTGAAAGAAAGTATTCATTGGATTTACTCCATTTTTTAAGGTAAGTGGTTGCAAACCATTTATATGAGCTGATTTAAACAAACAAATTAAGCTGAACTTTACTAAATGTATTTATTTATTTGCTTAAATTCAGCCCATATCAATTGTTTAACCTTTAAAAAATTTGTAAATCTAACGTATCATTTTTTCAGTGTAGCTCTGAGTGTTTTTATGTTGTGGTATGCATAACTATGTCCCTGTCTTCCTATAAAAGTGCCTTTCAGGGAGACCCCTTCTTATTCGTCCCGGCGGCGTGCGGTCTGTGTGTCTCCACGTCGCTCTCTGATGCGATCGGCCAGTGATAACGCTCTGGATGAGAGTTTAACGGCTCCCTCTCCAGCCCCCTCCCTGCGCAGTCTGCCACCCCTGGAGCCTGACGACACGGCCCCGTCCCAGCGGAGCCCGCAGGCTGCTCACACACATACACGCAGCCTTAGGAGACACACGCGCTCTGGAGGACACCTCAGGTGACGAGAGATGATTCTCCAAAAATTCATTTTTTTCAGTGCCACATTGTACTTTTCTGTTAAATCTAAACTGTTTAATTTAGCCTTTTTCCTATTAAATTTTTCAGTTTTGATTTAGATTAGATTAGATTAGATTCAACTTTACTGTCATTACACATGTACAAGTACAAGGCAACGAAATGCAAGTAAATTGAACCCCCCCCCGACCGTACTCAAACATCACAATTCCAGGGGAAGACAGGTCACAGGAGGTGGAACAGGAAATAAGATACATTTCAGGAGAGAGAGGCAAAAAAAAAACTCCCTCTCACCCTGCTCTTGAGTTAGAGCAGTGTGAGATCAGGGAGAAAGGAAAAGCCCCAGCAATCTAGCACAAACAAAGTGAATGAATTAGATCATGCACACATTTGTTTACCATGTAATAAATGCGTTGTGATTAAAGTTCAATAGCAAAATTAATCATTTAGGTCAAAGTTGTGTATCAGTGTTAGTATCACTCTGGTAAATTTTATTAGTTTTTACTTGAATATTATAACTGGTCATTGTAATTATAATCTTAAATATGATAATAAGTAATAATAATGTTACCACTTTAAATACAGGTGCATTAATATGCATTAATTCATGGTTGATAATCTCGAGTTAACTGTACATGTCCTATAATATAATTTATATTAACATTCTGTGATTTAATTATTATAATAACTATTATTATAATTAGATAAAAGTCATGTAAAGTCATCAAGTCATAATGATATCTTTGCAAATCATAAGCAAATGACTTATTAAAACAAACAATGCAATATTTCTCTAATATTATGTCACTATAATATCTCTAACATAAGATGTTGAAAAGTTAAGTCAGGTAAGTTCCGTAATAATGATATCTTTGCAAATCATAAGCAAATGACTGACTTATTAAAACAAACGATGCAATAATATCATATCTCTATAATATCTCTAACATTAGATGTTGTCAGAACATAATATTAGAAATATAACAGAGATATAATATCTCTAAAATTATTATGATTATGATTCTGCCAACATCTAATGTTAGACAACAACAACAACAACAACAACAACAATAATAATAATATAATATTAATAATAATAATATTATTATTAATAATAATAATAATAATAATAATAATAATAATAATAATAATAATAATAATAATAATAATAATAATAATAATAATAATAATAATTAGCCCAAGCATGTAATCAGTCAAAAGTGTAAACCATTCAGTTGATCACATTACCCAGCACTTGACACGTATAAATATCCAGCCCACTCACCATCTTAAGAGGTTGTCTGGCATCCCTCCTCCACCCCTAAATCTCCTCACCCTTATTCTACTCTATCCATCATATAAAAAAAGGTATGTGGGGGGAATTCTCCAGGTTCGAGCTATATTATATATTCCAAACTCCCTCCTTGAAGACAGCACGCCAAAATTCATTAATTAAGATTAGATGCAAGGGTGAACTCGTAAAAATAATGTTTGATTACCTGACATTGACCTCATGGCTGGTTGTTAATGTGTCCGCAGCCCTGGCAGTCCTGTACAGAGAGAGCCGAGTCCTCCTGCTGTGCCTCGAGGGCCCAAGCGGCGGCTGTACAGTGCGGTGCCTGGGCGAACCTTCATCGCCATCAACTCCCACACTCCACAGGGCGAGGGTGAGATCACACTCAACCGAGGAGAGAGGGTCAAAGGTCAGTCAGTCAGCCTCTCTGTGGGACAAGAGGCAATAAGGTCACATTACATACATGCTGCAATCAGTGACATTCTGAATGAGAGTTACTTTTTAAACCCTGTGGACTTTCAAGAATTAAACAATATAAAGAGTTTCCTTTCTAATTACTTTTATTGCTGACAATGTTTAGTAGTTAATATACATGCATAAAGGAGGATTCTGTATTTCTTTATTTTTTTATTCAACTATCACATACGAAATGTTAAAAACTATATGTTTTCAGAGGAATTTGATGCATTGATTGGAAATTATGCTTAACTTCAACTTGATTTTGTTTTCATAGCTCATATTTCATGTTCTGCGCAGACACTGTTGTGCCTACTGTTTAAATTAGTGTAAGAGCTGATTTTCACGCAAATATTTGGTGGTTTAACAGGTCAAATGTTTATGAATATATCACAGTCCAAAGATTTCAATTGTAATTGTTTTGTTTTCTATAAAACTGTGAGATTGTGGGACAGGAACATTGGTAAAGCAATAATATTTATTCATAAAACCAGTTATTAATAGTTAGTCATCCACCAATACAGTTCTACTATAATCTAACATGAAATAACAAACAAAACTAGCTACAAAAACTAATCTGAGGGTGAAATGAAATTACAAACAAAATACCAGCATTTAACAAGTTTGTATGTGCCTCCACCAGTGCTAAGCATAGGTGAAGGAGGATTCTGGGAAGGCTCAGTAAAAGGACGGACTGGCTGGTTTCCTGCTCACTGTGTAGAGGAAGTCCAGATGAGACAGTATGACCCACGACTTGGTCAGTGCACACACACACATACACATGTGCATTCAGAGTTGCTGCACAATATATCGATATAGGTTCAGAAAACCCTTAAACGTGTTTATTTCATGTTCATCTTTGCTCTATTATATTTATCTATGCTTAAATCTTAACTAATACTTACTTTTAGTTTGTTTATTATATTTAATTCGCATGATTCTCTTCACTACAAAATGATTATAATCAAAGTTAATGAAGTCATCTGGTGAAATTGTATTTATATTGCAATGCATGTCATGGGAAAATAAAATATTGCAATCTCAGTTTTTTCCAAAATCCTAATTCAGAGTATGCACAAAAGCATAATATTAAAGTATTCTGCTGTATAACGTTCAGATGTCATTGTTATTGATGTGGCCTGTTTCTCAGAAACAAGAGAGGACCGCACTAAGAGACTATTCAGGCACTACACTGTTGGCTCCTACGACAACTATACCTCTTACAGGTACTGTATACCCTACACAGTACATACTATATACTGCATATTTTTAAAACGCCATAGATCATCTAATCTTTCTGAGAATTTCTGTGTTTTTTACCACGCATGCTGTTAAAATAATTTGAGTAGAGTGGTGTTGTGTTTTTTCAATCTTGATATTTATTCTGATTATTCTGACTGTGGGATTCTGGAAGTGCAGCACCTCTCACTATTGATTTCTGTAAATGCACAGTGATTATGTTATAGAAGAAAAAAGTGCAACGTTGCAGAAGAGAGACAGCGAAGGGTTCGGCTTTGTGCTTCGGGGAGCTAAAGGTCTGAAATGCACACATGCACATGAGAGTGAATGTAATCCTCAAACTGCGCAGATACCGTAAATAGATGTTTTCTTTTATTAGCTGAGACGCCCATAGAGGAGTTCACACCTACTCCTGCTTTTCCTGCACTGCAATACTTGGAGTCAGTGGACCTGGAGGGAGTGGCGTGGAGGGCAGGGTTAAGAACAGGGGATTTCCTTATTGAGGTAAAAATATGTTTAAAAAGTCATTTCACCCAATATTTCTATGAACTGAAGCCAATTTAAAATTTGTTTGCCGTTTGTTCCAGAAGTTTAAAGCCAGTTTAGTTCATTTCAGTGAAATTACCAAATACCAAAATGGATTATGACAGAGACTGGAAAAGGCCATTCAATAAGACCCCTGAATAACACTTGGGGTGTTGGTCATCACACAATTTTTGTATGAACGTTGAGGTTTCTAAAACAAAAAAAAGGCTTAAATTGCAATGCAATGGAAGTAGTAATACATCTTCTGTGTTGTACATTTGAGCTAAATGTATTATCTAAAAGGAAAAAAATGTTGCATGGGGGCTTATAAATGAGATAATATACTGTAGTAACATGAGGTCAAGTGTAATTGACTAAATGATTGGAGAAGCCCTGCATATGTTACGAAAGACATGTTTGTCATTTCATTAAATTACAATTATTTTTTTTAACGAAGCCTGCAATAATGTGTCATTTGCCAAAAGATCTGTAAAGACAATTTTTAAATACACTACATGAACTTACATTTCACATTGACTTGTTAGACTGATGGTTATTGTTGTGCATCTGCTATCTTTCTACATGTGTTGTATATTTCTCTATCTCTCCCCACACCTCTCAGGTAAATGGGGTGAGTGTAGTAAAGGTGGGACATAGGCAGGTGGTATCACTGATTCGGCAAGGTGGAAGTCGGCTGGTAATGAAGGTGGTGTCTGTCACACGCAAACCTGACACTGGAGATGTTGTTCGCAAGAAAGGTTCTTACCCTCAACTCCTTTTATGCATGCACAATGTTATTTTAATTAACTGGACTCAATGGAAAGCTCCACTTTTGTGAAAATAAGCTCATTTTAGAACTCCCCTAGATTCAAACAGTTGATTTTTACCATTTTTAAAATCCTTTCTGCTGTTGGTGGGGGCACTTTTAGATCATTAAATTGGATTTGATCATTAGCATCTTGCTTAAAAATGATCTAAGTTTTTTAGTCATTTTGACTATTTGGATTATTTCCAGGTGCTGCATAATTGCATTGAGCATGTTGCAACCATAACAGAGAAGCGAAGTTCCTTGATTATTACACCACAACAGTCACAATCAGCCTAAAATAGCAACTTTTCATTTCCATCAGCCTTAGTATGCAATATAACTACAGAATAGTCAAGTTTTAAACAGAAAAAAATGATCAAAACTCTTTACAGCGAGATGCTAATGATAATACAATGAGCCTATTTTCAGAAAAGTACAGTGTTCCTTTAAAGAACTTGAACAATTAGGGACTGCTGCAAAAAGCTGCTTTATAAATATTGCATTTCTTGTTCCTTCTGCTAATTAATTAGCCCCACCGCCTCCCAAGAGAGACCCAAGCACCAGCCTGACCCTGCGCTCAAAAAGCATGACTGCAGAACTGGAGGAGCTGGGTAAGACAGATGCTCATACCAGCAAACAAACAAGGAAACACACACCTTCTTGCTAGATCTCAGATAAGTTTAAACAGCTGCTATCATTAAATTCAAGCGCACAATCAATTATTCCAGCAACACTGCATTTAAATTAAAGTCTGTTCTTTCTGTTAAAATGATACAGCTATGAAAGGGAGAGTGAGTGATTGTGCAGTGATAGCTTTGCTCATTCATTGCTAATGAAAGTGCACAGATCTATGAGCAGTATCAGGAACTATAGATTTGTCCTTCTTGTCCACAAGCGTCAAGGAGAAGGAGGGGAGGTAAGATATGAAAACAGTCTCACGTCGATGATATCATTTACTAGTTTTATACTATGGTTAGCATGTGATGTCATGAATGGATTTATCTAACCTTTTTTAGCTTGTGGTTTTCTTGCCTGTGATTTGTATTCAGAACCCAATAGTGTGTTTTTCATTTGTGGATTGTAGAAAAACTATATGTACAGTATTTGTTTTGTGATGTATTTGTGAATGTAAATGTGTTCCTACAGACAGTGTATTTTAAAAACATGTGTAATGTAATGTAATGTGTACTTATATAGCGCATTGTGATATATGTACTTATGCTTTCTAGTGCATTTGGTAATTGTGTTTGGTCTTTTGTGATTTGATTAGAGAACAGGCCAGAGTACTGCTCAAGAATGTGTATTAAGTGTTTCTGCATATGTGTGCATCTGTGTGTGTCCCTCACAGAGAAGTTGGATGAGATGTTGAGTTCGCCCAAAGAACAGGTTGTAGTGATGAGGCAGCGGCCAGTGGATTCAGACTCCAGAGCAGCCACTGTGAAACAGAGACCAACAAGTCGCCGTATCACACAGGCTGAGATCAGTGTGAGTCTGATACACATAAACATACATCATTTAAAAAGAAAAAGTTGTTTTAAATCAACGTTACAAAAATCAGATATAAACCATTTAAATATCTTAAATAGAAATAATGATAGTTTATTATTAAAAATAGATTTACATAAAATATTCTACAATAAAAAAAATACAATTTCAAAAGCTCACAGCTTGATTATAAAGCTTGTTTGGCATGCTGTCCCAGGAGAGAGCCCTGAGCTCATGAGATCCTCGAGCCCTGGGCTCTCTCCCATTTGCAGGGCGAGTGGGGAGTTTGAGCTCAGGTAGATCTCCCCCGTCTTATTTCTGGCTAATATAAAGGCTAAGAAGAGATGTACAGTTGTTAAGAGCTTAGCTATAAGATCTGTTTGGTATGTTCAATTTATTTAGGCTGCATGTTTTTAGACTGTGGAAGGAAACCTTCTTGCTGTGAGGCAACAGTGCTAATCACTGGGCCACCGTGTCACCCATCTGGAAAGGAGCAGGAGTAGGGGTGGGTAGGGGGGAAATCTTCAAGATGAGATAAAAAAAACAAAAGGAATCATCTGATTGGTGAATCAATGGTGAGCTAATGCGAGACCAGCTGTGAGCAATCATAAGTATGTGATCCTCTCGAAATTAGTTTATAAATAAATTTCACAAAAATACTAATTTGTTATTCAGTGTATTGCAGAAGGCAATTTGTGATGTATTGTACTACTACTACTACAGTGTTATGCATCACCAGCGTAGAACAGTAAACAAATTGTGCCAATTTGGCTGCTGATCAGCTTTTCTTTATGATACATATTGTCTTTAGGTTTAAAAATGGAATTTGCAGTTATTGCATTTTATTTGTATTTGTTTAATACC
The DNA here is from genome assembly GCF_903798145.1 of Danio aesculapii. Lineage (NCBI taxonomy): Eukaryota > Metazoa > Chordata > Actinopteri > Cypriniformes > Danionidae > Danio > Danio aesculapii. Next base: position 49,856,423 of record NC_079438.1, read on the forward strand.
TGATTAGTCAGAAACTGGGATTTGCTTATTGTTCTGATAATAATTGAATGTTTGCCAAAATCTGACCATGTCTGTGTTTTCTTTTTTAGTCTTTGTTAGAGAGGCAGGGTTTGCCAATAAGCGAATTATCCTTGGCTGTAGACAAAAGTCACATGCAGCTGCCTCGGGGGATGTCAAGAACCAAGTCCTTTGGTAATGTATCAGTCGGCACATGCATACCCAAATACAAAAATTCTCACTAAATGTCCCTTTGTATAAACTAATGACACCTACTGAAAACATGTCTTAAATATAATTATTACCAGCATACCAATCTTGTTCACAACAAGTCTCACTGAGAATTGTTTTATAGGTGCTCCTGAAGATGATAGAATCTCAGCCCTGATCGGAGAGCATCGCTTTCCAAGAAGTTCCTCAATGACCGACAGCTTTAGACAAGATAGCATCCCACCCCCTCCACAGACAGCTCCCCCACCACCTCCAACTCCCTATTTCCTTGATTCAGGGCCACCTCCATCCTTTCTTCCACCTCCGCCCCCTTCTCGTGCTGCCAACCAGAGTCGTTCAAGCTTCCGCCCAGGGGCAGAGCCCAAAATTCATGGCCCAGTCACAACAGATCGGCAACGAAAAACTCGTTCCATGATCATTCTTCAGGACACCAGCCATTTGCCAGTGGAGCCTACCCCTATTACAAGACCACAAACGCCTACCTCTGGACCGGTTCCTCCAGAGCGTGGTCGTAGGCGTGGACCACCTGTGGAGAATCCATATGCTAATGTAGGTCGATTAAGTGCTGTCTATACTCCTACAAAGCCTCAGCGTAGAAAAAGCCCACTAGTCAAACAAGGACCAGTTGAGGAGGGAGCTGCCGCTCATTCTAGCCGAGACCCTTCTCCAATGGGAGGTTCACGAATTCCTCACAGCAGCCGAGCAGAGCAGTTCCAGCAGCAGGTTCTCTCTGAGCGAGCTAGGATCACACCTCCTGGGGCCCGACGCAGGCCCAGCGTTTTTCTGTCTGTAGAAGGGGGAGCAACAGAGCCACAGACAACTCCATTACTCTCTCAGTCCCACTCAGTGGATGAGTTGGCTGAGTTACCTCCACCTGCACCAATGCTCTCTCCTGGCCCACCACCAGGGGGGACGACTTTTATACACCCTCTAACAGGTCGACCACTTGATCCTTCCTCACCTTTAGCACTTGCACTGGCTGCACGAGAACGGGCACTTAGTGGCCGAAATACACCCACTCCTACGCCTTCACCTACACCTTCGCCCACTCAAGGCAGAGCAGTAGAAAGACCCGAGACAGAAGGAGGAGCAACACCACCTGCTCCTCTTGAGGCTCCTCCATCTAATTCCTGGAGAGATGAACCGGTCAGCATCACAGAAACGGCAAGCCAAGTGACTAGTGGTAGCCCTGGGTCTGGAAGAAGCCTGGACGAGGCCCTTGTCCCACCTGGGGTACAAAATATTCAACCAGTGCTAATAGATACAGAACATACCCCACCAGCAGTCCCACCCACTCTACCTTCTCCTGCCCCAACTCTTTCCAATCTGACTGCGCGAAGTATGACTATGAGTTCAGAGGAGGAAGCGGAGCCCTACACGGTGACACTTCCCCCTGCATTGCTCTCATCCAGTGATGAGGAAACCAGAGAGGAGCTTCGGAAGATAGGCCTGGTTCCACCACCTCAACCTTTCGCTAATGGCCTTCTAATTAAAGAAACACCCAAAGCCACTCTAAGCATTTCACCTAGTGGATCACGGCCATCCATTGCTAAGACCTCCTCTGGTAAAGCAAGTGATTCAACAGCAGACTCTGGGGTTGAAGACCCACATATGGAGACCACCAGTACTGTTTCCACAGTCTCCAGCATGTCCACTTTGTCTTCAGAGAGCACGGACTCCGCTCATGCAAGCAAACCACGTTGTGGGGTGGGGCGTGGTCGCCCCGCCCATCTCAGGGACCCACTGCTTAAACAGTCATCAGACAGTGAGCTGCTTCCACACCCACCCAGCACAGGCCCCAGCCGTCCACGCTACCTATTCCAAAGACGCTCTAAACTGTGGGGGGAGGAACCCCGGGCCCAGATGGGGTCATCAGATGAAAGTCGGCCTGCTGCTATGGGGGCAGAGTTGCTTAGCAAAGACACTCATTCACTGGGTGAGGAGCCACCAATGGGAGCACCACTTGACCCTGGCAGGAGATCACCTGTGGGAGGTGCCAGGTAGGAAAGAGCTGCTTAAAATTGTGCCAACTTTAGCAAGCACACGCACACCTGCATGAAACACTGCACAAATTTCAATATAATTTAGCAATACACCCAATAGACTTTTGACACCCTAAGCCACACATCTGGTTAAACTGCCTTTCCATAACACACAATTGTGTGTCTGTATGTCCTTGCAGATGTGAGGAGAATGGAGGAGAGAGTAAATCGTAGGTTTTTAGCTCTGTGGGTAAAAACAACTCCTTGTCTAACTAACTTTCACTAAACCCCTTACTGCAGCCATTAGTTAAGCTGCAAATGCTACTGTGGGCTTGTCTTAAAAGGCTTATGGTAGTTCATTGTGCAGTAACTGAGGCATTTCAGCTTCTGTCTGTCTTTGCCCAATGAAACTGGAATTTTCAGTGTACCAATAAGGGACAATCAAACTAGCTTTTTAAGAAAACGTAAATGAAACAAATGTTGAATTTACATTTAGTTTATACTGCTGCATTGTGTATGGTGAGTTTATTGCAGCAAGTTTTGGATGTTTAAAAAATTAATACCAAAAGCATGCCGTGGTGGAAATACTGCAATATACTAATGCATTTCTTTATACCATTTCTGAGGACTCCAGTTTTATAATAACTGCTCTAACTGTCATTTTATTGCATTAAGTTCTTACTGCATGCTCAGCACTATTAGTATTTTCACAAACCCAATGCTTCTAGCATTGGATTCACTTTCCTTTTCTCTTACATTAGTTTCCCAGTAGTTTCCCAAAAGTACAACAGTTAAAACTCTTTCTTTGTTTAACTTTATGCTTTCACTAGTCCTTTCTCTCTCTTATTAGACTCTTATTTTGTTCTTTCTTAGACTTTTTAGTAGTTTAGGGGAGCTTCACACCATCTCTCAAAGGAGTTACGGCACCACCTTTACAATCCGACCTGGCAGCCGATACCCAGTGACCCGTAGGACTCCAAGCCCTGGAGCCACCCCAGAACGGAGTGAACCGTTAGGGCCTGTCCGTACATTCGGCCCTCATCACCACCATCATACAATCCTCAAGTCTTCTAGCCTAAGTTTGCCCCAGGAGCCTAAGGAGGTTCGTTTTGTCATGAGGAGTGCTAGCGCTCGAGCCCGCAGCCGCTCTCCATCTCCTTCTCCATGTGCCTCCCCCTGCCCCTCACCGGTACTGGGAGCCCCTCTCCTGGCCCTGCGACCATTCAGACAGCGCCCTCTAGCACTGTGGAGTAAGTATGATGTGGGAGAGTGGCTAGAGAGTGTGGGACTAGGGGAACATCGTGCCCGCTTTTTAGAGCATGAGATTGAAGGAGCACACCTGCCTGCCCTGACCAAGGACGATCTGGCAGAGTTAGGGGTGACACGGGTTGGACACAGAATGAACATTGAACGTGCACTAAAGCAGTTGCTAGAGAGTTGAGGAGAGCTGAAATGCAGGATGTAGTGCCATCACAAAATTATTAATTTTAACTATTCAATTTTCAAGTTATCCCGAAGTCTAACACCATAGATTCCAACCCACTTTGTTAGCACTGCACAGCCATTATATAATACAGATTTCTTTTTCTCCCAAGCACCCCTGATTTAACACCCACAAACAAAATCCATGTTTCCTCACTAGTTTGCAGCCTACTAAGTGTAAAAATAACATGCTCGATGGGAGTGTGGACCTACTGCGCAATATCTACTACTTACAGCTACAAGTCTAAGAAAAATCAAACTGGCCATGTTTTAAATGGATCTTCTGCACAATAAATTATATAGCCAGCAAGCAGCCATCTCCTTCACATGCCATGTTTTATAATCAAATGATGATGATGAAAGTGTGGCAAACACTACAGACTGCTTTCACATTATCAGAGGAATTTTAGGAGTATATTTACATCTGGATTTGTGTGCATTTCTTGCTTCCAGGAGAGAGACTTCTGAATTTAGAAAGCAGTGTCAACTTGGGTGAAAAAGAAAAGAGCGGAAACCTCTCCTGTAAATAATGCCAATGCTTCCAAGTGCCCAGAATTTACAGTTTGCTCACCGGCCATCTTGCAACTCAACAGTAGATAGCCATGTTAATGGTGATGATTATAAGATGAATTGCAGCAACTGGACTTGGCATGTCAATGCAACATGTTCAAGTAAGAAAGGATCTGACAATCTGCCCTAAACAAGGAGAAAAAAAAACTTCTCCCAATACAATACAAGTGTGGCCTTGAGGTAATACTGCCGCCATCTAAAATTTATTAAAGATAGATATTTTCAATCACTACATTCAATTTTATATGTATATGATATATATATGGAGTTATATATTAAGAAAAAAAAAGAAGAATGTATGAGAATAAGGTGAGATATACTTGTCTTATGCCCTGTGAGATTGTGTCATATTTGGTCTTACTTTATATTTGTTATTTTATTTGTCAGTTATCAACCAATTCCCTAACACGAACGCAGTTACTCTTTATTTCCCCATGGTATAACTTGTGATTTGTGAGTTATAAACGCATAACCTTTGGACTAGTTCATAGTCAGTTATTTAAGAGTTTCATAATTACAAATAGACCTTTTTTGTCTATTATGAACAAATGCTCAGTAAGACTGTATGTGGAATAACTGTTTTTGTTCAGAGGAATACTATGGGTTGTAGGTATACATTTATTTGTTACCTTTTATATACGAGATCTCGGCATCAGTCAGTCATTTAAAGCTGGACAATTTGTGAATTGAACATACTTTTCTTTGACATGATCATTTTGGTTATGTATTGTGCGACTATTCATTTGGAATCTTATCAAGGCTTTTCGTTTAGAGCTATACAAGCAAAATATGCTACCTAAGGGCTTTCAACACAGTCAAATTAAACATTATGTTATTAAAAATCTGTTTCAATGCAGACTGCTAAACTGGTGAATGTGTCTCAGCTATACGTTTATAACTAAAAGTAATAACGTGGCACAAAGGTAAACACAAAGCTAGTGTTTATTGGCCTTAAACAGCAATGTGACCCTGACCCTAATGACCCCATTTCTAGTAAAAGGTGTCTACAGTACAACCAAATTACTTAAAGGAGTGAATATACTGTGAATATTGAATTTGTTTTACAATTTGTCATTTTAAATTTCCCAAGATCATCATTTAATGAACCAAATGCTGAGATTATATTGTGTCAAAAATTATATAGTATCTAGCTTGACTGGTTTGTTGTTGTTTGGTAAGCTGGAACAGTAGGTGTTGCTATGGTTTACACATCTGACTGACAATTCAACTCCTCCAACTAAGGAGAAAAATCCTCACACTTGTCTCTCCTCTGGTTGGTCAATTTGCACAAAGATGTGGGTGCTACTGTTTATAAGCCATCTGCATAAAATATTATTGTACTTCCCTCATCTGTCCCTGTTTTTCTCCCTCTCCTCTAATCCTCACTCATTTACACTCCTAAACACGATTATGTAATTAATAATTACTGGTGTAAGAAGGGTGTGGCAGCCATATTCGTTTAGTTTACTACTTTTAGGAGCTCTCTCTTCTGTTGTTGACCTTTTTTTGTATTTTTTTTTTTGTTGGACGAAGTGATTTGAGGATCAAGCTTTTGGACATGTTTGCTTTAAAATGAGAAAATGTACACAAAAATATTATTTGACTTGTCTGTTATTAAAGATCATCTCTCAGGCTGTGGGGATTAATCCAATAGTATATCATTCTTCTGTGGAGAAAAGGTATGGGGTCATGTTTATTCCTACACCATAGGTCTCAAACTCTTGGAGGGCTCCTGGGTTCCTGGAGGGCTGCAGCTCTGCACAGTTTTGCTCCAACCCTAATCAAACACAGCTGATCCAACTAATCAAGGTGTTCAAGATTACTAGAGACTATTAACAGGTGTGAGTTGGAGGTGGTTGGAGCTAAACTATGCAGAGCTGTGGCCCTCCAGGAATTGAGTTAGAGACCACTGCTCTACACATTTCAATATAGTCAAAGCACTACTTCAAACGTTCAACAAAATAAACGGAAGACTGAAGCAATTGTGTTATTAAGATAAAAGAGCACAGAATATTTATTATTTATTTAACTATTTTACGTATTGTCAGAAAAGTGGCTAATCATACAAATTCATATGATTTCAATTGTATGAAATAAGATTTCTTTTTAAAGTTGTGTCCCAAACTTTACCCCTAAACCTGAGCAAAATGTACAAATGAGATGGTACATATTAATATGTATTACTACAAATTATTATACATTTATAAAATATTTTTACAAATTACTGAATCAAAACGTTACAAATTGACGTGAGATTGCACTGATTCAGGATCTTATTTAAAAGTATATCGCTGTAAAGTAGGGATGGGCGATATCTTGACAATTATTTTCCATATTGATCGATAACGATATATATTTCGATATAAGTTGTTAATGCTTCTAGACTTAAAAGAGTATCCCAACAATGACTGAAGCCACAAAAATTTGCAACAAATTTTTGGCTGGTACATTTTCAGTGGCCGAAAATTCTTGCTAATATAAACACACTTTTCGATTCCCACTGCTGCACATTTCTGCTGTGTGCTTGGCTCTTAGATCATCATAGAGTAAAAAGATCTTACTGTTATTGACATAAATTTTATCACGATTCGGTATAATATCATTTTTCGGCCCAGCCCTCCTGCAAAGGTATTTCTTTTTTTCTTCTAAGCAAAGAGTGAAAAGGAAATTTATCATGAGTATATCAGGTTTATTACTCGCGCTCTTGTACGTTACGTGCATGAGCGTGAGCACAAGCAATTGGTTTTATTCTGCAGTTCACTTAAGGTCCACTAATAACAAGGGTAACTGAATTCTTCATTCATTTATTCATTCATTCTCTTTTCAGCTTAGTCCCTTTATTATTCCAGAGTCGCCATAGCGGAATGAACCGCCAACTTATCCAGCATTTGTTTTACGCAGCGGATGCCCTTCCAGCTGCAACCCATCTCTGGGAAACATCCATACACATTCATTCACACTCATACACTACGGACAATTTAGCCTGCCCAATTCACCTATACCGCATGTCTTTGGACTGTGGGGGAAACCGGAGCACCCGGAGGAAACCCACGCGAAAACGGGTAGAACATGCAAACTCCACACAGAAACGCCAACTGACCCAGCTGAGGCTCGAACCAGCGACCTTCTTGCTGTGAGGCGACAGCACTACCTACTGCGCCACCACGTTGCCTGAATTCTTCATAAAGCCCCTTTAATTTCTTCTAATATATTCCAAGCCTAGCTTTCTAAATTATCAAATCAAGAGAGAAGAAAATGGCTATTTTTGTAACAATGCTCATTTGCTGCAAATAAAATCCTCATGCTGAGGGAACATTAATTCCTGTGCACCTGACAAACCACACTGATTGAATGCATATTTCAGAGTGAATATATAAAATTATTATACAACTACAAGGAAAAGTGTCACGTAATCATTAATAGTCAGTAATCGTTCACCAAATAAATTTTCAGTGATGCATGTTGTCACTATGGCAAACTGCTGATACTAATTTGTGATAAGAAACGCTAAGTACATCCACGTTCATATATCCATGTTCAATTACATATCTGTTTTCATAAACTATTATGAACTGAAACTGCAGCAATAACTTAAACAAATACTAAAAATAACAATTCATAAAACAGCAAAAATAAAAGTGTCACAAAATGTTTTTGCTCAAGCGAAACTGTTAATAATAAATGACATTTAGTATGAAAAGCATATGAAGAGTTCAGATGCAAAAACCTCAAAGTGCCGTCTGAAATTGTCTTCTAAAATGACCATTTTTATGGCTCCTGTGTGTAAGTTCAGTGATTTCAGGTTATTTTAATTGCATTTAAAGTGACATAACTAAACATAACATTATCATTTTAAAAGAAGGTTTCAGATGGCACTTAGAGGTTTTAGCATCTGAACTCTTCATATTTAAGTTTTACAAATATTAAATATGGTTGATGATGTAGTAGTTTACTATTTATGTATAAACCATTTGAGGCCACCATTGTTAGCATATGATTGAAAACAAGATTTATGCAACTGGACTTTTGACTCAAAACCTTGGGTTACTGACAGCTCTTCTAAGAGTTTCATCATGTGACAACTTTCCCAGGTCTCACAAAATGCTTAACCGATGAATTATATTAAATAAAAGAATGTCAAACATACTATATACTGACAATAAATAAATAAAAAGAAATATCAAGCTGTTTAAATGTATATAATACTCGTTTTTGATTTTGTTTTTAAAATGAGCAGAATATTTATTGCATAAGACATTATATAATTGTTATTCAAAAGAACTACTCGAATTTATTGGCACTCAATGCTGTAATTAATGCTGTTGCCTGAGGTATCCACAGATGTCATCCAATGGAGGTCTATTGACAGTACATGCACGTTCATGACACATTAACCAGCCTCTTTTGAATGTACGTCTGGGTCACTGGCACATGTTCTGACAGCGTGCAGTGATTCAGGTGGTTTTACTCTGCGGCTGAGAAAAGTAAGTACTTTTTTTGGTTTGTTTATTTATCAGAGCAACCATATGTTGGAATTGAATATTAAATAGTCCTCTGCAATCGTAGACACAGAAAACAACATGTGTTGTTTTTCTACAATTTCCGAGTAAACAAAATCGCTTAAAATCCTGAAAGGTTAGAGGGAAAAAAATTAAGTAAAAAATAATTTGCATATGGTGTTGTCTAATTAGAGGTCTAGTCGTGTTTTTTTTCATTATCACTTTTAGTCTTGAATTTAGAAAATGTTTTTTAGCTATTCAAGGCATTCTGATTGCAAATGTTTGCAGTGTTTTGGAGATCATTTATATCTTACAGCTGTAGTGAACGATTGGCTGAGGTCCCAACTCCTCCAATCTCACATGCATTCATTTCTAGAAACACAGAATTTGATTGATTCATGATGATATTAGATTTAAATGCATAAAATACAGTGAAATGATTCAATTGCTATCAAAAACTGTATTTACTTATCTAAATTATTCAACTTTCCAGTTTTTGTTACAATATTAAAAGTGAATTCTTTAAATATTTATCTTACATAACCTTAAGGTGAATGGATGACAATTTTTATCAACAGTTGTACAGCCAGTGTCAAATCTATCATGCAATATTTAGAAATTCCTGTTCTATGCCTCACACATGCAGCTGTTGACTGAATAAAACCCACAATTCAGTGTAAAGATGTCCTCTGAAGATGGCACAATTAGTTTCCCTGAGCTTATAAAGCTGAAAAGAAATGGTGGACAATTCAGTCCGGCAGAAATACACACTTTTGTGCAAGGAATCACAACCGGAGCCATCCAGAAAAGTCAAATCGGTAAGAATTTGATTAGAAACCCAGCGCATATTAAAGACATAATATGAAAACAATTTTGTTGGATTTTTACAAATACAACTATGTTGCACCTGCATAGGCGCAATGCTAATGGCAATATGGCAGAAGGGCATGACTGATAAAGAGACCCTGGCATTGACACGAGAGATGATGAACTCTGGAGACACATTTAAATGGCCGAATGAATGGCTTGTTTTGGACAAACACTCAACCGGAGGGGTTGGAGACAAAGTCAGCCTTCCTCTCGCTCCAGCTCTGGCTGCATGTGGCTGTAAGGTATGGGACATGCTGAAGAATAATCCATGATGTGCATTATGCAATTTTAACACACAAGTGGAGCCAAAGTCCTGTTCACTCTCATCTATATGAGCAATTCCAGTGGTATGGATGTGACATTTGTAGTAAAAATTCATAACGTAAATTTACAGAGAAAGTATATCTTTACATTATATTGAAACATCTGTTTATATTAGGGCTGCACAATATATCGTTTCAGCATCGATATATGCACATCTGCAATAGTCACATCGCAGGATCTGCAATGTTGAGTTGGGATTATAAAGATTAGGATTATATATAGTATTATATTGTAATTATATAGCCACAGTTCACAATACACAACATTTGTGGAGTTATTGCAGAGTTTAACCCTAATGGAGTTAAAGTTTCATGTTTGCACGTGCTTTTAAGAGCATTCAGGCACAATATTTAATATAAAATATTATTTTAATATTATTTAATATAAAATTATTTTATTTTATAACTGTTCAAACAGTAAAGTCTTTGCAGTGTTATTTTAAGTTTGGCTTTTTTTTTTTTCGAATTCTGTACCTGAACACGATTTGACTATACCCTAAAAACCATAAAGCACTGTTTTTAATCTTATATTTGCATGTTACATTTCATGCATGATTTGTTCCCCTACAAAAATTAGGAAACATTGTTTCCAAAAAGGGCTTTTCAATTCATCTGGTGAAATTGTATTTATATCACAAAATATATTGCAGAAATACAAAATAACGCAACGTCCAATTTTTCTAATATTGTTCAGCAGTAGTTTATATTTTCCAAAAAAACTAACCAGAGTTGTGTGAGCAGAAAAATATCAATCTGTAAATACTTTTTAGATTTTAATTGAGGAAAATAAACATGCACTATGGATGTGACGAAAAAAGTATGCCAGTTAACACTATATAACATACTTTGTAGACAATCTGTGAATTAAACCCAAAAGAAATAATGCTAATCAAAAGGATAAGAGTTGTCTTACGATAGAATAAAAATGATTGATTTTATTTTATTCTACATTTTTGCATTTATTAGGGAAAATCTCTGTTATGGATGTGACAGATGTGAAATTGGCACTTGTATGGCTTAAATTTGGTAAATCAAATATAATAGTTTGAAAACATTGACGGAGACAATTTTGAGTAATTTTAAAGTAAAATATTTGCTTGAAAAAAAAATAGCGAAACCGTTTCTACATTTTTTGTGTATGGCAAGGTTGACATTTGCATAGAATTGCTCATATGTGAAACGAACAGCACCTGTGTGAAGCTTGTTTTAAAAAAGATGCTAAAATATTATGGGTTTTGGGTTATATGTGTTGTAATTTAAGAAGACAAACATTTAAATAATTTTAAATACATTCAATTTTGGGGTTTTTTTCCACCAAAACTCATTTCCCATGAGGAAGCCAGGGTATTTAGAGTTGTAGTATGGCACAATATAAGATAAACTATGACTTAAACGAAATATGTAGTAGAGAACATGAAACATTTAAAACATTTCTTTAAAAACACTATCGTTTTTGGACTCTGGAAGCCGCCATTATTTTAATTAACTTTAGGTGAAAAGTGAATTGAAAAGTGATGATTTTGCATATTTACAGGAAAACATAATCATGCTAATCACTATTAACCACCATTATAGACGAGCTATTATATCAATTACTTTTATATTAGTTCTTGTACTGGGGTAATGTAAAAAAGTAATTGTTTGTAATGATTTACCTGCAGCTGTGCGTCGTCTCTCTACCAATGGAAGTCGCGGTTTTGGTTAAAATTGTACAAAAACGTCGATGCTTCTTCCTCGTTGTTGAAATTCAGAAGTGTATTTACACATTAAGATGATTTGGATATGTTTTTGCGAGGTTATTTCAATAATACAATTGTATCGCGCTTTCTCATTTAACGTTGGTGATTTGGTGAACCACCTGTGTGTTCCACAACGTACGTCACCCAGCCAATCAGAATCGAGAATTCTGACAGGCATTATAAAGTAAACAAAACATTTACTTCTCATTGACTGTTCTCACCACCAACCACGATTAATTCCTTTTAAATTTACTGTACAACCTTAGCTGAGGCAGACTTACTTTAGACAGAATGCATAGTGTTTTATTGAATAATATTTTTAGGTGCCCATGATAAGCGGGAGAGGACTGGCACATACAGGTGGCACACTGGACAAACTGGAGTCTATCCCTGGGTTTAACGTCAACCAGTCGGTTCAACAGGTAATGAGGGGTAAAATACCCTATATATCAAGATGATTTCATGTATTCAAGGGCGTAGGTTTGCACTTGACAATGTTGGGGATGGGGGAATCAACCCTCCCCAATAATGAATTTCGTATACATATATATATATATATATATATATATATATATATATATATATATATATATATATATATATATATATATATATATATATATATATATATATATATATATATATAATTCAACTGCTATTAAAATATATTATCCATACAATTTATTAAGTTAAATTACATAGTCTGGCCTGTAGCCAATGGTGGTTTGGGTGGTTTAAAAGACCAAAAGTTGGATTATTATTATTTTCATTATGTTTGAATTCTGACTGAATATTTAAAAATAAGTATCTTTTCATATTTCTTAATTCTAAACTTCCATTATTTATGAAACTGTAATATAAAATGTACAGTTTAAATGCACATTTGGAAATAAACACTTAAAATAACATGGTAAGCAGTTTTGGTGCATTAAAAAGTGTGGTTATGATAACCATCTAACAAGCAAATCCAGCAGAAATAGTTCTTAAAATGTCACTAACATGCAATATTTATACCTCATAATTTAATAGAAAAATAATTAAACAGAAAAAAACAAAAACGGGTTTAGTTTTTCAGAAAAATAACCTCCCCTTTCAATAAGCTGGCTACTGGCCTGATAGTGTAATGTTAAAAGAATGTTTATTAACTGATAAAGAAAGAGTTTAATAAAGACTTTGTCATGTCTCAAATATCAGTATTGATAAAAGGTGGAGCGCAGACTGTGTTTTTTCTGACAAACTATTTCAACCGAAATTGCACATGCTACTCTGAGAGATTAGGAGAACTGGCAGAGATCATATACTTTTACATTTATCTGTTTATTCTGCAGTTAGTTTTCAGGACATAGACTATACCAATGAATTAAAGTGGGGTTAATGGACTCATTCAGTAGCGAACTTCAGTTTATGTGACTTACACTTTTCGTTGAATAAATGTTCCGCTTTTTTGCTGCCGCCATCCTCACTTGTGTGTGTCACACACCTCACACACCCTATTCTTGCACGGGAAATTCCCCTGCAGTTTTGGCGTTGCTGAAAACAATGTTCATATGTGTTTGGGGGGGGGGGGGGGGGGGGGGTACGACTCGAGGAGAGAACGTGATTTACTTTTGGTCTTTCATCTTTATTAAGTGGATAGGACAGTAATGAAACAGGAAGCGAAGTGGGAGAGAGAGAGAGGGGGTGGGGAGGGGAAATGTCCTCAAGCTGGGATTCAAACTCAGGACGCCCTGAAGTGCTACTGCACCATATGTCAGCACACTAGTCTATTGCACCGAGGAGAGTACGTGATTTAACCCTTTCTGCATGTCTAGGTTTTTTAAAGTGAATTAAATTTGCCCCTACGCCCCTGCATTCATTCGATTTACTTTGGCTTAGTTCCTTTATTCATCAGGGGTCGCCACGGTGGAATTAACCGCCAATTTGTGTACTGCAAACAGCATTTGTGTGAGACTTATTTCAGAAAGGTTTGAATAGGTGAACTCCACCACACATACATCAAATAAACTTACTTGGTATTTTTGACTAATGAGCTTATTTCTGCTTTGTCTGTCTCTATCACTGACTGCTGTTTATCTGACGTAAGGCAGGAAAAGCAAACACACAGTTGGGAACTGTGGGCGGGGATAAGCAGCTCATTTGCATTTAAAGCCACGGGCTAAAAAAACTTCTACAGACACCAAAATGGACATGTTCTGGAGGCTCTAATAAATTATCTGATGGGTATTTTGAGCTGAAACTTTACAGCAACATTCTGGAGACACAAACGACTTATCTTACATCTTGTAAAAGGGGTAAAATAGGTGCCCTTTAATTGAACTGCCATGACAAAACAATTCTGTAAAAACAAAAACGTCTATTATATGCAATATATCTGCATTCATAAAATAGTCCATTTTAAAATCACAAATAAACATAGCCAATATATTATATTTTATCATCATTCATTATTTGATTGAACTGCTTAAATGCATTATAGGTCAAGCAGATCCTAGAAGATGTAGGCTGTTGCATTGTGGGACAGACAGAGAGTCTTGTGCCAGCAGATCGTGTTCTCTACGCCATCAGAGACGCCACTTCCACTGTTGATAGCCTTCCTCTGATCACAAGTAAGATTATTCTGGACAGACTGTGATAGCCGTGTTATTTATGGTGATGATTTTTGTCCATGCTCTGCACACAGGCTCCATCATTTCCAAGAAAGGAGCTGAAGGTCTGAGTGCTCTTGTGTTAGATGTGAAGTTTGGCAGAGCTGCTCTGTATAAAGATCTGGACAGTGCTCGCAGTCTCGCTCAGTCATTGGTAAGAGGGCTTTTAGTTAACAGCAAAAAGAGAAATAGTAATACAAATAACATTGTGTTTTCCGTTTATTTACGATTGTGAATTGCATTATGGGAGCTTGATCTCTGCTCTGTCGACTTTTGATGTTGACAATTTAACTCTACAGTTTTACAAAGTAACTTTTATCGACATTTTAGTAATAAAGGTTTAAAATAATATAACGTATAAGAGATAATATATAGAGAAATAATTCAATAAAATAGAGAATGTACTGGCAATTTATTACAAGGTTTTTGTATCGTAATTTACAACACCAACCCACACAATATATAACTTTATACTATTAAAAATGTTAAGTAAAGTCACTTTTTCGAACTTTAAGGTTAAAAGTTGTTGCAAGAAATATCAAGGTCCCATAATGCACTTCAAAAGCATAAATACATGGGGGGGAATAAAAGCATGAATATCAAAACACTGAAAACTAATAATTTATATATATTTGTGCACTTTAAAAAACGCTGGGTTGTCGTAACTAAATGTCGATTCACATATTGAAAAACACAACCTTGGGTTCATTTTTTTTCAATCACATTTACATTGCAAGGTTAGATCGCTGGTGATCATGACAGATCTATTGTTTTAATTTGTTAAATATACGATCAGTTTATCTTAAGGTACTTTTTGTTTTAATTAATACTTTAAATTAATTTTGTTGGTTTTTTAAATTTTAGTTGTAGTATTTATTAATGTTTTGTAGTGGGTTTATTATATATGTATACATAGAGTTTATTAACATTCATTTGAAATGTTATGTCCCTTCCCCCATGTGAATTACACAAATATATTTTGTCCATACGTATGCCTGGCCACAAAATAAAATTGAAACTGTCCAGGTCAATAAATTCGGGTGTTTGAAAGTGGACCAATGAGATGGATTAAAACACCATCTGGTCACATAAATGGGATAGTGTCTGTTTTTCCTACTTGCAATCCAATCAACCAAAAACACAGCCCACGTGTCAACAGGTCACTGTTGGAAACAAGCTAGGTGTAAAAACAGGGGCCGTGCTGAGCCGAATGGACGCTCCCATTGGCCAGACTGTGGGAAATGCAGTTGAGGTGTGTGAAGCGCTTGAGTGCCTCAAAGGAAGAGGCCCAGACGATCTCAGGGAACTGGTCATCTATTTAGGTAAGGAGAAAAACCCATTTATACCTGTTTATAGCCCATTTATACCTGTTTAAACCCATTTATAGTCTGTTTCAGGTAGGGATGTCCAAACTCAGTCCTGGAAGGCCAGTGTCCTGCAAAGTTTAAGTTCCAACCCAATCAGACACACCTGGGCTAGCTAATCAAGCTCTTACTAGGCTTTCTAGAAACATCCTTGCAGATATGTTGAAGCAAGTTGGAGCTAAAATCTGCAGGACACCGGCCCTCCAGGACTGAGTTTGGACACCCCTGCTTTAAGGCAAGTCATTTCACTCAGCGGCCATCTTTGAAACGCCTCTCAGGCAGTATGCTCAGGCAATCTGTCTGAATGGGAAAACTTCAAATTCTCCAAGATTGCTTGCCAAGCGTACAATTACATTTCATAATCGGAATCACCAAAAAAATTAAACAACAACTGTCTCTTTAGTTTCATTTCTAAACATTCGAGATTCAAAATATGGAGAAACTTATAAAAACATATGTCTGGTCCGAGCCTCTCCCCCAAGAGAATCCTCATTCTATAGCAATCGATGATTGGCTCCTGTACTAAAAGGCGGGGCTTCAGGAAAAAATAAGTAAATCTGGTGTTCGTAAATTGTTCTGTAATTTTGATCTCCAGTTTACACTTTATCACAGGTACACTTTTACCTAACATGTCCACATTCGTACCATAAAGATTAATATATTAATACATAAAAAGTACAAAAGTGTACTTCAAGTTCTTTCAATGTATTAAAATGTACCAAAATGCACTTGTAAGGTACAAAGGTGTAGCTTCTGAAAAGGTTCCACTGCAGTGACTGGTTTTATACCTTTATTTCTGTGTGTGTATCTGCTCTCAAAAAAAAAAAAAGATTCATGCTGCTTGTTTAAACTACTTATTTAAAAAAGCTGCAACACAATTTTTAAAATTTGGGACAACTTAATTGTTTTAGGTTCAACCCACTTACATTTGTTGCATTAACTTAATTGAAAGCATGAATGAATTGTGTGGAATCCAGCATTTTGTTTTACAGTGTATAATAAGGAAGTGTATTGTATTTAGGTGGGCATCTATTGTGGATGTGTGGCCACTCCTCAACCCTGGAGAGTGGGAAACATGAAATCGCTGTAAAACTGAAGAACGGAGAAGCCCTGAAAAAGTTCCAGGGGATGCTGGAGGCTCAGGGAGTGAATGGAGATGTGGCCCATTCCCTGTGCTCAGATGAGAGCTGCTACTTTGAGTATATGAAGCGTGCAGCGAATCAGACAGAGCTTAAGGTGCCGAAGGATGGTAATTACGTTCCGTGTTCTCATTTGAAAATCAAATATGTTAATTTCTTTATGCAACTCCAACAGCACAGACAGGATTATGCACAGATCTCACCGAGCTCGCTATTAATATTCACTGTTATTCATCTATATGCAATCATCACATCCATTATCTCTGCAGCAGCCATTGTGTGTGTGTGTGTGTATGTGTGAACTATTTGATTGACAGGAGCTGTTTTGGACATTGACGGTCTGGCTCTGGCTGAAGTGCTGCATAAACTAGGAGCAGGACGCACTAAATCGGGAGAGAAAATCGATCATAGTGTTGGAGCAGAGATGCTGGTTGAGATGGGACAGCTGGTGCAGAAAGGTTAGTCTCAATGATAGCGATGCATGGCTGTGCTTGGAAGGAAAACTGAACATACTGGCTACTATTTTAAAAACAAACACTTTCTGGGCTACAGTAAAAGTCATGTGACCTTAACACATGGCTTGTTTACTTGATGAACTAATTGCCAGATATAATCTGAGAAATTAAATGCTGTTGTGTAATAAAAAAACAACCATCTTATTAACATTTCTGCTTTTGAGTTACTTAAAGTTTTACTTAAAACTTTTTTGACCAAAAATGTTCTGTCTGCAGTCCTACAAAATAATGTCCTGACTGATAACTATTTTGCTTTAGGCTCATAAATCGAAATATATATGCATATATTTTTTCCCACTCAATTTTAACCAGAATTAAATACATAAAGTCAGAATTGTAGACTTTTAAATTATATTACAAAGGTTATTATAGTGAGGTCATATATATAATGTTTTGGGGGGGATGCTGGTTTATATTTTGAAATTCTGATTTTATTTTATGGGGATTCTGGGTTTATAACTAGGAATTCAGATTTTTTTGCAGTATTAATATTTCTTGGCATTCTGAGTTTATTTCTAGTAATCCAGAAATTATATTTTTCAATTTTTTTTTTGCCATTTTAATGTTATAGCTCACAATTCTGAATCAGAATTGACAGAAATGATGGCTGGATTGTGAATTTTAAACTTGTAAATGGTATTTAAAATGGAAAAAAAGGTCATTCTGACTTTATTTATTTTTTTGGTGATACCGACTTTATATATTGAAACTATTATTTTTTGGTGATTCTAGGTTTATATCTTGCAATAGATTTTTTATTGCATCATAATTACTTCTTGCAATCACGTTTATATATTACAATTCCAAATTTATTTCTTGGCATCATGCAATTATATCTAGCAAATATAATTAATATTGTTCAATTTTAACTTTATTTTTTGGCATTTCAATTTTATAGCTCGCACTTCTGACCTTTCCATCTTTTTTGCCCATTAACATCATTCAATTCTGAATCATTGCTACCTTTCCCATAATGTACCATGATTCTACACAAAACATTGTTTCCAAAACTAATAGGTCATAAAAGGAATATATATATATACAGTTGAAGTCAGAATTATTAAACCCCCCCCCTTTATTTTTTTCCCCAATTTCAGTTTAACGGAGAGATTTTTACAACACATTTCTGAACATAATAGTTTATACTAATTTTTATCTTTATTTTATCTTTGTCATGATGACAGTGAATAATATTTGACTAGATATTTTTCAAGACACTTCTATACAGCTTAAAGTGACATTTAAAGGCTTAACTAGGTTAATCAGGTTAACTAGGCAGGTTAGGGTAATTAGGCAAGTTATTGTATTACGCTTGTTTGTTATAGGCTATCGAAAAAATATAGCTTAAAAGTGCTAATAATGACCTTAAAATGTTTTTTTTTTTTTTTATTTAAAACTGCTTTTAGCAGAAATAAAACAAATAAAGAGTTTTTTCTTCTCCAGAAGAAAAAATATGTTCAGACATACTGTGAAAATTTCCTGAATCTGTTAAACATCATTTGGGAAATATTTAAAAAGAAATATTGTACATATAAATACAATTGTAGAATAATTCGATGCATTGTGAGATACACCCCCCACTATTCTACTATAGTAATACAGCCTATATTTTTGTTTGTGTTTAAGCCAGATCTGTATATTGATACTCTATTGATCCAATTGGCAGGTCAATCGTGGATCAGGATTCATCACAACAGCCCAGATCTAAGCGCACAGCAGTGTTCTGACCTGCAGAAAGCTTTAGTCATTGGCAGCTGCATCCAATACCAAGCTGCATTTCGCATAGTGGAATTCATCCACCCAAATCACCACATGTCCTAACACAACCTCATTCAAGACTGTTGTTTGTGAAAAACATTTCAGTTCCAGTGTACTGTTACCAAGAAAATGCAGTGTTTACATGACTTTGATGAGTAACGATGACCTTTGAGCTCACATCTGGAAAATCGGTAAACATATTTGCTTACCAGTAGCTGCAATATTATTGTAGCCTAGCTCTGCTTAATCCTATCCTGGAGCTGTAAAGACGAACAGATCTAATCCAAATCACCCAAACTAGATGATCAAGGCCTTCAGGTTGAATGTGTAAATTGCATCCAGGTGTGTTTGTTTGGACAGGAGCAGGAAGGTGGATCTGCTAGTTTATGTTCACACAGATGTATAAAACACAAACCTTACAAGCAGCTTAATCCATTTGTCTGCTCTTGTTTAGTTTGTGTAGCGTCTATGATAATGACCTAGGATATTTATAAGCTTTCAAAGAAAATAGAAAAAGTTTAAATCATACTGTGTGATTTTTGTTTGGACTTTTTATCTTTATGGTGTATTATATAGGGGTTTCTTTTTTTATGGGTATATTAAAGTCTTTTTTTCAGGTTTTAATCAAATCTACTAATTAGAATGATGATTTTATTGCTGAAAACTGATTAATATTTAAATATTATCAAACGAGGTTGGAGGGTAGAGGGATCTTTGCTGCCCCATAGTGGCTTAAACAATCTTTAACATGGTAGTGTTAATTAAACTCTAATGTAATTCAAGTAGTCCAATTTTTGTCATAATTTACAAAATCTATATAATAATAACAGCAATAAGATTATTTTTTCATTGTGAAATTATTTTCATAATTAATTATTCATACTTCTGAAAGTGAACAGGTATTTATATAAGCATTTTATAATCATCTGTATAAAATATATTTTATATTTACACACATTATAATATTAGCAATATATAACTATACTATTTTATCCATATTAAAAAGATGTGTACTTGTAAAATAATAACACCATTGTAAAATCTTGGCATAATTAAATATTCATTCTTCTGAATGTGCAGACATTTATATAATCAATCGTATAAAATATAGTTCACAATTATACAAATACACATTACAATATAACATTAACAATATATAAATATACTGTTTCATTGATATTAAATAGATGTATACTTGTAAAATAATAATAACCCCATTGTGAATTAAATATTGATTTTTCTGAATGTGCACAGACATTTATAATCATTCTTATAAAATATACTTCTGAGTTATACAAATATACATTACAATATAATATTAGCAATACAAAAATATACGTTGATTATTAAATAGATGTTTACTTGTACAATATACATATATTTTTAAATACATGATTACATTATAATACAATAATTGCACATTATAATATACAATTAGTATATTTAAATAACTGATACAAATTATTTATAATAATAAACATTTATATTAATGTATGTTTTTGTAATTTTTGCATTACAGCAATGAGCTTTTTTGGGGGGGAAATAAGCTTAATTGTCATGAACGCACTAAAATAAAACAGGCTTCAAATGCTTTCGAATTTATTATGTAATACAGAAATTTATTTGGACTTTTGTGTGATAACCTGGGATAATTCTGAGCTGGACCTGATCTGAATTTCTGTTAATTTATTATGTTTTTGTTTTTGACTGAGAATTAACCAGAAATTGGATACATACCAATATTTTCTCCTTTATAAAATAATAAATAAACTTTAAAAAAATCTTGACTTATCACTTTTTCTTTTATTATTTCAACACCCGTAAAAAAAAACAAAAAAAAAAACATACGCATTCAGTCTTTTTTTCAAGATTTAAAAAAGCAATTAATATTGCTGCTTATAGATGCCTGCAGATTTCCCAGGGAACGTTTTCAACTGGATCTAAATGAAATTTTCTGTCCATCAATGCACCACAGAATTGAGCGGTTCTGCTCTTATATTTCCAAGATCCAGCGCAGAATCAGTTTCTTCATCAATCTCGCCGATTACAGCCCTTAAACACAAAATAATTTCCAATTTATGGTCACCAAAAAAATCATATAAACACTGCACAATGTAAATAAGCATAATTACAAGTAAGGAGTTTAACACTTACACATTATCTCCTCTGACAATATACAGTCCCAGAACCACCTGCTCGACTCCCTGTGAAGAGCTGAAGACCCGCTCGTGGCTTTCATCCAGGATGAGGTTGATTGCCTGATCGAAGCCTTTTAGAGTCCCCTAAAAACAATACAAGTCAATAAGCAATCCTATTCATTTCTGCACACAGACAATGTTTAAACATAGCACAGTTCACCAAAAATCACAAATTTTCTGTTAATTTATTATAACTCAGGCTGTTCACAATATGGAAAACTTTTCTCCTCAGTGGAACATAAAAGACATTTTTAACAAAACAAAGATACAAATGAAAAATATATGCCGGAGCTGTGAGTTACAAGTAATAATGTTTAGATTGTTCAAATACAGGCAAAAACTCTCAGTGTCATTGACTTGCACTTTATTAAACACAAAAGACGATAACTTCACATAAATATTTAATGTTGTAATGAAGACATATATATTTTTCCTTAAAGGACATGAGGAAGACTCACCACGATCATTCTGCCATCAGAAGTGACAATAGCAACAGTCCCTTGAAAAAAATAAGTCAAGGAAATTTCAAGCTCATAAAAACTCATACTATGCCTATTTGTGTATGTTCACTGTTTATATTTATTCTCTAGATTTGTGTTTTACTTTATAAAGTACAGGTAATGTGTGTTCAAAACGTATAATAAGTATTTTATTTATCGACTGACTCATATTTTTAATTGACAGACTATTCTTCTACATTTAATATCTATCTATCTATCTATCTATCTATCTATCTATCTATCTATCTATCTATCTATCTATCTATCTATCTATATTAGTATTAAAAACACAACATATGTAGTTTAACATAAATACAAACAGTCAAATGTACATATTTTTATGAAATATTTAAGAAATCAAAACTTTTCTAGATGGTTTTACATATATATAGATTATATCTATTTATAGATTAACATGAATACAAAGTCAAATATACTTATTTTTACTAAATATTTAAGAAATGAAAATCTTTCTAGATTGTTTTATGTAGATTATATCTAAGCATAGATTAACATGAATACAGTCAAATATACTTTACCCAAAACTAAAGAAATGAAAACTTGTCTAGATTGTTTTACATATATATATATATATATATATATATATATATATATATATATATATATATATATATATATATATAGATTATATCTATATGTAGATTAACATGAATACAAATGGTCAAATATACTTACTTTTACCCAAAATTTAAGAAATTTAACTTTTCTAGATTGTTTTACAGATGCAAAAACCTCTAAATGCCATTTTAAATGTTCTTCTAAAATGAGAATTTATATCAGGCTCCTAATGTGTCGCTTAAGTAATTTCACTTTTATGGCAAAAATAAGTTCTTTACGTGGTCTTTAAAGTAAAATAACTCAAAATAGACAAAGGAGGCTGAGAAAATGTTCATTTTTGACTGAAATTTCAGACAGTCCTTAGAGGTTTTTGCATCTGAACTCTTCATGCATATATTATATATAGATTAACATGAATATAAACGGTCAAATATACTTATTTCTACCCACTATGTAACATCTGAAAACATTAATATGTAATATTGACAATAAATAATAATAATCCTGTTATATATTATTCTTAATGAATCATTTTTTGAAGACTTGTTTTCATTAATTTAAAAAAAATAAAACAAACATTTTACTCAGAGCACGCATTTATTAAGTTAATACCACGTCCAGATAATCATTGTGAAGTGGTCTATTTTCTTCAAGAAATTATGTGTGCACATTAACAGGAACGCTATAACGTGCATAATAATGAAGTATAATGTAAAGCTAATTAGATATATACATCCATATATAGATATATACATCTCTCGCTCAAACACACACACAAACAACAACAACAATACACGGGGTATCGATCTTCAACATAATCGCCGTGCTGTTCATGAAGCATATTAAAGGATACGGTGAATGTAACTCTCTAGAGCGGTGGACATCTTTTCTGCTGGTGCGTGTTTTTAAATCCTCCGGTGCTCGTTCGCTACTACAACGAAAAGCATTCGTACCATTCGTACTTGAGCCGGAAATGAAAGCGGAGAGACCCGTGTAGCCGATGACCGACTGTGCACAACTTCAGGCAACACTAGTCGAGTTGGAGCAATGGAAGCTCTCATTAGTGAATTTGTATTTATTTATTATGCTTTAAATAACAAGTACTCGATAATATAATAAACAATATAATGCCAGGGGTGATAGAAGCTAAATAATAATAATAATAGTAGTATAAATAATAAAACATAAATGAATTTGCAAAACAAACACACATACATAAAAATAACCGTTTACATAATTAAATATATTTCTTACAATTACAGACGTTTACATTGATCAAAAATAAAAAAAAAATTGAACAGAAATGGATTGTTAATGATATTAATTTTATCATTTTAAAATTTAATATGACTTTTAGCCGTCATGAGTGAGTGATAAGAATTTGTCCAGCAGATGACGCGCTTTGAAGGTTTCTGGTTTCTAATAAGGAAGAGAGCACAATACTGTTTCTAACGAGTAACTTTAGAGATTATAATCAGTTCTTGGTGAAAAGGCTAATTGTTTGAGGGTCAAAGTGGGGGTCGATGGAAACACTTATGGTAATGGTGACGATGGCACTTACACAAAAGTACAATCAATGGTACTGGCATGATTTCACACGCTAATTTTAATTGTACAGCGCCATTATGGAAATTAATGCTGATTGTATTATATAAAAGTGCTGTAGTTGTTAAACAATAGTTGTTATCCATGGTTTTGCTACACCATAAGCATAGAAAAATGATTAAAACTTTTTATAATTTTCACAAGGTATTGAATGTTTATTAAATTTAATGGGATTTTATGGCACTTCAGGAATTACGTTGGTATTACATCAGAATCAGGGACGGACTGATCCATTAAGCGAAGTAAACAGCCGCTATCTATCTATCTATCTATCTATCTATCTATCTATCTATCTATCTATCTATCTATCTGTCTGTCTGTCTGTCTGTCTGTCTGTCTGTCTGTCTGTCTGTCTGTCTGTCTGTCTGTCTGTCTGTCTGTCTGTCTGTCTGTCTGTCTACCGTTCCATCCATCCATCCATCCATCCATCCATCCATCCATCCATCCATCTATCTATCTATCTATCTATCTATCTATCTATCTATCTATCTATCTATCTATCTATCTATCTATCTATCTATCTATCTATCTATCTATCTATCTATCTATCGTTCCAACCATCCATCCATCCGTCTATCTATCTATCTATCTATCTATCTATCTATCTATCTATCTATCTATCTATCTATCTATCTATCTATCTATCTATCTATCTATCTATCTATCTATCTATCTATCTATCTATAGTTCTATCCATCCATCCTATCCGCCTGTCTGTCTATCTATTCTGGATACCATATATAGATTTTACTTTGTTTTCTGTGTGTTAAAAATAATTTATTACTAATTAATTTTCTTAAGGGTCATATCTGACAAGCAGTCCAAGCAACAATAATCAAAACAAACAAACCACTGCACGACAATAACGAAAGGATATAAACAAGATGATCATTTTTCACATTCTGAGCGCTGTCAAAACCCCTCATCAAGACACAAAACACCAGGCACTTACTGGTGTACAGCGCGACGCAACTGATTGTTAAAGTTAATCATTGCTGTTGTTATGAGGAAGTGAACTTTAAGCCTGAGACGCATTAGAACAGTCTCCAGGAAACCATTATATACATATAAAACACACACATGAAGAAGAAAATGTATGAATGATATGAAACAACCACAGACTGTTATCATACAATATTTGGATAAATAACAGGAGAAACTGGTCTGGCAGCTCAGGTAATTCAAACCTTCACTTTTCACAAAGTGGCATTTAAGCAACAGACAGGTAGTTTTTGATGAGTTAATCTTGATTTAGTTTTTTTATTTCATTTTTATTCATAAAGAAATTTGATCTTGTAACTTCCTGTCTCTTTCTAAACATGGTTTCTTCTTCTTTTAAAGTCTTCAGGTTTTTTTTCATATGTGAAGCAATAAATGCAAGATGAAAACAGACGACAAACTTCAGATCCTGAAATTCTTCTTTATGCTTGTCAATGCCTTCTTTGTGGTAAGATGAAATATGCAACATATTAAGCATACAGCTGTATGTTATTGGCAAGGAATGTAGCGATATTTTCTTTATTAGTTCCAAGGAACTTCCTGGACTGCTGTCAAATTTATTAATCACGCAGTGGACACTGATAAACAGCTCATAATGCCATGAAGTATGTGCTTGTGCTTTCTGGCACGCAGCGTTTAAAGGCATAGCCTTCTGCACCCGTCAAATTAAACAACTTAATTCATGCATAGCTACATGTACAAACAAGTAACAAATTCAATATTCCTGACAGATTCTTGGCATCAGCATTTTTGCCTGTTCGGCTTGGATTTTATTTGATCAGGACAGCTTTGTAAGTGTTCTCAGCTCTGGTGAGTTTTCTTGCTTGTCATTATGTTTCAGTTCAAAAGTACATCTTATTATTTATTTTAAAAAGTATTTGGACTTGATCTTTTCCCCATTAAAATGTCTATGGGAGATAAACAGGGATTTCTTTTAAGCATAGGCATGGGATGATAACCGGTTTTAAGGTTTACCGTGGTTTGGAAAGGTCAAGGTTTAAAAAACGCCAGAATATTCTGTTCCTACAGTATATGTACAGTTTTTTTTTACATGTTTTTTTGTGACTATTTTATTTAGTTTTTTAAGGCAATAGTATCTCCAGCAAAAAAGGACACTCCACATCAAAAGCTCCTGTTACAAAATATGTTGAATGTTACTTAAAATAAAATATATTGTGTTTTTTTTACCCAGACATTTAAAAAGAACATATTTTAAAGCAATAGTCACAATATCATGATACCGTGATTTTTTTAAATCCAAAATTATTGTACCGTCACAATCTTATACCCTTAGCATCAAAACAATAACGTGCAATATAGTTCAAACTTGTTTTGTATATCATAATGTGTCTTGTTTAATTTCTGATTTACAAAAAGGGTCAAGAATCTAATCATGATATACAGTGCTCAGCATATATGAGTACACCCCTCAATAATCTCTCTTTTAAATTCATATTTTAATAGGAAGCTATTCAATATTTTATTTGTGCATATACATTAGATTAGTTAGTACTGAAGCCAAATCTGGTGCTTATCTAACAAAATAACTAACATATGGTCCAAAAACTAGTACAGCCAAATTTATGTTATAGAAAAATATTAAATACAAATTTAAAACAGGAAAATATCAAGAGAAGCAAAAAATTGAAATATGTAGTTGAAATTTTGTAGGTTGTAAGTTTTTTTGCTATATTTTGCTTGAATTTAATTGTATTATCTTTCAATTTCTAAAGATGTTCTGTGACTTCAATATTATTTTAATAAACATATCTGTTTAATTATTCTGTTTTGTTTAAATGCATCAAAATACATTGCCTATATTCACTTAGAAATAGATAAAAAATATTCATTTTCAAAATGGGGTGTGCTTAATTATGCTGAGCACTGAACAGAAGACAAAAAAACAATGTCATTCAGTGTAACAATAATTTTTGTAGAAAAAAAATTTACATCTATATTTTTGGGGCCACAATTTACGAAATAATTTACATTTAAAATCAAAAATACGATGCCGCTATTCTTCAAACCACAAATAAAGATTTTTATCATTTTAAATATAGCAATAAACTTTAAAATGATGACTTCTTTTTTTATATTTTAATAAGTAGATGTCAGAATAATCACATGCTGCATCCAAAATTGCATACTTCCATACTATATAGTACCTAAAAACAGTATGCAAGCCGAGTAGTTTGTCCGAATTCATAGGCTGCATCCGAAATTGCCTACTACTCGGTATGTACTGCAGTTGAATTTAAACATACTATACGTTCTATACAGTATAAATGTATATAGTATGAATAAAACTGAGATGTACTACATCCACCATTTTGTCATGATCACGTGACCTACCCACGTAAGTTGTGTCGCTTCACTCCCATCCGTGAATTCTCTCGCGGTGCACCATGGGATAGCATAGCATGCATGCGCTGCGCACTTCAGAATCTCACCAGAATTAGTAGGTCATCCGGGTACTTCTCACATACTGTTTTTCAGATTGTATGAATTTAGACATACTACTTGGCTCGCATACTGTTTTCGCATACTGTTTGAGTACTATATTGTATACAAGTATGCGATTTCGGACGCAGCTATAGAATTCGAAAACAGTAGGTGAGAAGTACCCGGATGACCTAGTACTTCAAGCGAGATTCTGAAGTGCGCATCTGATGGACGCTATGCTATTCCATAATGCTCCATTAGATAATGAATGGGAGTGAACCCAATTGACGCTAATAGGTCACGTGATCATGACAAAAAAAAGGGTGAATGTAGTACGTCCGAGTTATATTCATACTGCTCACATTCATACTGTATAGAATGTACTTTTCTAATGGTCGAGTTGTACATTTAAATTCAAATGCAGTGCCTACTGAGTAGTAGGCGATTTCGGAGGCAGCCATAATGTTTGATTTCTTTAAACACTGTTAAGAGTTTCCTGTAGAATCTACAGTAACTTACTGTAAATCAACAGCAAAAATACTGTATTTACATTTACAGCACCATTTATCTTGCTGTATATATGTTCTATAGATATTCTATGTATATCTTTACTGTAAAATACAGTAATTTTCACAATGCAACTTTAAAATACAGTAACATACTACATAACTATCCAATACAATTCAGATTACAGTTAAATACTGTATAATCTACAAAAATCGTAAACAGTGTGTTTCACTAATTGGTGATAGAACGTTTATTTTTTCTTGACATTTTATCATTACAAAAATGATTTGAAACTTTAAAGTAAACACTTTGCTGTTATTTAAAATGCTTTCTATGCAAGTAAAAATTGGTTTCGGACATGAAAAGAGGACGTCTCATGTTTCACCCCTTAACAAATTTGCCAGGAGCCAATTTAAAGCAAACTTTTGTCCTTAAATATGACGTGTGGGTTTTAATGAAGCATATCGTATGGTCTCTCAGGACAGGAGGTAAAGGTGGTGGCCGGGGGGCTCTTTTTCATCGGCCTTGTCGTGGTTGGTGTGTCCTTGCTGGGTTGTGCCGGAGCCTATTTTGAGAGCAGATGCTTCATCATATTTGTAAGCGCGATCCAAAATAGCATAATTCATTATAACAGCTTTTTTGGGTTACTGTTAATGTTGATCTCTTCTGTGTTTTTCAGTATCTGTCCTTATTAATTGTCATCATACTGGGTCAGATTTTCATCACCTTTGTGCTATTAATACGAAGAAAGACGGCAAGTGTTTATTAAATATCACATTTTTTATATTCATTTATTTCAATTCAATTTTATTTGTACAGCACTTTTTACAATAATTATTGTTTCAAGGCAGCTTTACAAAAACATTACCATCAAATTAAGTTAAAGTTACAATCAAATATAAGTTATGATATATAAACATAGTTAACCTGCAGTTTTATAGCATATAGATGTTGTCTATGTGCGTGTTTAATGAAGTGTATTTGTGTATAAAGTGTATGTGTTGTCCTCGATGATTGGCATCATCTCATCGATTTCATTTTATTTGATTATAGTACTTTGAAAGCTTTTATGGAATCAGAACTTCACTTTTTTTGTTTTAAATATTGCAATTAATGACTTTTTTCCTAAAAACTGCAACTTTATTTTTTTTAATTGCGAGTTTAACATGGTTGTCTTGTAATTTTGGGTTTATACATCACAATTATGAATTAACATCTCACAGTTCTGAACTCAGTATTTCAGATTTATTGATATACTGTTTCAAGCATTGAAAGTTGTGA
Source organism: Danio aesculapii (assembly GCF_903798145.1). NCBI lineage: Eukaryota > Metazoa > Chordata > Actinopteri > Cypriniformes > Danionidae > Danio > Danio aesculapii. Next base: position 49,885,648 of record NC_079438.1, read on the forward strand.
GTTTATAGGCTCTTGCAATTCTGACTTTACACCTCGCACAAAATTTCTCATGATTTTGAGAAACAAAAATCACAAAGAAAAAAATAATTATAGTAATAATAGCAATAATAAAAAAGAAACAAATTGCAATTGGCATCGTTTTTACATTCACAAACTTTAACAAATAATAATTATTAAAAAAAATCTGAATAAAAGTCTGAATTGTGAGATATAAAATGGCTTTTTTCAAAATTTGTGTCTCAAACAAGTTGCCAAACAAAAGGTAAAATTTTTATTTATTTTTTAAATCGCAGTTTTGATTTTATGTTTCATAATTCAGATTTTTCCTCCCAATTAAGTCAGTTTATCATGGAATATTCTTAATAAAAGTCTGAATCGTGAGATACAAATTGCCTCTTTTAAAAGGATTGTGTCAGGAACAAGTTTGCAAACATTTTCAGCATTAAATAAAGAAATAAAATAGGCGATTAAAAAAAAGATAACATTTTTGTTTTGTTTTTTAATCGCAGTTCTGAATTTATATATCATAATTCTGACTTTTCCTGCCAAAGTATTCAGTTTATCATGGAATATTCAGAATAAAAGTCTGAATTGTGAGATCTAAATTGCCTCTTTTTAAAAATTAGTCACAAACAAGTTTTCTAAGATTGTCAACATTAAATTAATAAATAAAAAAGGCATTTTGTATTTTTAATCGCAGTTCTCATTTTATATCTCATAATTCTGACTTTTCCTCCTAAATTATTCAGTTTACCTGGAAATATTATGAGAAAAGAAGTCAGAATTGTGCTGTATGGACAAAAATTTCATAGTTTTTTTTTTATTCTGATTAATTTAGTCTCAATTACACCTCAGCCATACAGTAACCTATAGACTTTGATGTAAAAAAGTGTAATTGGGAATTTCTCACAATGTCAACTGACTCTCTTATAATTCAGACTTATTTTCTTGCAATTTCTCACTTTTCTGGTCAGAATTGAAAGATACACTCACAATTCTGCTAATAAAATCTTGAATTATGATATTTAATCTCAGTTTATATATATAAAAAAGTTAGAATTGTTAAATAAAATTTGCAGTTATCTTCAATTGTTTTATCGTATGCCAGAAATAATCTTCCAACATTATAAATTGCAATAATGATAAAAAAAAAACTATAGTAATATCAGCTTCATAACTGTAATAATACTGTAAAGAAAAACAAGAGATCCCTCGAGACATTCCACATTCTCCCAGATCCTGCAAGTATCGACTGGTTGACAAAATGATTAAACAAATTGCTTAACGCACGTTTTTGACTATTTCCAGATTGAGCAGTTTTTGAGGGATAAAGTGGACGACATCATTAAGCAGTACGGAGGAGACGAAAGCCAAACATCCTGGAAACTTCTAGACAGCGTCCAGACCTCTGTACCTGATTGATTTCCACGTTTACTGATTACATAATAACTGTTTAATCACAACTGTTTCATCTTATAATGAGCAAAGGAATCTGATATAAGTGCATTTTTGTTTGCTGTAGGCCCGGTGCTGTGGTAGACTGAACTCAAACGAATGGAGGAATAACACAGTTATTGTATCCCTGGGGGGGACCGACATCTACCCCTGCTCCTGTTTCAATGGTACCTGCCCTGTAATCCTGGAAGGGACTCACAGTTTTGGAAACGGTTCAGACGTTTTTGAAAGGGTAACATATGTGGCCTTTTTGATCCCAACCTTTACTTAATGTACCCCGTGTTGTTTTAATTTGCACATGTTTTTGTGTGTGTATGTGTGTGTGTGTGTAACAGGGCTGTGAGGAGACTCTTGTCAACTGGCTAGAGATGAATATAATGGTAATATTTGGAATGGATGTTGCACTTCTTTTGATTCAGGTAAAGAGAGATGATACTACTCTATGATCTTTTCTCACATAATATGGCCAATTAAAAAATGTTACAGATTAAATACAGCGACAACAAAAAAAGACTAAGTTTCTTCACTGTAAACCCATACAGGTTGATTGAACTTAAAAAAAATTATCCTAAAAAAGCTAATTTAGTCTTGTTAGTTTAATTGTTCAGATACTATTTAGGCTTATAACGTGTCAAAAATGAACATGAACCTAATGTTAGACACAGCTTAATCTTAAAGTTTTCATGCTAACTGTTACATATATTGTTCAATAAAGCAAAGTAATGTATGGGCTGTTTGAGACAAAAGTAGGAAATCGTACTCGCAGTGACCAGCAGACATTAGAAAATGTGCGCTGTATCTACTAGTGACGTCAGATCAAAGAGCCAATCACGTTTCCTTCCACATCGTTCGTTTCACAACAGACTTGAATAAGCTCTGATAAGTACATTTAATTAGAATAAAAACTATCATGCAAATCATACAAAAAACTAAACAAATGGGGTAATTGAGCAAAACTTGGTATTTATTGAATCTAAGTATTTTTAATTAATACAACTTTAGGGATAACAGTGCTGTGTTTACCTTTATTGCATGTGTTTAACTATATATATATTAATTAATAAATAAATTATTTAATATTATATATATATATATATATATATATATATATATATATATATATATATAAATAAAAGTAACATTTGTACATTTCATCATTTCAACAACTAGTTTAGGATGTTAAAATTAAAATAAATATAATTGTTGTGTTTTGCGAGTTAAGCTCTCGCTTGTATAAGCGAGAGCCTAACTTTTTTTACTTTGTAAGTACATAATGCATTGTATTTTCCAAGACTGAGCTAAATACACATTTAAAATAAAATAAACTGTTGATTATTACGCATTTCAAGTTATACATGTTCAGCTTACTCATCAATGCTGTATATTTCTCTCGGTAGCCATGTCATGCCATGCATTCTTCTGACTTTGCTTAAATTCTGTAAATTTCTGTAACATCTTGATTTTCTATATATTTATTCAGTTGAGTTAATCTTTATTTCTATTGCATTTTTTTACAATATAGATCATGTCAAAGCAGCTTAACATAGATGAAGTTCTGGTAAATTGTAACTGCTTCAGTTCAGGTGTCAGTTTACTTCAATTTATATACAGCCGAAGTTAAAATTATTACCCCTCCTGTCAACTTTTTTCCAAATATTTCCCAAATGATGTTTAAGAGAGCAAGGAATGTTTCACAGTATTTCCTATAATATTTATTCTCTTAGAAAAAGTCTTACTTGTTTTATTTCAGCTAGAATAAAAACAGTTTTCTTTAAAACCATTTTAAAGGTCAATATTATTAGTCGCCTTAAGCAATATTTTTGAACTTGCCTAATTAACCTAGTTAACCTAGTCTTTAAATATCACTTTAAGCGGAATACTTCTATCTTGAAAAATATCTAGTCAAATAGTATGTACTGTCATCAGAAATGAGTTATTAAAACTATTATGCTGAGAAATGTGTTGAAATTTTTTTTCTTTCCATTAAACAGAAATTGGGGAATAAAATATACAGGGGGCTAATAATTCAGAAGGGCTAATATGTCTGACTTCAACTGTATATCTGCATAAACACAAAACCACACAGTCATGTAATCGAAGTGATTTCTGTCTTGTAATTCTCAGATTGTGCAGTTTATCTTTGCCGTTCAAACCTTCAAATGCATCGGCCGCAAGACAAGAGAACTGCAACCCACCAATCTACTGAACGCCATGGAGGAAAACCCTGCAGCGGAGCCCGATCAAGAGCAGTACAGTCTAGAAAATCAGCAAATCGACGATCAAACCTATAACCCTCAAACTGACGACGGCTACTATCAACATGTCGGAGATGATGGTGGGGATTATGATGACCAATATAACAACCCAGAATATTTCCACCAGGACGACAGTCAAATGCACAATACACCTGCAATTCTCCAACACCAACACAGCTACAGCTATGATGATCAAGCATACACACGACACCAGAACTACCAACAGACCTACAGTCCTGATGATTACTGAAGCCAGATTTCTTTTCTCATGTAACATGATCAGACTGGGATGGGCTAATTTGAGGTTTTAAAAATAGCATGCCATACAAAGAGCGGGCTGTGGTCTGCGCCATGACCAAAACCTTCTTCTAAGACCATTGTTTTGCTTCAGCGAGTTCAGGTTAGTGTCTGTTTCCCAGGAGTGTCATTTGTCATTTTAAAAGACATTCATTCCAGACTTCAAAAACTAAAACACATTTCTGTAGAAGGCACAGCTCAGGGTTTGATGACAGACAAGTAACCCGATTTCTGAGCCAGTTTTAGCAGTTTCTATTTTATTTTAATGCCCCATGACAAGTTTACAGGTGCTGTATAAATGAAAATGGAATTATATAAAAACACTGACCTGAAATCATAATCAATACAACATTTAATGCCTTCCACTAATTTTGGCACCTTTGGTAAACATGAAAATAGTTTATGGTTTAAACTTTCGATCTTCTGCTCAAATTATTAGCCAAAAATGAAGATGATGGAGTAAATTTACTAGAAAACCTTTGAAACTTGATGTTAGATTGTGGTTTTGGAGACTTTCTTAGACTTTCAAGACCAAACAAACTCTCTAACTAATTCTCCAGCTATGATTCTTGGAGATTTTTTGGTAACACTTTACAATAGCAGTACATGTATAATGATGCATTAATATGTAAGCTAAACATTGCTTCATTAAGAATTAATAATGAGTTAAGGCACGCGCCAATCATGAACTAACTTTGAGTCACATGTGAGTTCATGTGATTAATGGCTAGCTTAATTACTTTTTAGTACATGTTGCTAATTAATTTATTAATTAACATTTAAATTTAAGCTAAATGTAACCAACATTTAGACTGTTAATGTATAATTATGTCATGACTTTACTTGGAGGGGCACATCATCATCAACTCATCCTTAACTCCTCCTGTGTTTAAACTGTTCATGTTATTGTTGACAGAACACTTTTCGTCAACACTTTAGATTAGGTCACAATTCACAGTATTAACAAACCCTTAACTAACACTACTAGCTTAGTAAACTACTAATTAGCGGTTTATTATTAGCAAGATAGTAGTTGGGTTTATGGTAGGAATAGGGATGCTGAATGATCATACTTTGAAGCTACTAATGAACAGTTAATATATTAACAATAGGCAGGTAATAAGCCAGAATTTAATGACATAAATTGTGACCTAAACTAAAGTGTTACCCACTTTTCTATTGTTATTCAGTGTAAACACACTAGACGGATGTGCATGAGGAGTTCATGAGATGTTAATGATGATGTGCCCCTCCAGTTAAAGTCATGAGTAAAGCTATACATTAACATATTTAGGAAATTTTTTGCTATTTCTGCGCAGAATTTTGTATAAAATGTGCGGATTTATGCGGAATGATCTTTGGAGTATCAAAACTAAAACCTTAATATATGAACTAAAAAGTAATACCTTTTTAAATTGTATTTAATGTTTACAATGCAAATCCAATTAGATCCCCTTTTTTGGTAAGTCTTCAATATAATATCTCTGCTAAAAGACAGAAAATCTTACTTTACAAATTGTATTGTGAATAAATTAAGTTAACATTTTCATATTAGTCAGTATTAATACTGAAATTAATTTAAAAACTGAATAAATATAAAGTTACACACATTTACACAAGTAAATAAACAGAATCAATGTTGGGCTAAAAATCTGCGGAATTCTGCGCGCGCAGATTCTGCGTGGGCCTAATCATGAGTTCATGATGGTTAAATTAAGCATAAACTAATGTGCTAAATGATACATCAATTAACAAACAAGCATGTACTAACAAGTTATTAAGGTAGCCAATATTCACACATGAACTCATGTTGTAGTTAAAGTTAGTTCATGATTAGCGCATTATCATTTTTTTATGTACTGTTATTGTAAAGTGTTACAGATTTCCAAGAATATAGACACGTCCATGATGGAGGAAATGGACATTTTAGTGCTATTTTCTTATAACCACTACACATTTTGTGAACGCAACATCATTTTTCCACAAAAACATCTCATCATTTTTTTTACATTGTGATGAAAGACTATTAATTGATGAATGAGTTTGACCTGTGCATCGCCTCATCCGAACAACCCTGTGAAACTTGAGGTCATGGTTGAACAATTTACTCTTTGTCGCCAAGATGTAAAAATGTAAACAAAACAAAAAATCTGAAACATTTTGCTTATAAAAATTCCAATAATGCACAGCTAGTGTTTTTCAGCCAACGGTGAAAGGTTAATGTGACTATTTTCAATTTTATAAAGTCCCTTTTACACCATCGACATTGTAAATCAGTTGAATAAACTTAAGCATTCATTTAGTTGTTTAAGCATAAAACGAGATGAAAGACCGTGTAAACTCTAGCGCCGTCAGTGGCAGCAGGCTAGTGTAGAAACTCCATTGAAAATAATGGTGTAAAATAAATGTTCATATTTTAAAGAGATGGCAGGGAAAAATGGGATTTAACGCAGTGCTTCTTGTGCGGTCTGAGACCCACTTTATACTATATATCTAACAGGCAGTGAAGATCACTGATTTAAAAAAAAAAACACAGATATTAAGTCAGACATTTGCAGCTGATCCAGAATGCTGCTGCCAGGATTCTGACCAGAACCAGAAAATCTGAGCACATCACACCTGTCCTCAGGTCTTTACACTACCAGTTACATTTAGAATACATTTTAAAGTATTATTACTTGTCAATAAATCACTAAATGACCTAGGACCTCAGTATATTACAGATATGTTCACTGAATACAAACCTAACAGATCACTCAGATCATTAGGATCAAGTAAATTAGAAATTCAAAGCAGGGTAAATCCGCCTTCTGTAACTGCGCTCCCCACTGCTGGAATCAGCTTCCAGAAATGATCAGATGTGCTCCAACTTTAGGCATGTTCAAATCAATACTTAAAACACATCTGTTTAGCTTAGCCCTTCGCACTATTAAATCTTTCTTTTCTTTTTCATTTTGTTAAAATCTGTTTGAACACATTTTAATCCGTTTTTAATCATTTTTAATTATTTTAATGTCTTGTTTTTTAGTTTTTGTTTATGTAAAGCACTTTGACTTACCATTGTGTATGAAATGTACTATAGAAATAAACTTGCCTTGCCTAATCGTAATGGAAAGACAGTTCACTGAAAGCCGTTGGGCTGGCTGAAATGTGAGTCTGTGAGCATATGCTCCATTGTGTATTTAAAAAAAGAAGATATTTCTGATATGAATTTCAATTATTGTACATTTAAAAGAAAGAAAAAAGTAAACAAAAGCATGTTGTGTTTTTTCTGTATATTTTGAGAAAAGATCAAAAGGTTAAACAATAAGTTTAAAGCTAAACTCATATTTACCAAGTGTGCCAATAATAATGTCAGGCAACGCAAGACAAAACTACTCGCAAAGCAAATATATTAACAAAACACTGTTATATGGCAAACATATTTATGCATATACACTTTTATATATAAATAAAGAATACAAATCTAGCAGATTTCTATGTAAACCATATAATTACAAATAAACATTGTATATACAAAGGCTATACTTGCATACATTTTATTATTACTAATCAACAATAAAACATAACTGTATTTAAAACACCAATAGTCGTGATTTTGCATCTCATCTGTGATATTTGACCGATTCAAGAGGTTGTTTTGTAAATCATTGCACACTCAGACCTGCTTTATGAGTCAAGACTTGATGTTAGTGACACTGGAGTGTGTGAATGTATCTGTGTGTGTTTGGGAAGCTGAGTCGGCGAGTCAAGAGTGGGCTTTGACTGAAGTTTGATGGACGACACTCTCTATAGGCCATAAAGAGCGGCGTGTCTGTCTGAATGAGAGGGCTCTTTGTTGAGGTCGCTTTGCGGTTGATGATAGCCAGGCTGACATTACTGACCTCATGCGGTTATGAGCTGGCAGTCATGCTTTTATGACAACAGTTGACAGCGCACGCATTGATGGAGACAAAGAGAAAGTTGGGATGGAGAGGAGTTTGAGAGTTCCATTGCCGGTACCTGATTCGGATCTGGATAGAGTGATGCAGAATGACTCAACTCTGGGGGGTTTTCAGGACTGTCTGGGATGTGGTATGACAATCACACAAACTATCATTGATAATAGTGTAATGGGACTGATTTGGAATGGATTATCGGAGGAATTGTTTATTTAAAAATGAAAATTGTGCCATTGACTCGCCCTTGGGTCATTCCAGATTGATTTTGTTTCGTGGAAGACAAAATGAGAAGCTTTGAAGAATGTTCATGCTGCTCGTTTAATGTGGTTATTGTCTGTGAAAATTCTAATAGTTTTGAATTTTCATATAAATAGTCTAATAGATACTAGAAAAATTATGTATTTTGTATTTGAGGTCATACATACTGTCAGGAAAACTATATAAATAATACTTTTAAAATAAAGTAATAATAATACTCTTATAATGCTTTATATGTAGTCCATATGATAACAAAAGGCAGCTTTGTGCATATTGGAACAAAGATTAACAACAAAAATGTAACATTTACTCACTGTTACTCATTTACTCACAGCAAAAGATATTTAGAATTGTTCGTTTAAACCTGTAACCATTGACTTTCATACTATTTGTTTTTCCTAATATGGAAGTCGATGGTTCCAGGTTTTAAACATCTTTCAAGTACATTTTTTTTCTATTTTCAACAAGAAAGAAACTCAAACTAGTTTGAAACTACTGAAGGTTTTTATTCAGTATTTTCAGTTTTGGGTGAACTACCAGCCTGATCTCATGGGAAAACGTAAGTATTTTACGTTTTGTCAGTTTAGTGGCTAATTCGTACAAGTTCAGTCGTACGAAATAGTATGATTTTAAAAAGGAGACGTGGCACCTAACCCCACCATTAAACTCAACCGTCATTGGGGGATGAGCAAATTGTATTAAATTGTATGAATTAGATTGTACGAATTCATACGAATTAGCCACTAAATCAAAAAGTTACAAATTGCCGTGAGATTGTGTTGGAACTACGCATTTAAGCTAATATTTACTATTTGATTAGATACAAGATATCAAACCAAGTGACATCAACAAGCCTATTTTTAAAATTAATTTCACTTAATATGTTATGTATCAATATGTTCATCATACGGTAGTTAAAAAAACCACATATCTAAACCCAGTTTTCCTAATTATGTTCCCTGTTTTAATTAATAAAGCGTGGATGAGCTGTATTTTTTTAAAACAGGGGTGTCAAACTCAGTTCCTGGAGGGCCGCAGCTCTGCACAGTTTAATTCCAACTGTAATAATACACACCTGATCATACTAATTGAGTCCTTCAGACTTGTTTGAAACCTACAGACAAGTGTTTTGAAGCAGGGTTGGAACTAAACTGAGTAGGGGTGCTGTAGATTGACATCACTACTTTAAGATAAAGATAACTTAATTTGATACTTCGTTATTTAGGGCACTGAAATTCACACTTTAACTGTTGCTTAAATGTTCTTTTAAGAGCTGTTGTTGTACATATAGAGGCAGCATGAACATTCATCCTTTTGTCTTCAACGGAATACAGTAAGTCATACAATATTATGGTGAGTTAATGGCTGAAGCATTTCCAATTTTGGATGAACTACCCCTTTAACCCTTTACAGAGTGAGGATCCATATATGCTAACTTCATTTACATTGATTACAGTATAATTTCTTTATTTTTTCTTCGCTTAGTTTCTTTATTCATCAGGGGTCGCCACAGCGGAATGAACCACCAACTTAACAAGCATATGTTTTACAGAGCGGATGACCTTTCAGCTGCAACCCACTACTAGGAAACACCCACACACTCTCACATGCACACATACACTACAGCCAATTTAGTTTATTCAGTTCATCTATAGCGCATGTCTTTGGACTGTGGGGAAAACCGGAGCACCAAAGAGAAACCAACCCGTACACAGGGAGAACATGCAAACTCTATAAAGAAATGCCAACTGGCCCAGCCAGGACTCGAACCAGCGACCTTCTTCACCTTATCACTTGATTACTTGATATATATATATATAAATTAAGTCACATAAGTTTAAAAGTCTTGTAATAACACTTCTATGAGCATCAATAAGTGCCCTATAAAGGGTTAAGAACAAAACAGAATTCCATTCTAGAATTCCATTCCAAATCATGTTCCAAAAATCTGTTCTAATCTACTCAGTTGGCCTTAATCTCATGACATAAATCTCATTTAGTCACAGTGAGCAGAAAAACAGACACCGGAAGAGAATGAGCGAGAGATGCTATAGCAAGTGAGATTGAATTATGGGACATGACTCATGATGTTACATCTTCATCATACGAGCTCTTTTCACATGCTCTCTGGGTTTCCCCATATTGTCAGGAAAACAATCAGCTCTTGTTGCGCATCAGAGTGTGAGCGTGTGTACACGGCCAAACTAGTTAACACAACGCAGTCGGACCAATGACCTGGATTACAGACCAGCAGGACAGGGCTGTTTGATTCTTACAAAACGAGACGGAATGTGAACGTTAAAGTCAAATGCTTGTTCACAATGTCAGTCCAAATCTGAATAGAATTTAATCACATTTAGCAAGTGTGAACAGCAAAACATTTAAGTAAAAAAGTAAAGTTTTAAGAAACATATCAACTTTAAAATCCTACTTAAATCACATTTCTGGGAATTTGTTTTAGTCTGAGTGCTCTTATTAGATTATGTGTATTTTATTTTTGCCTGTCAGGCTATGTAAAATGTAAAAACATCAGATGCTGTTTGTAGAAATGTCTGCAGGTTGCTTTTTGAACAGAAGTCCTAGTAAAATCGAATGCTAATCGGTCTGGTTTACGTACTTCTTTGAAACGTTAGTTCACACAAAAATGAAAATTCTGTGATTAATTACTCACCCTCATGTCGTTCTAATCCCCTTAGACCTTCGTTTTTCTTCAGAACACTACTTAAGATATTTTAGATGAAATCCGGGAGCTCTCTCATCCTCCATAGACAGCAATGGTCCAGAGATCTAACCATTTAGGTCTTGAAGTATACTGTGATCTGGCATTTATCTTGACAGTCTTGCATGCTCAAGTCAGTCTAAAATCATTTTTGTTTGTACACAAAGATCTTGTCATGATTGAGGACTGTAGATTTATTTGGTAACTAATGCTGTTCATGATGAAGTTGGAAGGTTGGAGTCACATGACGGATGCTAAATTTGGATAGACTTGGAATCATGGACTTGAATAGACTTAGAAATAGTCAAGAAAAAGAACCAAAAACTTGTTTATGTGATTTCAGAGGTTCAACTGTAATCATACGAAGCTCCAAGAACAACTGTATAAGGCCGAATCTATACAAATGACTGATTGTGTTCTGCAATAGATCAGGGTGTACGTATTTTACATGGAATACGACACTGTAATGGCAACACATAGGCTGTTTCTCAATATGCATTCTTCAACGTTCTTTCGTCTTTGTGTTCTCGTGTACCGCCAAAGTTCAGTTCCAAAACTCAAGACCGCAAGAACGGAGGACGCATGAAAGTTCCCGGATGCATTCTTGATATCAAGGATGCGTCGATGTGGCTGAATATAGAAGGTGGGAAGTGCAGGATTTCTATTATTAGAGTTCAGAGATATAACTTAATTATCTCAGGAGTTTTCCTAAATGAGACGAAAGTAAATATTAACATGAAAAATAACGCAATAAAAGCATAAACACATTAAGGGTGTTTATTTGCTGAAATTAATATAAAATCTGTTTTATTTGTATTGTGGACAATATATTTGTAAGCTTATTGCAGGAATACATTCATCATCAATAAACGCTAGGCACACTCTCATTCAATTCAAGGTTGTGCACAGAATACACTGCTCTAGAACTAAACTCAATAAAATTTTTCCTGATCTTGACCCAACTTGCCTTCACTGTACAACCAAACCAGCCACACTGTTAGATACTTTCTGGTCTTATTTGAAACTGTCAGATTTTTAGGGGAAAGTCTTTAGCTGTTTTTCTGCTGTTTTTTCATTATCAATAGACCCAAACCCCTTAAAAGCACTGTTTAGAATCCTTACAGAATATGTTGAATTAAATTCATTACAGGCCGAAAGTGTAGCCTTTGCAACTTTACTGGATAGATGACTTATTCTTATGAATTAGAAGTCAGCAGCTCCCCCTTCTTATCGGCACTGGGTTTTTGATTTCTAACATGCTCTTTAAATGGAAAAGATTCGGTTTGCAATAAAACAAAAGCAAAAACAGTACTAGAAAGTCTGAAGCCCTTTTTTTAAGGAGACAACTATATCTTAATTGCCTTTTTTCTTTCTTTTCTTTGTATAATTTGTTAATTTTATCTATTCTTTTGTTTGTTTTTTATTATTCTTACTTTCATGTTATCTTATGCATTTATGTGGTATTTTACCTTTTATTCATATAGTTTTTTGATGTATAATTATGTTTTCCTGATAATTTCTTGTTTAGTGAATTGTATTAGTGCGTATATTATATATGTATCAATATTATGTATATTTAATAGTCTGACCTGAAGATGAACCTAATAATAAAAAAGTTTATTTGTAAGGTTTTTGTGCATGTTAAATAAATATATATATATATATATATATATATACATATATATATATATACATATATATATATCGAAAATACTAAAAACAGTAATATGTCTATGAATACTGTAAATGTTTAAATAATTGTCAACGTGGTCACGTGATTATCAGGAAGAACTCTGCATCTCATTTCTCACAGGACGCGTTCTATGTTCTTACAGTCTTCCGAATTCGCTCTTCCAAGGTGACCTGGCAAGAACGGTCTCCACAAGAATGAGTCCCTTCTCTACATTCTTGGAATTGAGAAACAGCCATGATATTGTCCGTAGTAAACTCACACTCTGACAAGAAGAGAAAACATTGGCAAACAAAGTCAATTTTAGTTCGTTTTTTTTTTTTTTTTGATGAGAAAGCTCTCGGATTTCATCAAATTTTTAAATTTCACACACAAATCATATCCCAACAGTGTGGACTGTCAACTATTTAGATCATAGGTCTAAAACTGGATTCCTGGAGGGCTGCAGCTCTGCACAGTTTTGCTCCAACCCTAATCAAACACAGCTGATCCAACTAATCAAGGTGTTCAAGACTACTAGAGACTATTAAGAAGGTGTGAGTTGGAGGTGCATGGAGCTAAACTATGCAGAGCTGCGGCTCTCCAGGAATTGAGAATGAGACCACTACTTTAGATCAAATCCCAATCAGATTTGAACTGACAAGCGTGAACGAAAGAGATCTCAGGAACTCACGTTTCCACACACACGCACACACACACACAACAGGTTCCCCCTCTATCATCATCATCAGAATATTCAAATAAAAGACTAGCAAAACACCCAAAATCTTGGCACGCTTGTTCACGCTCTAAATCAAACGTGTTTCCAGACAAGCCCGTGCTCTGTTCCAAAGATGTTTTCTGGTGCAACATAAACCGCCGTCCTCATGCAATGAAGAGCTCTGGCACAAAAAAGCCATTTATCCTCTCGCGCAGAGGCTTGCAGGACCAGTGGCTTTTTCCTCAAAGCCAACAAAGCTGCCGCAGGCGCTGCAAGAAGCTCATCAAAGAGCCGCACTTCCTGCCGGATGAAATCATAAAGGTTTTCCCGTGCTGTTTTTTAGGATGGCATCCCGGAATAACAGACCCTCATTGATTGGTTAAGCTCATCGCGTGTTACGATTGGTCTCTTCAGCCCAAAGTTTTAATGGTGAGCAGGTATGGCTTAAAAGCATCCCGTTCTGGATATTCCCTTCATAACTCCGGAGCATACTGGCGTTTCCATTGACTTTCCCTCATGCATTTTTTTTATTAGACCTCTGTGTCTGCACACCCTAAAGAATCCAGCCACGCCCTGAGAGGATGCCACATGTTGATGGAAAAAGGCTTTGTTAGGTCTTGTTTACAAACTGGTAAACAGAGAAAAACTTGTTGTAACTAACACACCTGTCTTGCTCACTGGCGGAGCTGGAAGCTGGGTCCTCCTGCGCAGCTCCACCATGGAGCTCATTTCTGCTTTCCTCAGCTCCTTCGTGAGGCTCAACTTCACGCATTCTTGCTCCACAATGACTTCTTCTTCCTAATGCCTGTAGATTAAGATAACTTTGATGGATGGCAAGTAATTTCAATCATAATTGACCTCATTGAGACATGGGTGTTCACGAAGCATAGCGCTGTCAGTGCAAATATGACAAAAATTTCATTGAGCGCCTTCAGGGCTTCCTTGCAATTGTGACACAAGAGCTACAGTTGCTGGTAAACATGGTGGTTTGTATACATATATATAGGTATCACCTTACCATTTGGATAGTGAGAACTAGAATAGCCACACTGGGGATGATGAGCAGCGCCAGGAGCCCATGAACCGCAGAGTTCATGCCATTCTGCTGTCTGCTTTGACCTGCCAGGAAAAAAAAAACACACACACACACATTCCCCTTTCAGGTCTTACGTATACGCTGTGCTATATGGCTTGAAGTATGTGAACACCTGAACACCACACCCATATGTGTTTGTTGAGCATTAATTTCAAAAGCATTGGCATTGATAAAGAGTTTATCCCTCCCTTTATCCTCTATATTTTTTTCAGAGAAGGCTTTCCACTAGATGTTGGGACAAGGCTGAGGGGATTTGCTTCCATTCAGACACGAGAATTAGTGAGCCAATGCTAATCTCCTCAGTAAAAGTACTGACAAATATGGTTGTTTAAAAAGACCTCCTCGCCAATAATGGAAGATTCATTTCCTGAATATTTGTATATTTCATATGAATACGATGATTTTGGGTATTTACGTTATTTTTAAAGAGGGTCACTGTAAAATGTATAGTATTCAAACTAAGCAGGACACATTTTAATGTAGTTGAGGAGGAAAAAGGACAACATTTTAAACTACATTAAACTTTTATCATATTGAAGTATGAAAACCTGTTTCAAGAGTTCACCCGCATGAATAACAATCAAAATTCATAGGCGTATTTGACGTGCTGTCAGGGGAGAGGGCTCTGAGCTTGGAGGGACACCCTGGCTGGTGTTATTCCCCTCATCAGGAAAGAAAAGAGACTGAGAGGGGTTCCCCCCTAGGTTGAGGTGCGATGACGGGGTGGTAATGTGGGATGCTGTCGATTAAAAAACATGAGGTATGTCATACATGACCATTTTTAGGGGTTTGGTCTTACACTGATTGGATAATGATATGATTACTTTGTCGATGGTCCTTACGTGCTTCTCTCGAAATTAATTTGTAAACTTCACTTGGGTTACTCTGCAAAAGATGCTTTCTTACTTAGATTCCTTTGACTTGTTTCTAGCCCAGATATCTGACAATACTTGAATCAAGAAGATTTTCAATAAGCAAAAGCAAACAAGCAAAACATATAGATTTGTTTTTTAAAAAATAATGTGCCAAAATTAGGAGTTTTTCATTAAAACAAGCTAAATAATCTGCCAATAGGGTAAACAAAATAATCTTGTTTTTCGCTTTGATTTAAGATAATCTAGCTCAATCTAGCTGGATTATTTAATTTAAAAGATTATTTAGCTTGTTTTAAGACAAAACTCACTTAATTTTGGCGTATTATTTCGAAAAACAAGACAATATGTTTAGCTTGTCTAGAAGATGCTTCTTGATTCAAGAACTTTTAGATATTTGGAAAAGAACCAAGACAAAAAAATCTAAGAAATTTTTGCAGTGTATGCACTAATACATGAATTATAGGCATCCTTCTGTCTCTAGAAACAATGGAGTTGCACCCAGGACAGTCTGTGGTGGAGTTGCAGTGCATGCAATGGCTAAACAGTCCAATACGGGAGCGACAGGATCTGTTGCATTTCCTACATGTGAAGCCTGTGGCTGCTTCTGTAGGACTTGTCTCTGTTCTCTATTTATCTACCTGTTGGTCCTCTCTCTTTCCCTCACTCAGCTTTATGCTGGTCCTTACGGCATGCCGCCAACTGGCACGGCGACATACATGAATACAGATGTAATATCAGTGCGTGGAGAATAAATAAAATAAAGCATAAATAATTAATACCATAACACAATAGTGTACTCTTATTATTTCAGCAGTGCAGGCTCTTGCAATATTAAATCGTCACTATATGAGTAGTTAGTACTTCATCAACAAAAACATTTTTGTCAACTAAAGTTCAATATACAGTACACATACATACATGTATATCTATCTATCTATCTATCTATCTATCTATCTATCTATCTATCTATCTATCTATCTATCTATCTATCTATATATATATATATATATATATATATATATATATATATATATATATATATATATATATATATACACACACACACACAGAGGAATTGATCAAACTATGACTATGACTGAGGTGTTCATAACTAGACCTGTCAAGATCTGCCACACTATTAAATTAAGTAAACCTACCGACTCAGTAACTCATATATTTTATGCAGCTGACATGCTTGACCCTTCACATATTGCCTCACACCATTCTCCAGATTGTCGTTGCATGCTTGGTTAGTACTTGACTTCTCTTTTACAAACAGAATGTCAACTGATTTATCTGCTATAGAGTGCTTTTAACACAAATGTGCTCATGTTTTGCATGCATGATCATGCAAGTTAGAACAAACTCAACGTGAAGCCCCAGAAGAACTCATCTTCAATGGAAACTAAAAAACATCAGCTGTTTTCCATAGATTAGCTGACCCCTTCATCGTCTTCACATTCCTTCCACAGAATACCTACAGATATCTCTCTCCACAAAAAAAGTATGCAAATCCCATCAAGCCTGTTCATGCATCATGACAAAACACAATATTTGGTGCATTCACCTGGTGTGAATGGAGGAGCTGCGAGGGTCTGGCAAGGAGGAGGTGTGCATGGAGGAATGTCACCAAATGTGGAACCGGCCACTGTAAGAACGGATTTAACATGGGTAAAGAAACGCCTAGTCGGCCACTTTTCCCTTCTGTAGTGGCACTTGAAGGCTTGCATTCTGTCCTCCTGAGGAAGACAAACAAACCAGAGTGAGACCACAGCCATGACAATGTTTCAATGAATGCAACTGCAATTGAGAGGAAATTACCAGGTCATCACTGTTCAGAGTGAAACGAAAGTCCTGCAGCATTGTTATGAAAATAGTGATGTTCGCCTTATTGGTGGACTGGTTGCCAAACTTAATGGCCAATTTTTTTAAACTGCCTTCGACTGGATACAGGTTTAAATGCAGCCAGCAAGCTCCACCCTAAAATGTATAAGAAGAGAAAAATGCTTAGGCGTCTCTTCTGGAACGGTAACAAACCACAGCTCATGTGATACATAATGTTTATCTGTTAATGGCCACAAATTGCATCTGGATTCAACATGTTACTGCGCATGATCAAAAGCTTCAAAAGTGAAACTTATTTGATAGAAATATGGGTCACACTTTATAATACAGTTTCATATTTACTAACATAGACTAATAATGAACAATACGTGTACAGCATTTATTAATCATGGTTCAATATTTACTAATGCAATATTAAAATGCAAATCCATGCTTGTTCCCTCCATAAGTTAACATGAACAACTTTATTTCTATTAACTAATATTAATCAAGACGAATACATACAGTAATAAGCCTGTTCATTGTTTGTTCATGTTAGTAAATACATTAACTAATGCAACCTTATTGTGTAGTGATACCGAAATATGCATGAGCCTATGTTCATGCACAGCCTTTACAAACTGTTTGCTACCATTAAATATAAAAAACATGCATCAATATCGTTATGCTAAGAAATTATGACACTTTTCAAGAAGCTCAAGAAATTCCCACACTTAGTTAAATGTGAACTCCAAACAGTCCAGTTGGTTTAGAGAAAAGCTTTGGTGTTTGTTGCAATTAAATTCATGCATCAAGTGCTGCTCAAGTGTGCAAATGGTATTTGGTGTATACATAGTAAATTTATTTGCATATAGCATGCTTATTAAATGCAAGTAGAGTCGGTTTTACTGTTTCAAATCTCTTGAATCGTTTGAAAATGATTGATCATTAGTTAGTGTGAAGTAGCAAATAAATTTCAGTTAAAATTAAACCATACTTATTCCGAAATTAATTTATTAAAATAAATATGCCCATTATTAAACTGTTACACAGAACCATTTTGGTGGATGCCTTCTGTAAATCATTATAATATGCACAAGAAAAATGTAAATAATTATAATATGCATGAGGACAAATGTAAATAATTATAATATGCATGAGGAAAAATGTAAATAATTATAATATGCATGAGGAAAAATGTAAATAATTATAATATGTATAAGAAAAAATGTAAATCATTATAATATGCATGAGAAAAAATGAAAATAAATAGGACACATTCTAATGCATGCAATAATTTAAAGCATGATAACACATTTATTAAGTGATGTAAATATAATTACACATTTTGATGAAAAAACACACTTGTCATTCGCTCATTAATGCATCCACATGTATACTTACCACATCCTTTGTGATGAACTTGATAGGTATTCTGTAGTCACTGGGAATATTCTCACTCTGATGGGTTAAAACAAGAATTTGGATGGGATTACTTGCAAGTTGACTCAGTGCCATGGCTTTAGGTACACATTTTGTTTAAACTAGTGTAGAGACTTGTGTGAAATGTAATTTATATCTCTGCTGGAAAACGAAATTAAGTACCAGCCTAAGATTGGGTTTGAGCTGATCTTTGAGATTGACCAAACCAAAACATGTCCAAACTCCCCCGTAAAACCAGAAATCTGAATAAAACTCTTACCAGGGTATCTAACGTGGCCACATCATCCGTTAAAGGGCTCCCAAAAACACCTGAGCAGGTCACAAGCCCAGAAAAAAGCAACACTAATACACAAATGCTTTCTCCAATCTATAACGAGAAAATCAGAACGCAGTTACAGCAACAGAAGCAGTAAATACCCGTGCGTTGACAAACACCTATCCAGTCAGAACTTGATCACAGGTTTCCTCTAAATCGTTTAAGTAGAAAGTCGTGAAAAGTAATCTACGATTGCATAATTTGTCTTAGAAAGTGAGTAGAGTCACCGCGCGTTTAGCTGCGCTGTGGGTGTGCGTGCGCGTCCCCAAAAGTGCGTGTACTCACCTTAACCTCCCTCATGTGGAACATGGGAATATTAAAAACAAATCAGCCGTGTCTCCCTACTTTCTTCGCTACCCCTGACAGCGGAATGCAGGCATGTTTCCGCCTGTAACTGACTGGAGATAATCACAGGACGGGATCGGGATCAGTGGTTTTGGCGTGTCTTTTCTCCTCCGGTCCCGATGGAGAGCATGGCGTGCTCAGAGCGCGACGCCTGTGCGCAATTTCGCCCCGCAGCGCTTCTGTGAATGGGGGCGGATGGACTTGTCCTCTGTGTTTAAGAGGTAGGGCCGCTTTGACTCACTTATAATGTGTAAAATAGTGAAAACTATTCAAGGGAAGTTGGGTGACTCACCCAGACTTCAAGTGACACATTGGAGTTTCAAATGTGTACTTATGAATCTAAATAAATAAAAACTAACAAACAAAGAGCTTAGTCTTTACCCTATGAATTACTAGCCTTTTAGTCTTGCTTATATTTAAGCTAGCCCCTCAGCGCTTCATACCTAAAATCCCCCAAATCAATTGAAAATTGTCCCAGTGCCTCTAAAACCTGCCTAAATTGTTGAGAAGTGCACTGTAAACAATCCACTCAATTCATTCAAGTTGTCATGAACATAATTCAGTTAAGTTAAATTTAAGTGGATTGAACATGAAACAAGTTATCAATAATAACTTATTGATATCAAATAATAACAAGAATTGTGTTGTTTCAGCTCATTTTAAAGAATTATTTGAACAAGTGGAAACAATGTTTTTTAGAATGTGTTTAACCTTACATGAGCAGGTGAAAAGGCACACTAACCCTCTAAAACTAGCTGAAAAGGTCCACCAACTCAATGAAATCAAAGTGATCAGACAGAAAATGCCTCTGAATCCCGCCAACAGACAAGACTGACTAATGAAAGAATAAACTAATTTCCTCTAAACCAGCATAATTGGCTGAAGAGTAGTAAAAATCCCTACTAAAACCAATATGACCAGCAGAAATGTGCGCCAAAACTCTAAAACCAAAAAAACTCACTTGAAACCAAGCCAGAAAGTACCTGAAACCGTTCAAAAGGTCAGATTGACCAAGCAAAAAGTACCTAAAATCAATCTGATCTTCCAAGAACTAACTAAAACCCTTTTGTAATGTGACGAGATGAAATGTCCAAGCTAAATATTGTCTGAAACTCACTTAAACCAAAGTGATCAGCCAGACAGTGGCGGAAATTAATCCTAAAGATCAGACTGGCCAGTTAAAGAGAACTCTAACCTCTCTACAAATCAGCATAACTGACTGAGAAGTGGACAAAAACCCTACTGAAACCAACCTGACCAACAGAAAAACCACACTAACCATATAAAATCAGTTCAGATACCTCAAGCTCACTGACACCGGAGTGAAGACATGGAAAGTGGATGAAATCTTCTGAAACCAAAATAATCAGTGGAGAAGTGAAATTCTGCTTAATACTAAAGTGAACTGCTGAAAAGGACACAAACATCCCAAAAGTAGGCGAAACGTGCTTTAAAAGTTCTGAAAGCAAAAGGCATCAGGGGAAGTGTCTGAAATGTTCAGACCAGACAGAGCAACTGCTGTAAAAAGTACCCAAAAACCCCTCCTTAAGCCAAAGTGTTGAAAAGTGCTTTACACATATCGAAACCAAGATAATCTGCTAAAAAGTGGCTTAAATCCTCTGAAACCAGCCAACAGATCAGACTGACCAACAAAAACAAACCCCAAATCCCTCTAAAACCAGCCTAACCAGCTTTGGAAGTGGCCAAAATTATAATCAGACCATCTGAAAACTGCAGCAACTCCATGAAAACCAAATGAAATCTGCATTGAACTCAACAAAAGAAACATGGTCAGTTAAATAGAGACCAAAACCCTCTTAAAATCAACATGACCAGACACCCTTAAACTAAATGAAAAATGCCTCAAACTCACTTAAAACTAATGTGATCTGCTGGAAAGTGACCGAATCCTTCTGAAACCAGCAAACATACTGTAAAGTATACAAAAAGGCAATCTAAAAAATGTTTGTGAGAACAATTAAGACTAATTAAGACATATCTTAGGATTTGTAAATGGTTCACAATTTTTTTCTATGGTTCCCACATATCTGACACAATTACCATAATTTGGCTGGTCTATCAGCCATTTTCAGCACTGTCATTTTTCATGACCAGCTTATGACAACTTAATCAGCCAAGACCGGTTTATATTCTTAAGATGTGTTCTTTGCTATACGGTAATAACAGTCTGTAATTACAAGATGATCCACACAATAATTGCACCAGTACATGTAGTTCATTATCATTGTTGTTGAATAATTAATGGTTTCTGCAGGTCGTAAAAAACGATATTTCAAGAGACCATATCTCACCCTTACAGAAATTAAAGCCACAAAGAGTCTCAAATGAGAGGAAAAATATAATGTAGTAATTTGCAATAAATTTCTAAACTTCGTAAACATTTAAAATAAAATGAATACTTCTAATAAACTGAATGGAATTTAGTTCATGCACTAAATATCTGCTGGTGGGTTATGAAAAATTAGGCTGCTTTTTCAGATCACAGACTTTAGTTTTTGTTTCAATCTTAAAAAACAACAACTTAATTTTGTGTGTTGTAAGAATCTTTAGAAACTTTACACTAGACAAACAATGATAATCCACTTTCCTTTCCAATTCAAAAGATACAGTATGCCATTTCAATTTAGCATTATAAATGAGTTATTAAACAAACAAACTAAAATAATGCACACACACAAACACAATATTGTTGATCATTTGATAATGCGTCAATGTCAACATGCTTGATTGTAGTAGAACAAATGCATTCTGCTTACTATAAACTGTACTGAATCATTTAGCCCTCAGCATTAAACATGACCCATTCTGTGTAATTAAACTCTGCCAAGGTTGAATATTTTTAGTCTCGAAATTAATGTCACTCCATTAACAGTAGTGTTTCAGCTATAACCAGCAGTGATATTTGTGCACACTGCCACCTTCTGGAGACTGAAGCGCTGAATGCGCTAATGACAGGTGGATTAAGTTTTGACAGAGCGGGTGTGTCCTGTACCAGCTCAGAGACAACATATAGGGTGAAGACGAACAGTTGAATTAAATATCTCGGCCAAAGAACATTCCAGCCTTTGATGTCATTATAAAGAGAAGCACCTGTTCAGCATTCCATTCATGAGATGAATAACAATTAACATTGGCAAGTGGCAAAGAAGAGCAGAAATACAGTGCGAATCTACACTGTAAAATGCAAACCTTTGGATCAACTTTAAAAAAATGAGTTCAACTTGTTACACCTAACAGAAACTAAAAATATCATCGAAGATTGTAGTATATTAAGTTGATGGAACAAGTTTAAAATGTTTTACAGTGTATGAAACTTACCAATGTTACTCACCTGTTTTTCTATACTAATAAGAGAAGAAAGAATATTAACAGCGCCTTTTAGACTCAGAGCATGATCAGGGGCGGATTTAGTGATTTGGGGGCCCCAAGCAATTCCAGCCATGGGGCCCAAAAATTCTAAAATGCCCATTTTCTACTTTAATTTATTTTTAATTGATTTTGCAGGTGTTGTTTTTCTTATATCACTCATTTTCTTAATTTTCTCTTAATGCAAAATAATAATAACAACAACAACATGTAAAGCATCTTGTAAAACCTTTTAAATGATTTAAAAAAAAAAATGAATTCACAATTAAAAATGTTATATAAACTAATTTGTTTTTAAAACTAAATCTTTACCTAATGTGACTGCTGGACTTCTCTATGATTGAGGGTGGGAGATGTTTTTAGACACTCATCATACAAACTATGATAGAAAATGATGTTATATATAATTCATAGGTATAGTTCTAGGTATTTATTTAGGGGCCCTCAGATTTCCTGGGGCCCCAAGTGGCCGCTTATCGGTTAAATCCACCCCTGAGCAAGATATATACTGTAAAAATGCAACGTTTCACACAATTGATTTGTGTTCGGACAACAAATTTAAGTGGATTTAACATAAAACAATGAATTTGTCCCAAACAAACATAGCAAATGAGTTGTTTAAGCTTATTTTAAATAAGTAGTTTGAGCAAACAGCCAAAACAACCAAAACACAAAGTTTTTTTTATACATTTTGATGTGAACAACTCATGATTGCAGCATTTTCAGGGTCTTGGTTCACAGAATTTGCATTTCAGTACTAAATCAATGAGTGCAGATGCAAAAACAGGAATTAGAAACTGAAAAGGCACCAAATATCTTCAGGTTTTAGTTGGGAAGAATTTTTTTTATTATTACTTAAGTTAAAGCGCACAAATTCTAATATCAATTAGTAAATAAATGTTTTAATTGCTTTGCTGTTTAATAGTATTATAGATTTAATTTCTAATCATTTAATGAGTATTCTTATTAACATTTATAATAATGAAAAATAATAATAATACCTAACCTACTATTTAATTTAACAGGATTTGTTCAAACTGACAATAATTCAACATCATTGTTTATCTCAAGATTTACTACTAATAAAAAAACAATCCCAACAT
Source organism: Danio aesculapii (assembly GCF_903798145.1). Classification (NCBI taxonomy): domain Eukaryota; kingdom Metazoa; phylum Chordata; class Actinopteri; order Cypriniformes; family Danionidae; genus Danio; species Danio aesculapii. The sequence continues at coordinate 49,909,352 of NC_079438.1, forward strand.
TAAACTTCTCCATTAATGCAGTATGAATTAACATGAACACATAAAAAACATTAACATTAAAAAGATTCTAGGTCATCATGCACAACCAACAATAAACAAGTGGTAACAATTGAGATTATAATTTCATAACAACAGATTATAACAGTAGATGCATGTTCGCCACTTACCAATGTTACTCACCTGTTTTCCAATACTTTAAATAAGAAAAGAACGAATAGAAACAGCACTTTAGTCTCAGAGCATGACATCCACTGTCAAAAATGCTGGGTTCCACACAATCGATTTGTGTTAGGACAACATGAAACAATTAAGTTGACTTATCAGCTTTTTACAACTTTAAGTGGATTGAACAGATAATCAAGTTGTCCCAAACAAACTAAGGAACAGCGTTAAGCTTATTTGAAATAAGTAGTTTGAACAAACAGCAAGTGTCTTTTTTTGAGTGTAGTTTAACCAAAACACTAAGTGTGTTTTGTATCTTTTGATGTGAACAACTCATGATTGCAGCATTTTCAGGGTCTCACTTCACAGAATTTGCATTTCAGTACCAAATCAATCAGTGCAGATGCAAAAGTGTAAATTTGAAACTGAAAATGTACCAAATATCTTCAGGTTTTTAGCAAGAATGATAAAATTACTTAAATCATAGTTAAACTAATAATGGGTACAAACTATTACTACTATTGGTACAAACTATTGGTACTCTATTACTAATTAGTAAATCCAAATTTAATTGTGCTACTGTTTAATAGTATTATAGATTTAATTTATAATTGTTTAATAAATAGTAATAACAACACCACTATGATTTAATTTGTTAAAATTGACAATAATTAAATATTGAAGACTTCACATTTAGCTGTTGATTGATAATAAAGCTTGTTTGGCATGCTGTTCCAGGAGAGAGCCCTGAGCTTATAAGATCTTTGAGCCCTGGGCTCCCTCCTGTTTGAGCTTAGGTAGACCTCGATGAACTCCTCTGACTTATATACGACGGCTAAGGCGAAATATACGGCTTGCTATAAGCTTGACTATGGTGTCAATTTGGTATGCTCAATTTACTTAGGTTGCTTGTTTTTTGAACAGTCGGAGGAAACCGAAGAACCTGGGGAAAACCCACATGAGCACGGGGAGAACGAGCAAAACTCCGCACAGAAATGTCAACTGGTTTAGTAGGGACTTTAACCAGAGACATTCTTGCTGTGAGACAAAAGAGCTAATCACCGGGCCAGTCTCGCCCATCTAGAAAGGAAGGGGAGTAGGGGTGGGTGGGTTCTTCTAGACGAAGATATTGAGATAAGAAACTTTGGTTATTTATAGTTAGGAATCATCTGATTGGTGAATCAATTGTAAGCTGATGCGGGACCAGCTGTGAACAATCATAAGCATGTGATCCTTTCGAAATAGTTCATAAATAAACTTCACTTAACGTCAACCTCAAGATTTACTAATAAAAACTGTATCCCAACATTAAACTTCTACATTAATGCAGTGTGAACACTAACAATTATATTAACCGACATTAATAAATGCTGCTAAATAGAATTCATCATGCACCAGCAAGTGGTAACAATTGAGATTATAATACATTACAATAGATTATAACAGTAGTGTAGTGTAACATTAAAAAGTAGATTTATTTATTTACTTTTTTGTGTGTGTGTGAAATACGTCTTGAAATGCAGTTAAGATACTTTCTGAAGTCACTAGCCATTGATGTGTAGCAAAATTTACACTTGCATATAAAAAAATTACATTTACATAAATACATCAATAATTAGGCTCTGATTATTGATATATTTATCATGGTTTACACTAGGGGAAAAAAAACAACAACTGAGGAATGAAAGAATTTATCAACAACCATTTAATGAGTTAAATAGCATGAAAAACAAATCAGCATTTGTGCTTTTCGTTGTCATCTTTGGGATGTCCACTGTGTGTGTGTGTGTGTGTGTGTGTGTGTGTGTGTGTGTGTGTGTGTAGAGTATAAAGAAGTGTGTAGCAGGTGACGGCTTAAAAAAATGGACTCGCTTCAAAGCCAATTACATCCAGTAGCACGAGTACCGCTCATCTGACTTGAGTGTGTATGTGTGTGACTGATAAAACGGTGTGTAGTGGTAAACACGCAAAACCTAAAGTGTGTAACAGACAGCAAATCGACTCGACCTTAGAAAAAACAAAATGTACACCTGAGAGATTCATTTGTCATTGCATTTGGCCGAAAGATGAAGGCACTAGTGGCTCATTTCCTCTTGCGAGGGCTTCTATCTGAGTCCACCTTTCTTTCGTTCGAGTCCTTTTTGCCGGGCCGGCTGGACGCAGCCGTCGTGTGGCTTTTCTCCGCAGTTTCAGACGGCTCTTTGGGCTTCTTGTTCCTGTGATCCGCTGTAGCCGATCTAGGTTTTTGGCCTCCTATAAAGTGGGAGAAGATTACTCTGATGAGGAAGATGCCAGCTACAGTGGCTAGCAGTGATGATATCACCAGCGCCCCGGAGAGGTGCTTGATGGGGTCCCGAATGAGGATCAGGGTTTGAGATAGTGGCGTGTTGGAGGCTGGCTGAACTGGGAATTTCTCCTGCACATAGACAGATATGTTTCATGCACTTGAAAACAATGTGAAATGTATTGTTGTGATATACAGAGACACAATACTTGACACACTGAGAATTACAATACAATCATACATATTTCATCAAAAAAAAAAAAAAAAAAAGGATGACAATTGTCTAGATATCTAAAATATATAATTTTATTAATTATTTTTATTAATATATAATTGAATTTAAAAATAGATTACTTCGTGGTTCTGACAACCTTACTTGCTGTAATTTGTTTTTAAATATTATATCATGTTATAATAAATGTTTAAATCTCAATATAAGTAATTCAAAAACAAACAAAAAACCCTCAAAAAAAAAAAAAAAAAAAACTCAAACAAAAAAAAAAAATAAATAAAAAAAAAAAAAAAAAAAAAAAAAAAAAAAAAACCTCAAAGGACTTTGCTTCCTTTGTTTGAATTAAATGTGAAATGGATAATATTGAGATTAAAGATTCTGCAAATTCACAATTTCACAAAAATCACAAATTTAAAAAAAATCACAATTTAAAAAACCTATTAAAAAGGTCTAAAAAGAGATTATGATTTCCCACAATTCTGAATAGACAAATTAAAATGTTAAGAAACTAAATAATAAAATAAATAAAAGCTATAATAATTTAAGGTTCTGACAATCTTATTGGCAGTAATATATTTTATGATATTTATTTAAACCGAATTCAGAGTAGTTATTAGTTATTTACTCTAGCTTACATGCAGTTTAATATGTGCAATTGAAAAGTTACTAAATTACAAAAAGGGGAGAAATAAAATACATTATTTAACCACCTTTCAAAGAAATTATTTGATTATTTAAATCTAATTATACACAATTAAAATTAAAATGCATAAAACTTGAATTAAAGCAACAATCGGGATATTCCTGTATGGAATTTGTCTAAATTAACAACATTTACCTGTATTAGATATTAATAAATATAAAACTGCATTTATTCAGACCAGTCAGTTCAGTCAGTGTTGAAGGTTACGTTTCACGTTTTAACATTTTAAATGCTTGAGAGATTATTATTACCCACAATTCTGAATAGACAACTTAAAAGTAAATAAATAAAGCAATAATAATTAAACAGAAGTTCTGACAATCTTATTTGCTTCATTAAATGTTATATTAATATGTATTAAATATTACAAATATATATTAAAACTAATTTTAAAGAGATAATTACCCACAAACTGAAAAAAACTAAAATTAATCTCATTATTTAATCTTCATGCTATTTTAAACATTGATAAGTTTCTTTCTTCTGTTGAACACAAAAGAAGATATTTTAAAGAATGTTGGTTGCTCCTATTGAGCTCCATAATAGGAAAAAAAATACTATGGAAGTTAATGGGTGCCAGCATTCTTCAAAATATCTCCTTTTGTTTTCAACAGAAAAAGTGAAAAGGTGGGTGAAAGATGGTCATTTTGATGTTTGAAAAGGGTGAACTTTCCCTTTAAGAGACAAATGCATTTTAATGGCTGCTTGTCGCCACCTATTGAGTAATAATGTAATAATTTTTACAACCTTCATTGAAAGGTGTTTGATTATTAATGACTGTGATGAATTGTGTACCTTCAGTCCAGACTCATCTAACAGTCTGTTGAGCGCTGGATCGTCAAGATTCACAGCAGGAAAAAACTCCTTTTTGTACTGTCGCCTCCACCAAGCCTTCTGATGAGTCCTTTAGAAACGACAAACAGAAGTCCAGTAAAGTTAAAGCAAAAGATTCTCTTCTGTCAGAGAGTTTCAGTAACAGGTTGAAACAGAAGAGAGGAATTTCATTTTTTGCATGGGCTTTCATATGAGGAACTCACTTGGGTTTATAAATAATTGTAGATGCTTCTACATGAGACAACTTTTTATTTCGTTTTTAGAAACGCTTCTGTTATAGCACTAATCATGAACAGAAGTTTGGCTTGAACAACATTTAAAATTTATACAGCATATTATTTTAGTTCTATTATTCATATTCAAATATAAATCAGATTTTAAAGTTAATAAATGAAAAATGTTATGATATCAATTTAAAAATTTGTTTAGTTATTTTACTCCAAATTATATGCAGCTAAATCTGTGCAATTAAAACGTTATTAAATTACAAAAAGGGGAAATAAAATAGATAATTTAGTAACGTATTAAATAATTTGATTATTTTAATTTAATTATAAAAATGTAAAAAGTAAAATCATTCAAATTAATAAGAACAAATGGGATATTCCCGTATGGAATCTTACTATATTAACAACATTAACATGTATTACATAATAATAAATAACAACAACACAAACACATGAATTCAGATTAGTTAATTCAGTGAGTTTTGAAGTTTACTTTTTAAATAGTTAATATTTTAATGCATATTCATTAGATATATTAAAATGAAAAAAAAAACACAAAAATGGATCTTTATGAATGATTTTTAGCATTTATTTGACTATTAAATCAGTTATTTTATCATAAATTACAAACAAATCCAAATTTCGCTCATAAAGAGTAACTTAAATTATAATTAAATTATTTGAATTAAAGTTTCTATATAAACATTCCATTTGCATTTATGTAAATGACTTATTATTTAAATAATCCAGATTCAACATCATTAACATCATTCAAGCTTAACTGTAATTTTACAAACGGGATATTTGTATATCAAAAGAACTTCTATAAAATTTAGTAAATGTATTCAGATTACAAAATAAAATTGGCGAGTGATTTAACATAGGCATCAAATATCCACATAAGTAAATATACACACTTCCTATGTGTGTATATCACACAGTTCTGACTCAGAATTGGGTGTTGTGAAGCTCACTTGTCTTTAACGGGGTCTGTGAAGTGGTAGTGGTAAAGTTTGGCTTTGATCAGAGCCGGTGGTTTCTGACTGAATGGATACTGCGCTTCATCCACCTGCAACAGACCAACCACTGCAGAAGACAGAAAACAGACAATCAGCAGCGCACTTCAAAACATCCATCATCATTATTTAATTGTGGTGCTTTTATTTATATGTATCTGAAATCCCCCCTATGCAACCCTTAACACAACTTTGTATGGCAGGATCTGATCAAACATAAATACTAAATGACTGTAAAGACTTTCATCCTCACTTGCAAGTTGCTTCGGATAAAAGCATCTGTTAAATGAATAAAAATAAAAGTTAAGTTAAGTTGGTGGTTCATTCCGCTGTGGTGACCCCTGATTAATAAAGGGACTGAGCCGAAAAGAAAATGAATAAATGAATGTCGCTCACCATCTGCTTTGCCCTGTAGAAGGCGCTGGAGGAGGCCTGCAAACCAGGGGTTGTGACCATGTACTTTTTGAGCCGCCTGAAACATCATACTCTCCAGACGCGGCTGATGAGGGCCCGCTATGGGTGGGACACCATTCACATCTCCTGGTTTATACATGGGGTTCATTTCCTGCAGCAGGAGAAGAGTAAAAGCATCCGCTGAGCATAAACATCACCCTTTCAGCTGAATGACAAAACCGTGAACACACACAAATGACTTTGATGGCTTTTTGATGTTGGGACAGGAGTAAAGTCAGTGAAAAGGTTATAAGAAAATAGTGTTTTTTATTCAGAGTAAACTGGCCCAATTGCCGTCCAGGGATCTCATTTAGAAACGCAGCTTTTCTAAATCACAAGTCACAAAACAAGTGGAAATGTGTGTATGCCACTTTCCATACAAAATTTGAGATCTATTTAAAAACTTGATAGGAGAATGTGCGGGTAAACATTTAGAACTTAAATATTGACTTAACCGAACCACTTTAAATCATTATACGAGCCGTAATCATTGATAAATACATTACTATTCATTTTAAAGCACATTCACTTTCAGGGAGGTTTCTTTTAAGCAGAGTTTTAGAAGTGAGACCGCTGATCTGTGTATTATTGAAAATGTATGGCTTACCATCTTCAGTCTTGTAGACTGTAAAACATTAGCATCCTCAATACCCAAACAATTAAACACTGTAACTAAAAGGAACGTGACAGTGTTAAACACGCTGTAGGTAATTTTAGCCACGAGAGGGCGCATTTTCACAACAAACAAAGGCATAGTTTGATGATGTTGTGACTGAGTGTGGAATTATGGAAGTTGTCGTCTTCATTTTATTCAATTGAACACCGGCAAAATCATGTTCATGGATGAGCTAAAATATTGACGTCATTAGCATGAGCTAAAATATTGGTATAAGTATAGTATGTTGTATTGTACAAGTTAAAACAGCTGTATTTTAACATTCTTTAAAACATTTGTGATAATGCATGTACATAAGACAGCAAAAAATATATATAATATAATATAATATAATATAACATAATATAATATCTGTTCTGGTGGCTATTGGATATTCTTACATCTCATACTTTTAAACGTGCCTTTGGAATTTTTGGAGCAGGTTTATATAATAATGATAATATAATATCTTACTATATATGTGTACTGAAATGTACATCTCAAAGATCTGGGGTTGTACTTCTTTCTTACCGCCCATGTCAGACCATCGTAGCTGCCCTCTAAAATGATCTCCGGCCGTCCCTCTGTGGAGATCGGTCTGTGTTGGATACCGTACGCCCCGACCAGGTGAAATTTCTCCACCGCCCTGTACAAGTCTAGCACTTTAGGAAACACTGTAGTGGATGACATGCCAGGCAGAGTAGAGTATGGAACCTGAAAGAAGACGCCCAACAACGATTTATTTTTAATAAAGCATGAAACAAAGGACATAAAATGCAGATCAAAGATAAGTCACGTTTTGGGTCTGCATTAAACTAATTTTCAAAGTGAGATTACTAACAGAGATCATATTAAATGCAAGTAAAATTTATGTTTTATTGTTTCGAATAAACGGTTTAAATAAAATGGAGGAAAAAATTCTGTCACCATAAGGGTAAAAAATATCTTGTTTTCAGTGAAACAAGCAAAGATTTGATTAAAATAAAACGATAAACCTGCCAATGGGCCCAAAATCTACTTTTATAATTTCCAAATCAGATATTTGTTTTTCCTTCAAGCATAAATTTACTTAATTTTGTTAAACTTCACAAAAACAATGATTTCTTCATTCTGCATCTCAAGTAAACATATCATGATTTAAAAGACAAATTTTATTGGAAACAAAAAGATATTAAAATCATTCAAAAATAAAAAATTTCAAGTGGCTTCAAACTTTTTTGGGCTTTCTTTTTCTGTTAAACAAAACCAGTTATTTTGAAGAATGTTAGAAAAATGTTCAATTTCAAATGTTAAGACCAAGTGCTGTGTGACAGTCACAGAATGTAAATTATTGGGTGAACTATCTAACATTTCATGTTTTCACAGCACATACAGCATTTAATGCTAGTAGGACCTTTTTTCACAGGGTAGATTAACACTTGTTTAAAGAGCCCCTATTATGGGTTTTTGAAAATGACCTTCCATGCAGTGTGTAACCACTCTAAGTGAAGTAAAATATCCAGCTAATGCTTTAATTAGAAAGTGGACCATGTTTAAAACTATTGATTCATCTATAAAAAGAGTAGACCTATAGTGGTTCAAATGAATCGCCGCTGTAACAAGTCTTTAGCTGTACTGGCGTGACGTCGATACGGCCCTCAAGCCCTGCTCATTTGCTGTGCGTGCAGACCAGGGAAAATTGAAACCCCCGGCACCGCCAACAAACACTGTAGCAGATCCCAGATGAATCATGTCGCAAAGACGCTGTGCTCTAAAGTGTGAGGGAAAATTAGTGTTATTTTTCCAACCCAAACATGTGAAGAGGCTGTGAAGAGTCAGTGGTTGAAGTTTATTTTTGCAAAAATACCTCAGCATTATAGCCCCAGCCTTGTGCTGTGTTCCTGGCATGTTTCTGATCAGAGCTTCAGCAATCTACATGCTTACAATGGGGAATTTATCGGCCGTTTGTTAAAGGAAGAATCAGAGAAGACTACTGATGTATGAGACTTTGTCAGAGCTCGGCAGGAACTTTATCAGTACACTATTTATGGATCAGTTTCTTCCTCCATTTCACAAGTGTAAGTAAGTGTGATTAAAATGGTTGCCTCTTTGTTTACCTTGCAAATTATGTATTTAATTGTGTTTTGTTACTTGTAACTGTATCTTGTTAACTAGTAATACTCTCATATTGCGTCTAAAATTACGTTGAAAACGTGACTGGTGCCACTTTGTTAACAGATTTAAAGGCGTTTGTGAGCTCACGTTCCACTGCCGTTTGTCTTTGCTATGGCCACCGTTCGCTGTTCCTACACACGTGTGGCGGTCAGGTTTCAAAATAGTTCTGCTTTTGCAGCTGTGTGGATTAATACTGAATGAGTGTCGTGGTTAAAAAAAGAGGTGTTAAACTGCACTGCTTTAATGCACTCCTGCACTGGGCTCACAAACTCTCTGCACTCTACGTTACCTCAAAATTGTTTATAAGCCGTGGTATGCATTTCTCTCGGTCTCGTGCTGAACGCAGTCGACCAATCGCAACAGACAGGGTCATCCGACCAATCAGCGCAGATTAGCATCGCGCTAAGGCGGAGTTTGGGAACAAATGAGTTGCTGAACAAGTCATTTGGGAGTCATTGGGATAATTAGGTAAGAATAAATGCATATTATAAGACAATAAAAGTGTTTTTTGACCTTGCATGCATTTCAGAATGTTGTTGGAGACCCTGCAAACCAAAATATGACCCTTTCTAATGCATAATAGGGGCTCTTTAAACCTTATAAAGACTCACAGAAAGCGATTGATTAGCACATTAGATTTTATTACTTCTGTAGGACAGTAAACTCACCACACTGAGGGCAAAGACGGCCACAGCAGCCGCCGTGACGAGCGCCCACTGAATGAGGGACCACAGCTTGCTCACAATGCCTCGAGTGCACAAACATCTGATGAAGGAAGCAGATGAGACCTTTTCCGTTGGCTTGCTTCTTTTAACAAAATCCTCATTTTTACTTCTTACATTTAAACACAAAGTCAACCATCATAGACATTACTGATAGGGCTTACTTTAGCATGGCATTCACAGCTTCCCAGGTGAACGACAGCACACCAACCCAGATAGTGAGTTCCTGGATTTGCAGGACAAATGCATGAAATCTCCCATGACTGAAATCTGAAAGGGTCAGATGTTAAATAAACAGCAATGATTAGCTTAAATATTCATCATTTGTGTGTCGTTAAAACCTGAATACGTTTCCTAGATCAAACTACGCATCTCAACACTTCGGTTTACAACTGTCTAAATACACCAGGTGAGAGGGTGTGTGCCAACCCTTATATTTTTGGTGAAGTTATTAGTTAGTGTAGATAAGGTAGGACGTCACTGATGTTGAAAATGTGTTTCTCATATCTGTTGTTCACCAGATTAGATTAGAGGGGATTACTTTAGGATATTTGTAAGACTGTTTTGGTTTTAATTGGCTCTTTTTTTTAGCACCACCCATAGCCAGTCTTCTAAAAATTCTGTTCATGGTTTCTGAAATAGTAAATAACTCACTGTTTTACCATCACCACTTGTAGATAAATCATTATTATTTGTACACAAGTTATTGTTGTCCATCCTTACTTTGGAGCACAATTTTCTTTTGAGTTTCTGTTTTAACCCTCAGTTCAGGTGTGCAACCCCACACCCCTAGACTACCCAGGGGTTATAACACTTGAATAATGACAAATCGGTTAAGCCGAAATAAAGAATAATCACAGAATATTTCTGCAAAATAAAAGAATAAGTTACATCACATTAGAGACTAATTATTTTATCCCCCCCCCCCCAATTGTACATTAAGGTATTAAAATATGAAGCTTATTTCTTTTATAATTATTTTTTCTGGGGTTTTCACCTTTAATGGACAGGATAATAGAGGGTATTGACAGGAAAGTGTGGGGAGAAGAGAGAGGAAGGATCAGCATAGGACCTTAAGGTGGGAATCGAACTCTGGTCGCAGTGAACACCGGAGTGGATATGTCGACGCACTAACCACTACACCATTGGCGCCAACATGAAATAATTTCTATCAAGGATTAAAAGTAACTAAATGGTAACTACAACTTGTTTCCTCACACATATTTACCTTTATTTATTTATTTATTTATTTTAATTGTGATTATATTTTGCAATTTTGATGCGAGTTTATGCATGTTGCAATTCTGAAAAATATACATATGAACCAATTTAAGGAAAAATTTAGATAAATGACAAGATATTAACTCAGAATTCTCTGATAATAATTAAATCTTAATAGTGGAATCAGGACTCCATATTAAAACATCAAAAAAATGAGTTCCTCATGTTGAATATGTAAACATCACAGCTATTAGTATTAATTGATGTATATTACATAGATATTTTGGCAGGATTTTGAATTTTGTTATTAAATAATTAAATAAAATACACACGTTTTCTAAATTCTACAGTCTTCTGATTTTGAATTGAAATATTAAAACTTCAACAAATGTCCATAAGATTTATCCTAACATTTCACAAAACTCCTCTCCATGTTTAATCAATGTAAAGATAGTGTTTGCCAATTTATAATTCAAGATAGGGCTGCACGATATTGAAAAATAATTAACATTGCAATATTTTTTTCTCTGCGATAAATATCGCGATATAAATACAATTTCATCAGACGATTTAAGTAGTTCTACTTGGAAAGCCATTCATTTAGACTGATTGTGATGATTTTGTAGGGGAGTTAAATATAAATACATTTTACGTAACTTATTATATGCATATAACAAACAAACTAGAGTCACAAACACAATAGAGCAAATATTGAAGTGAAATAAACAGTGCTTTATGGCTTTCTGGGGAGAGTCTAACAGTATTCAAGTACAGAAAGTGAATAATAAAATATAAAATATCATCTTTATGAATAATTCAATAAAATGTATCTTTAATAAACTCTCTTAAAATGCTCACGCCAGTCACAGGCCTTAAAACACAACAGTATGGTCAAATTCTGCAATGTCTCCACAATTTTATGTGTTTTGACCTGTGGATACTGGTCAACTATAATCCAGCTCAACACTGCTTATCTTGCCATGTGACTATTGTGGACGCACATATTGCGATATCGATGCTGAAATGATATATTGTGCAGCCCTATTTAAAGATATAGAATTCAACAACATATTTCAAGAACATATAATCCAGGACACTCTCACCTGTTTTGGCCGACACTTTTTTGTGTTCCCAGTCGACCTGCAGCTGGTAGAGTGTAATGGCACTGTACAGGACAAACGCATACACAGCCAACTCCACCAGAAGAACAAAAACAGAGGCCAGGGTCTGCAGCCAGCCTAACATTAAACAGACGTGCAATAAACTCAAAAGCATGTGATGCACTGAAAAAAGAATAGCCAAATAGCAGTTGCAAATAACTGATATGGGCTGAATTTAAACAAACAAAATAAATTTACTAATGTTCAACTTCATTTGCTGGTTTAAATTTAACCCAAATAAACTACTTAAAGAATTTAGTAAATCCAAATAATCATCTCCAAATCCTGAGTGATCATATATGTGGTTCTAGCAAGGGGGAGGGAGTGCAAAATTTTTTCATACTTCTGGTCTTTTTTTCCTGGCCCTTCCTCTTCTTTGAAGAGGTATTAAAATGATCATCATCGAGCAAAGAGAAGCTGAGGGCGATGGTCAGCAGGTTTAGAAGGCTGCAGTTACCCGTCAGGATATGGAAGAGCTGGAGAAACAGCTGAGAAAATGATACAAAAAAATAGTTATAAAATAGTAAAAAGTGTGTATTATATATATATATATATATATATATATATATATATATATATATATATATATATATATATATATATATATATATATATATATATATATATATATATATATATATATATATATATATATATATATATATATTTATACTTTTGCGAAAACAAAATATACTTATTCTGACCTGCACTTATGAACGCTTCAATATTGCACTTGAAAATAAATATATATTTTACTCTAAATAAGGACATTATACATGTTAAATCAAAATATACTGGTAACATTTTACAATTAGGTTATATTACCTAATGCATTTGCTAACATGAACAAACAATGAACAATACATTGATTACAGTATTTGTTCATGTTTATTACCGTTAGAAAATACAGTTCTTCATAGCTCATGTTAACCCATGGTGCATGAATTTGGATGTTAATAACGCATTAGTAATTGTAGAACTACAGTGCTCCATATTGAAAATGAATATTTGTATCCATTTCTCAGTGAATATTGGCAATGAATTTAGGTGCACCAAATATCTTTAGAAATTGAAATATAATACAATTAAATTCAAGTTAAATATTGCTAAAATAATTACAACCTACAAAATTAACTACATTTTTCACTTTGTGCTTCCCTTGATTTTTCCCCATTTGTAAATTTGTCTTTAATACTTTTCTATAGCATAAATTTGGCTGTACTAGTTTTTGGACCGTTCTCGTAAGTTATTTTGTTAGATTAGCTCCAGATTTGGCTTCAGTACTGACTAATCTAATGTATATGCACAAATATAATATTGTAAAGCTTCCGATTAAACACATGAATTAAAAAGAGAAATTTGTGAGGGGTGCACTTATATATGCTGAGCACTGTATGATTATTAAATGCTGTACAGGTATTGTTCATAATTAATGTTAGTAAATACATTAGCTAATAATAACTAATGAAACCTTACTGTAAAGTGTGACCAATTCCATACTTGTTATTTTTGCATTTATAAATACTGCACTTAAAATCCAGAAATGTAGTGATTTTAGTCAATTCATAAATTACTTTTAAATTATAGAAAACTCACTGGCAAATGCGTACAACAGAAATTAAAGTTACAGTAAGTACAGCAGGCATGCGGATAACTTTCAACGCAAATCTGCACTCAAACAACACAGCGTATATAACAAACCTGAACGTAAAAGCCGAAGAGTCTCAAGCGTCGAATGGGAGCAAAAAACGTCAGAAGAGGAACACATATCCCGCTGTGCAACAAAATCACCGCTCCTAATTTCAGCAGCCATTCCGGAAGCTGATGGACGTACCAGGCCAAAAGAGTGGGACTCATCTGGTTCTCCAAATGATGACTCAATGCTGCAAAAGAGATGCTTGAGCTTTAAAAACACTGTAATCTACAGATGAGTCAGTTTAGCCCACACAGATGTGCCGTCTGCATCACCGTTCTTGCCTTTTTTTTAGCTTTACTTCATGCTAATTTTGTAGATCTATTAAAAGGATTAGTTCACTTTGAGATTGAAAATGTTTTCAGAATTTAGGGTTCTTCACACTAGCACTTTTGGTGCGCACCCGGGGGCCGTTTGACGTCAGAATTCGGTTTGTTTGGCTAGTGTGAACAGTTTCCTGAACTAAGGACTTTTCTTTCTTTATTCATTTGTAAACAAATTTGATATATAGATGTTTCTCTTGGTGCTCAATTGTTTGAATATCTAAATTGCTGTTTCAATGGAGCTTAAAATGGCTTTACATGATACCAGCTGAGGATTAAGGGTTTTGTCTAGGAAAACGATTGTCATTTTCTTTTTCTTCTTAAAAAATACTCTTTTTAGTCGGCGCCAGTGGTGTAGTGGTATGTGCGTCGACACATGCACTCCGGTGCTCACGGCGGCCCGAGTTCGATTCCCGCCTCGCGGTCCTATGCCGATCCTTCCCCTCTCTCTGCTCCCAGTGCTTTCCTGTCAATAATCTCTACTGTCCTGTCCATTAAAGGTGAAAACCCCGAAAAAAGAATAAAAATAAATAAATAAAAATACTCTTTTTAGCCACAAAAGCATGCATACCAGAGCTAGCACAGGAGATAAGCTTTTGCTTTTGGAAAGTGAATACATTTAAAAAATTATTTTAAAAAATCATCATTTCGCAAGGTAAGATCTTTATTCTTTGGATGGGATTTATAAGAGCCCTTTGAAGCTGTATATAAACAAAGCACTATGAAAATCCATTATATGGAGAAAAAAAAAAAGTTACATTTCATTTTACAACTGCCTCAGTGGTTCCACCATCATTCAACTAGATCACATGGATTCAGCCAAAGAAACAAACTAAACCAGCAATAAATAAAAATCAAGTACATTTTACCCAGAGAATGTAAAGAAATAGATAATCTCCTACAATTTCACAAATGGATCCATTTCTACAGCATTTTATCTCAAAGGTTAGCTAATCTTGCATAGATTTGTAAAGGAGGAAAAAAAAGAAAATCATCTAATTTTAAAACTTAATTTTACCAAAACTAATCCCAACACTTTTTTCCTAGCTCATACGAGTTGTCAGTTTTGCCGCTCCTAAAACATTTAAAATCCAACATTTGAACATGCTTTTTCTGACATACTTAAAACCAATCTTCTTTAAAAGAAACAAAAATAGACTGCACAAGTAAAAAAAAATAAATTAAAAAAAAAGGTTCCAGAAAGAAAAAAACAAAGAACGAAAGAAAACGAAAAGAACAAAAAAGAACAAACAAGAAAAAGAAATAATGAAAAAGAAAAGAACAAAAGAATGAAAACAGAAAGAACAACAAGAAATAACGAAAAAAAGAATGAACGAAATAAAAAAGATAGAACGAAAAACATATGAAAGAACAAACGAAAATAGAAAGAAATAGCGAAAAAGAAAGAACGAAATAAAGAACGAACGAATGAAGAAATAATGAAAAAGAAATAACGGAGAACAAAAGAAATAATGAGAAAGAACCAAAAAAAATTAAAAAGAATGAACGAAAGAATGAAAAAGAACAAACGAATGAACGAAACAAAGAAAGAAAGAATGAAAAAGAACGAACGAAAGAAAGAAAGAAAGAAAAAGAATAAATGAATGAAAAAGAAACAACAAAGAATGCACGAAAAAAGAACTAACGAACTAATGAAGCACGAACGAAAGATCTTAAACGAGTAGGATGTGAATAAATAATTTGGAAATTCTCATTCTGGAAGTGAACTAATTCTTTAAGATTTACTGTAAAACATTCAGTAAGAGGTAGATGAGCAAACCCTTACACTAATGAGCATATATTTTGAATAAATAATTTGTGGAAGTGAATTTCAGTCTGCATTCAGTGCCAGTCTGCATTATGAGACGTAATGAATAAGTAATGATTTGATATACCTGACAGGTCGTACCACGCAGGCTCTCCGGTGGCCAGTTTGCTCACACCTGTGGAGAAGGTGAGCCTGAAAAAAAGCCAGCGGGTCATCCAGAAGGTCAACGAGTCGTGGAAAGCGTGACGGGAGTGACTGCGCAGCAAACCCAGCGGAGCTACAAGCACAGCCAGAAAACCAGCTTCCAGCAGCAGCACATCCCTGTCAGACCACAACAACACATCACAAACAACAACATTTCACAAGTCTGCTTTTTTAACAGTTTCTAGGTTCTTTTATTGTTGCTAGTGATGATTAATAACTAGCAGTTGCTAACTCGAGTGGTTGTCAGTGATGCTAATACGTTATTCATCAATTTACTAAATCATTTGTGGTTGTCAGGTCATTGTTAGTGTCAATTTGCATCACGCTGTTGTTTTCATACTCTCCGCTTATTCTTTTTTTTGACCCCTCTAATCATCAGTTCTGTTAGAAAAGCCTCAGTCCACTCAAAATCTCAGTGCACTAACTGATTAGTAATTTATTGGACTGTAATCACTATGAATTTAATACAGAAGCATACATAGTAGTAAAGTTTGACGCCAGCTTTCCTTCTCATATAAAATTCACCTAAAACTTTACACTGCAGAAAATCTGACTTGCAAATGACCCAATTACAGGCCTCAACAACAGAGAATTATAATGTTACGCCTTTATCAGTTATACTAAACTGCAAGATACATTTATCAATAGCAAAACTCACCATTCAGAGCGGAGGAAGTCTCCCCCGACCTATACAGAGAGAGCACAAACAATCTGTTATGTTCACACGGAAGCCAAAAGCCTTGGAAGCACACTGCATTGTGGACAACAGTTTTACGTACTTAACAAGAGCAAGAAACATATATGGGTCAATCAGCCAGTTCAAAACATAGCTGGAGAGATCAAATTTGAAATATCTAAATTTTTGCAAACTGATTTTGTTTTCTAAATCGCAAAACCTTCCGCAAAAGATCCTTCAGTCTGTTTAATTAAGCCCACTGTATCAAACCATGACTTGAAAACGGAGATACTAAATAGAGCTGTGCAATATGAGGATATGTATCATATGGACAAAAAGTGTCTCATTCTGCTTTAACGTTTATTTCATGTCTCAAAAGTCAATTATTTATGGTAACACTTTTTAATAATGTCATTGAAGGGATGCAGACAGAAACACGAATAACAGCATAGTGAGAAAGTTGCAATCTTAAATGTACAATGTTCACATTTTGCAGTTTATTTTGCAATATTTTTTTTAAATCTATATTGGACCTGTAATAAACATTGGCTTTCGGAAAGGGTTTTATATTTTATTAATATTTAATGTTTCTACTTCAATCATTTGCCCTGAAGTTCTAAATAAAGTGAGAAATATGATCACATATGAATGAGTACATTTCTGAATATATACTTTAAAATCGTCTATTACATGTGCTCAATATAAACTATTCATTGATTAAATTCACAGAACTGGTAGAATATCGGGATGCATATTATTGTGATTTATTATTAGCCCCTGTATATCCCCCCCCAATTTCTGTTTAACAGAGAAATTTAACACATTTCTAAATATAATAGTTTTAATAACTCATTTCTAATAATACTAAAAATACTAAATATTAATAAAAACAATACAAATTGTATTTTTGCCATGATGACAGTACATAATATTTTACTAGATATTTCTCAAGATATTAATATTCAGCTTAAAGTGCCATTTAAGTTGTTTGTTCTGTAGACAAATCAAAGAAAAATGTTGCTTAAGGGGGCTAATAATATTGAAAAAATTAACAACTGCTTTTATCCTAGTCAAAATAAAACAAATAAAACTTTCTCCAGAAGAAAAAATACTAATCAGACATACTGTGAGAAATTTCTTGCTCTGTTAAACATCATTTGGGAAATAATAATTTTGACTGTAATTATCGTCCAGCCACTTTTTCTGTAGTACTTAAATAGCTTTTCATACTCTTACATTATAGAGTGAGAGGTAGAGGGCCCACATGCAGAGGTAGGTGAGACTGTCCCTCAGGGGCCCCAGCAGCACTGCGCCCAGGCTGAGCAGCACTCCCAGCAGACAGATGAGCTCTAGGACCTGCTGGGGCTCCAGACCCAGAGATGGCCCCAGCCACAGCAGCGACGGGGAGGCCTGGAGCTGCTCCAACACAGGCCGCTGCACCTTTGGCATCTGCAGACGCACTGGGAGAATACCCTCATCTCCATACAAACCTGTACAGAGACACATAATCTGATTAGACATTGTTGATTATTCAGTATTATTCTACAAGTACTTTTAGAAACACGTAGTACAAACTAATGTAGACTTGTTTATGCTAGATATGACTTCTGAGATGTTTTATCGATTATCTAGACATCTAGTTATTCTGACTGGGATGATGTGTAGATATGTACCTATATTTACAGAAAATATTTTGACAAGTAATAAAATTTAGAAAAAGAGGAATTAAAATTCCAGTAAGTTTATAATATTATTATTATTTATTAATTTACTTCCAAATTACTAACAGGGAAAATTCTAAAAGTTTTAAAATAAATGTTAATACTAAACAATTACACAAATAATAATAACATTAATAATAATAATAATAATAATAATAATAATAATATTAACACAAAATATCAATATTTGTTTTGTAAACATTTTATTATAGTTATTTAATAATAATGATAATAATAATAATAATAATAGTTTGTTTTCCACAGAAAACTCTAAACATTTTAAAAGATATTTTAACAAACAACAACAACAAATCATAAATAATAATAATAATAATATCAATAATGATATTTTATTATAAACACAAAATATCAATATTTGTTATGCAAACATTTTATTACAGTTATAAATAATAATGTTTTGTTTTAGTATTATTTATTAATTGATTTACTTCCGAAGAAAATTCTAAAAGTTTTAAAAGATATTTTAATACTAAACAATTATTACATAATAACAACAACATTAATAATAATATCAACAACACACACACACACGTATGTATGTTATGCAAACATTTTATTACAGTTCTACATAATAATAATAATAACAATAATAGTAATGTTTGTTTAAGTTTAACTTGAAATAGATATATTTTATTACTAAACAATTATTACATAATAATATAATAACATTAATAAAAATAATAATAACAACAACAAAAAAAAAAAAATCAATATTCGTTATGCAAACATTTTATTGGAGTTATAAATAATAATAATAATAATAAATAATAATAATAATGTTTGTTGTTTTAATTATCATTAATTAAATTACTTCCAAATTACTAAAAAGGAAAATTCTAAAAGCTATTTTAATAATAAACACTTATTACATAATACGGTTAGTAAATAATAATAATAATAATAATAATAATAATATTATTATCAACAACACAAAATATATCAATAATTGGTATATAATAATATTTATAATAATATCTTATATTTTAATAAACAATTATTACATAACAAAATAATAATAATAATAATAATATTTTACTATAAATACAATATCAATATTTGTTATGCAAACATTTTATTAAGGTTATATAATAATAATAATAATAATAATAATAATAGATTGTTTTTGTTATTATTATCGTTGTTATTTTTTTTATTATATTTTTTTATCCACAGAGGCTGAGAGGGAAGAAAATATATATTATTTTAATTACGATCTACTTCCATGTTTCATTTCAACGCTGCTTCACATCAACTTGTAAAAAAAAAAGAAAAGAATTTTTAAAGGGCAAATGTGCTGATTGAAAACGCAGTACCATGCTGTCGATGGTGACAGACAGGTCCCTCAAGGTCTGCAGGTAATAATGCGCAGTGTTTGCCCTATGCTTGTAAAAACCACAAAAGCTTCAAGCCGCATGTAAACATTCATTCAACAGAACAACACAGGCACGCACTGCCATGACAATCAGCAAAACACAAACCCGTCCTGTGACTTTCTAACGCCTCCAAACGAGTACAGACACCCCCCGCTTTATGCAAAACAGCCGTACAAATCTGCTCCAGGCTACTTGCGAACAGAACAGAGCTGTCATACCTCACAGAGACAGATCAGGAAATAAACAATATTGTACTGTAGCTGAGTGTTTACATGCACACTCTTAACCCGATTAGGCATAATCAGCCAACAATGCATGTGGTCATGTAGATGTGTTAACTGGTTTTCCTTTACCTGACTGAGGTCAAAAATAGCTTAAGCATAAACTGACTGTCACAGATACATCATTTAACCTTTATTTTCCCGAGCATATACAGTTGAAGTCAGAATTATTAGCCCTTATTATTTTTTTCTTTTTTAAATATTTCCAAAATTATGTTTAACAGAGGAAGGAAATTTTCACAGTATGTTTGATAATATTTTTTCTTCTGGAGAAAGTTTTATTTGGTTTTATTTCGGCTAGAATAAAAGCAGTTTTTAATTTTTTTTAAAAACATTTTAAGGTCAAAATCATTAGCCCTTTTAAGCTATATTTTTTTTCGACTGTCTACAGAACAAACCATCATTATACAATAACTTGCCTAATTACCCTAACCTGCCTAGTTAACCTAATTAACCTAGTTAAGCCTTTAAATGTAACTTTAAGCTGTATAGAAGTGTCTTGAAAAATATCTGGTAAAATATTATTTATTATCATCATGGCAAAGATAAAATAAATAGAAAGAAAAAAAATTCAAAGGGGGGCTAATAATTCTGACTTCAACCTTATATAAAAAACCTTATATATATATCCAGCCTGATCTCACGAGAAAACGTAAGTATTTTACGTTTTGTCAGTTTAGTGGCTAATTCGTACGAGTTCAGTTGTACAAAATTGTACGATTTTAAAAAGGAGGCGTGGCACCTAACCCCACCCGTCATTGGCGGATGAGCAAATCGTACTAAATTGTACGAATTAGATCGTGCGAATTCGCCACTAAATCAAAAAGTTACGAATTGCCGTGAGATTGTGTTGATATATCCAGTGTACGAATTATAGGATCACGGGGCTCGTAGTAATGTTAGTCTGTGTAATTTATGCTTCAGTCATTTGTGTATTTATTTAAATGACCTAATTTATTAATAAAACATATTGAGGTTTTCAGTGTTTTGAGGGATATTTAGTGCGTTCAGACCTCTGATTAGCAGTTTTAGAGGTTACTTTACTGTAGGTCAAACAATACAAACTGTGCATTTGACTTTACATTCAGGCAATATGTAGATACAAACACCTATTTAATGGGATAACGGTCTTGTAAAACCTTAGTGCCGTCCATCAGTGCTATAGATCTGCCAGTTTCAGACTATTAAATTAAATTTTTCTGGTGTGATTATACATTAAAAATGGTATGAACCATTATAGGGGTGGTCAAATGTGGATTTATATTATCTATTATTTTATTTATTAACGTTATTATTAAAATGCAGATCAAAGCTAACTATTTCTCTGTATTAAAGGGATGACCCCCCTATACATCTTGTTTTCCTGTCCTTCAGTGGGATCAAATGTTAATTAGGAGGGTCAGACCCCTACAAAACACTGTAATTTGCACCCTGCATATCGTAGGAATGGTATAACAGAAAAGTTTAGCAGATTTAAACCTTGACTTTTCCAAACTACTGCAAACCTTGAAACCAGTTATCACCCCAGGTCTAATCTGCACACTTATTTTCAGTAAAATGATGCATGGAAGTTACCAGCTCATTGGTGTGCATGCAAACGTTCTCGCTGACAAACTTGCTTTAATGTGACCCAAGGACTGCGGTTGGCAAAGGTTGCAAGTGTCGCACATCCACATTTTTGGCATGCAGGCCACAGCCAGAGTGAGCGTAAAGCAGGCTGGCTTGCGTTAGAAAACAGGCCATGTATTGTGCCAGTGCCAACAAATGACTCACGGTTGCTCTCTGTTGTTCAGTTAGGAGAAAGACCCGGTTCTGCTACAAACGTCTCCACAACACACACCAACTTGGAGGATTAATTCCCATGTGCAATCAAGCAAAGACATGAAGTTGGGATAGGAAGACATTTTCTAAAGGAATGAAATTGAACATGCTCACTTTTTTATTTCATTTTTTTTACACATACACAGTTGAGCAACAAATAACCCAGCCCAGCTCATCAAACGGGAAGAGAGCTATTATTTACTTCCCTTTCCTGTTGGCAACACATGGTGAGTGGATTCGGCAGCATTCAGCTCTTTATGATTAAGACTATATCATAACCTCGTTCTTTGAAGAGCAAGACAGTATGTGAGTATTTCTAAAGTGAACAGAAACAGACCGTTTTGGTTGAATGACGCTTGAATGAATGAGCGAATGAAATGTGAATACATTATACAGGCCTACACTCAAAAAAGGAGTTTTAAACTACTTATTTAAAATAAGCTGAATCGACACAGTTCTTGAGGGGTTTTTTGGAGACAACTTAATTGTTTTATGTTTAATCCACCTAAATTTGTAGAATCAGTTAAATTAACTTCATTGATTTGTGTTCGGACAACATGAAGGAATTGTGGAACCCAGCATTTAACGGTGTACAAATAAAGTGAAACATCAAAAGCTTGTTTACATTTACACTTTTCCAAATGGATAAAAAAATATTTAACATAACATTAAAATGCATTTACACATATAAATATTTAGTGACTGGAGGGTCAATAGAGTGATGCACCACATAAATGTATAAGATTTAAAACACAAAGGGACAGAAAAATAGTTTATAAATATTGTATGTTATTTTTATTTTACTAAGAAAACAAAATAGCCAATGTCTGTTTTGTCCAAAAAAAACCCTCAAATGTTACTTACAAAGTCTTCATATCGTGCCACTTTAAGCAAAAATAGCCTTTAAACCAAATTATTAGATAAAATAACCTTCAAAATAGCCTTTAAACCAACTCACTAGATAAAATAGCCTTTATACCAAATTATTAGATACAATAGCCTTTAAAGTGAATTATTAGATGAAATAGCCTTTAAAATAGCCTTTAAACCAAATTATTAGATAAAATAGCCTTAATTATAGCATTTAAACCGATTAGATAAAAAGCCTTTAAACCAAATTATTAGATAAAATAGCCTTTGAAATAGCCTTTAAAAGTGAATTTTTAGATGAAATAGCCTTTAAAATAGCATTTAAACCAAATTATTAGATAAAATATCATTTAAAATAGCCTTTAAAAGTGAATTGTTAGATAAAATAGCCTTTAAAATGGCCTTTAAGCCGAATTGGCCAAATGTGGCACATTAGAGGTAAGGTTGGTTCTATATTGGCACATTCATTTAGTGACACACTCCCTATACTGTTTACCATAAATATTCTGCCTGAAATCACATGTAAGAATGACTTCAAAACAACATTAGCACCATTTCATTGACCATGAACAGTGTTGTACTTGGAGTCATTTGCTGCTTATATGATTTCCCTATTTAGAATGTGCAAATAATACTTTTCTGAAATTATATTATCAAGGGGAATGTCCTAACGCATGCCCATAAAACCAAACTCTACCACAAATTGGCACATCTTTAATGCACATTTCATGCTGGACAAACGTTAAACATTTGTGTTTGTGGCCAAACCAAAATCTGAGAGTACTAAGAAATATTAACGAACACAAAACATATAATAATGCACTAACTGAGAAAGCATAACCCAGATTGGGGTAAAAGTTGGTTTTATATTTGAGCATTCATTTAGTGACAACTTGTGACATGCTCCCTATACTGTTTACTACGCTACTTTGAATATTCAGTCTGAAATCACATGCAAGTATGACTTCAAAACAACATTAGCATCATTTTATTAACCATGAAACAATGTTGTACTTTGATAGTCATTGGCTGCTAATATGATTTCCTTATTTAGAATGTGCAATTAATACTTTTCTGAAATTATATTATTGAGGAGAAAGTCCAAATCCGCTACGTAAATCCAACTTTACCTCAGTTGCAAAGTCTTTACATCTCAAAACCTCACTAGCAATTTATAAGTTAAAATAGCCTTTGAACACAATTATTAAGTGACAACTTGACGACTGTAGCACATTCCATCTTTAATGCGGCATTCATTCTAGACAAGCATTAAACATTCGTGTTTGTGGCCAAACTAAACTCTGAGAGTACTAAGAAATATTAACTAACACAAAACATACAATAACTCACTAAGTAAGAGACTGAGGTAAAGTTGGTTTTACACATTTGGACTTTCTCCTAGATAATATCATTTCAGAAAAGTATTAATTGCAAACTCTAAATAGGGGAAATCAAATTAGCAGCCAACGACTATCAAAATACAACATTGTTTACAATCAATTAAATAGTGCTAGTTTTGTTTTAAAGTTATACTTTAATGCGCTGTCTGAGCTAGGCATGGGCTGGTATAAGATTCTGACGGTATGATAATCTTGGATAAAAAGATCACGGTTTCGGGTATAGTGATTACTGCTCTAAAATATATTCTATTCATTTTTTGAAAGATTTATAATATTTTGGAGCAGTAAACATGTCAGGCTAAATAACTCAAATGTATCATTGACTTCTGCCCTCTTCATTAGTTCCAAAAACACTGATTTCTAAACAATTTACAGCGACATCTTTGGATATTTTTTCTGCTGAAAATACTTTTGTCCTAAAAACAAAAAATGCAAAAAAAAAAAAAAAAAAATCTTACACATTCCTTAGGAACGGTATTACAGAAAATTTTGGCGGTTTTAAAACCTTGACTTTTCCAAACCTGCAGTATACCTTGAAAATAGAGGTAAAGTTGGTTTTATATTCGCACATTCGTTCATTTAGAAATCTCTATATTATTTATCATGTTACTTTGAATATTCGATTGGAATTAGCATGCAAGTATGACTTAAAAACAACATTAACACTGTTTATTTGACTGTGAACAGTGTTGTACTTTGATAGTCATTTGCTGCTAATACAATTTCGCTATTTAGAGTTTGCAAATAATACTTTTATGAAATTATATTATTAAGGGGAAAGTCTGAATGTGTGAATATAAAACCAACTTTACCTCTATACCTTAAACACGGTTATCGTCCCATGCCTAGTCAGACCCAATATATTTAAAGTAGCTTGATAAACATTATAGAGACTGTTAAATGAATTAATGTATGAATATAAAACCAACTTTACCTCAATAGCTAAGAGTGCATAACCCAGCTCTTGGTTATTGCATTGCAAAAGTATGAGTCACATAGTTTTACAGTCTATGGTCACAATGGTTAGGGATTAGAGCTGATATTTAATAAAATATATGAGGTGGATGTCTAACTTCACTGTTGCATGTGTTTATTGACACTTTAAAATACCATTCTGCAGAGGAAACAGTAAGGAAGAGGCTAAATTATTATCACTCCAAACATATGGCATGTGTAGCATTTTAGGGGACTAAAGCTCTACAGGGCCCTGAATGTTCATGGTCACTCAGTGCGCAGTCAGCACTAACTGGCGGGGCTCCCAAACATCAGCACATGTGGAGGAACTCACTGCTGCATTATTCATACAGAGATATGCAATCATTTAAGTATCTCCAACTTCAGAAACACTGCATGGAATATTAAACCCACTGCGCATATTTTGCACGAGGTTCTTTAAAAGTTTGAACCGAAACTGCACGTTTTTACGCAGGAGAACAGGCGATTCGCGTCAATCAATGAATGAATCAATTGAATTCGGTTTTGATTTCGCTCGCATTCCTCAATACAGTTCAAGATCAAGTGTAAACGCAACCATTCATTAGCGCCGCGCCCAAAAATCCAGCACAGCCACCAAACATCAACCTTTAGAGACAGAAACTTCCCTACCTGGTATCTGAACGTAGACGGACGCGAAAGCACACGCGTAAATGAGCGCGATGCTGCTCAGGAACAGTTTTCTGGGCGTTTTGATTTCCCCCATGTTTGACGCTTGCTGGAGGGATGAGGTGTCACTTTGTTTCGGCTGATTCGAGCGCTAATGCTCATTGGAAAAATGAAGTGGAATCGGAGGGGTGGAGTTTGAATTAGTGATGGAAGCCCGAATCACTTCCGCGAATCGGTTCTTTTGAACAGGCTGTTCGGTTCTTTTGCACCGTGACGCAATCACGTGATTCTTGACGTTACAGCGAATAAATGCTCTTTTCGTGCCAAAATTTGCAGTGCATCATTTAGAATCCAAATATAATTTTTATTTACACGACACAATAATAAAGTTGATTTAAACGACAGATAAAGCTGCATATTTTAATAGAAGTTTTGTATTAAATTTGTATTGCACACATTTTTATTTTGTTTAATTAGCAATTTATGTAAACAATTCTACCATGTATGGAAGCCCGTTAATATTTACAGAATAAAAACTGTGTCTTTTCCACATGCAATCTGAGTATCTCACTTCTGACTGAAACAGGACAGATAAAAATTATAAATAAACAAAAGGATCACAAGTTTACGTTTTGCAATAAAAAAATAATTAAAACTACGATATTCCCCTCAGAATTGAGAGACATAACTTACAATTGCTAAATACCTGCAAGCTTGCTAGTTTGAAATGTCAAGATATGAACTTGAAAATAATAGCCTAAAAGTTGAGATGCATTAGGCATTGACATTTTTTAAAAACTAGGCTAAATTTAATACATTTATTAAGTCGTATTAAGTTTCGAAAAGAAAACCTTTAATACAAACTCAAGTTGATAAATCTTGCCAGAGTGTCCAATTTGAAAATGAATCATTTTTATGAACCTGTTCAATCGATTCACAGAAAGACTCGATTAAAAAGATTCGTTCTTTTGAATTTTTGTGGCACATGGATGTACGTTACACCATAATCTCGAAAGCAGAACAATGCAACAGTTTAAGCTACACTATTTTAGTAGTGAAATCAAACCTATTGGTATGTGTGGAGCAAGTTTTGAAGACCAAATTTGTATATTCATGTTGCAAATGCATCTGAATGTGAAATGCAGCTAGCTGCTTTGTAACCAAGCAAGCATGGAAGCATACAGTACGAGTTGCAATATTTTTTTTAAACCTAATATGTAAAACGTCAATGCAATATGTAAAATGGCAATGTATTTCCGTGTTTCCATTCACATTCTCCATGACATGCAAACCTTGGCACAAAATAAAAATTAATTTAAATCATTTACATTTTCCATTTCCAACCACAGTTATAAAATGTGAATTACATCCTAATTCCAGTGCTGTACAAGTTGAAAAATTAAATTGAAAATCTAATACACGAATTTGATGTATGCAAGGAACAAGCAGAAATAGTAGCAAAATGATCATTTGCATGTTATTTGCCCTTAATCAGGGTTTCTGCAGGTTCACCAAGTTAACTTTAAGACTCAAGACCATTTTAAGACCATTATGAGTGAAATTTAACACTTATACAGGGCTAAATGCTAACGATGTTTTTCGAATCCCAGTTGGGAAAGATTTTCACTTTCCCTATCAAAAAATAATTATAGTTGAATACATTTAACAATACAATAATAATAATATATATATATATATATATATATATATATATATATATATATATATATATATATATATATATATAGGTCAGTATCCTCAACAATAAATAAAAGTAATGAAATGCTGTTCTTAAATAATAAGTTAAAGGTATTACTGAGATTGGGATTGTTGGTGATTGTATGGGTGTTAATGACCAGATTGGGCAGCTAAACATAAACAAAGGAAAATTAAGACCTTCAATACAACATTTAAGTAGATTTAGTGCCCTTTCAATGCCTACATTTAGCTTTTAAGTTAAGACATTTTAAAACCCCATGGATACCTTGCTTAATGTATCTAGTCTTACACTAAGGAAACATAGGACTTTCATAACACCCTGGGATGTTAGTATCAAAAATGATTTGAAATGTAATATGCAAAACGTGAAAGCATTATGTAAAATGGCTATGTGTTTTACATGTATATTATTCAAGACACATGTGCAAAGTTTGGTGCAAAATATCAAGAATTAGCTTTTTTTATTTCCACTTACATTTTCAAAGTGTAAATTACAGTCATTTCAATACTTTACAAGTTGCAAAATTAAATTGAAAATGTATTTGAAAATATTTGTGACCTGAAATTACTGATTTTGTGATGCATTCTCAACTTACTGTATACTTGCTTCTCTTGTTTTGCTGAAAAACAAAATCTTATAAAAATACCGGACTACTAGACTTGCAAAATCATGGAATTACAAATAAGAGCACCATATCACTAAACTGACACTCAAATCCTCTTCCATGACCTTACAGGATATTAGTATGTTCATTAGACAGGTAAATTAAAACATGCTACTCCTCACAGAGCCTACTGATGGTATACCACTGGTATGCAGCCACGTGTTACAGAAACCACTGAACCAAATACACCACATTAAATAAACTTTATTAAACACATTAAGAAGATTTAATATAAGTTTGTATCCATGAGTGATAGGCAGACACTCGAGTGAACACAGCTGGCTTCTTAGGTTGGCATTTCTTGCTGCCCCATGTTGTTAATCCTACAAGGTGGTAAATCCCATTTTTTGCACACAGAAGGGGTGCGCCTGAGTCCCCCTGCAGCAAAATATAATTTAAGTGAAAAGTGAACAGTACATCTTCAATCCAGAGGTGTTAAACTACTGTAAGACCGTACCAAGCAGGAGGTTGAGGCTGCTGCATGCGTACACAGAAGGGAGTGTGTGTTGAAACCGTTCCCCCAGCCAGTCCTGCAGGTTTCCTCAGAAAGAGGCTTAACTCTGGCCATATGTAGAATCTCAGGCTGCAAATCCACTAATTAGAAAGGAAAACATAACTTGGGCTTGTAAAGGACATTTTGGGATGCTCTTAAAGGACGAGCTGTTTGTTTGTTTGTTGGTTGCCACAGCTGCAAATTATCATGGCAAGATTAATATAGATATAACATATCAAATTCATGATTCAATAAGAGATATTACAAAATAATAGAAAAAATTGAGAACATTTTACATTAGATAGGATTTAAATTTGATATACAGGATTAAAAAAAAGAGAAATCTTTAAAAGTGCTCTTAATAGTAGCAAGTGCAAAGTTGCAACAGAACATGCTTTGTGAGGTTACCATTAATTATATTTGCAAGGTCAATAACTCAAGATTCACCTCATCTACTCTTTAAAAAGTTTCTGTTTGTGTTAATTGCTAAAAAAAAAAATACATACATTACATAGAGGACAGACTGTTTAGAAATTAAAAAAAATTTACTTCAATTTAATCTACAGTGGTTCTAGAAAGTATTCATAGCACTTCACTTTTTCCACATTTTTTATGTTACAGCCTTATTCTAAAATAGATTACTTTATTTCCTTAAAATTCTACACACAATACCCCATAATGACATTGTGAAAAAAAAATTTTTTAATTGTTGCAACAATCAATGGAATGATTTCACGACAACTCAGTGAATGTCATTGAGTAGCCCAGCCCTCTCCCAGACCTAAATCCTATTGAACATCTCTGGAGAGATCTGAAAATGGCTGTACACTGTCGCTCCCCATCCATCCTAATAGAGCTTGAGAGGTACTGCAAAGATGTATGGGCAAAAATTCCCAAAGACAGGTGTGCCAAGATTGTGGCATCATATTTAAAAACACTTGAGGCTGTAATTGCTGCCAAATGTGCATCAACAAAGAATTGAGCAAAGGCTGAGAATACTTCTGTACATGTGATTTTTCTGGTTTTTTTATTTTGAATAAATTTGCAACAATTTCAAAGAGAATTTTTTCACATTGTCATTATGGGGTATTGTGTGTAGAATTTTGAGGAAATAAATGAATTTAATCCATTTTGGAATAAGCCTGTAACATAAACAAATGTGGAAAAAGTGAAGCGCTATGAATACTTAGCAGATGCACTGTATATTGAATAATAATCCTCGCTAAACCTGCATATCCACATGCAGGACAAGCCCTTTGGAGGATGGATTTGATTAGTCCTTTGCCGGCCTACATAGAACAATTGGTTTGTTGAATGGATGTAAAATACAATAATATAGAAATGAATTAAAATAATTCCAAACCACCTTGATCAGCAATTCTAGTCTATAATGTAATGTGAATGCCATGTCTGGTTGATTTATTGCATTAAATATGTAAGCTGAATCAAACCTTAACCTTATGAGTCCATTACATTTTAATTATATTAAACTGACTTAAAACAGCTTGCATAACTTATAAAATTACGTTAGAACATGATTAACTTGGTTTAATAAGTTACAATGACCTAAAAACATATCAGAACTAATTGATCTCATACTTTTTTACAGTGTGCTGACTTACATGTAGCTTTTCTTTGCCCCCAACCAGTTGTCACACAAGAAGAGGAGTCTCCATTGACCAATTCGTCATCTTTATCAGTTATGCACACTGGAAATATCAATGGCCCTGGATGGAGGATATGTTGAAAGCTACACAACTAGTCAAGCATAAAAACACATATAGACATTTGATCCTATACCTATCCGAGCTGGAACAGATAAGTGGATCATGGAGAGATCAGAGATTGGCGGGTAGCTGCCATTGTTAGGCAAACTCTGAACGCTTTCCACATCTACAGTCTGACCCGACATAAAGTTCAGGTCATGAGCTCCCAAAACCACCACATCTCCTGCCCTAAGGGACAAACTCTGTGAACATTACTGAAGTCATGTATTTGCTTGCTTGTTTATTGCCACAACAGAAACTTATGGCTATTTTATGGCATACATAACTTCACATTTCAATAAGAGATAAATATAATAAAATAAAAATCTTTCGATTTAAAACATTACATAATTTTTTCAGTTTAATATATGGTAAACAGCTTACAAATCTTCTCTGGGATATAAAACATCCAACTCAGTATAGATATATCTGGTCGAATAGTCTTTAAAAAAAGCTGTATGTTTAACAATTGTATCATATCAGCATTTCTTCTGGTGCGATTCAGCATTTTGGGAGCCTGTTTAGCATGTTTAGTAATGTGGCGCATAGATAGTTCACATACATTGAAAAGCTCATTCTTGCACTGTAATCCAAGCATGTCCATTCAAGCTCCTGGAAGGCAAGTGTCCTGCACAGTTTATCACCCATCAGCTCTAACATATATTCCCAGAAGTTTTAAGAGAGTCTGGAGCTTAACACTGCAGGACAATGACCCTCCAGGAAAACATTCAAAAGACAGTTGATTAAAAAGATTGGACAGCCCAAATCACTTCGAAGGGTTTACCCTCCAAAACACATCTTCAACACTGTGCATGGATGTCAGATGGAGCTCTTCTAAAAAGATGGTTATCAATTTCAGCTGTGTTTAATAAGAGAGACATGTAAAATATGCAGATCTGTGGGGAGTGAAGCTGTTTTATAATGATGCTAATAGATTACTTTTTTTTTTTTTCATTGCCTGATTGTTAAGGTAAAAACAATAAAACAAAGGTAATGCAGAACGGGAATATAAGAGGGAAAAAGGTCACATGTGATGCATCCCAAGTGGAAACAGTAATGTACCTCATCTGACCATTCACCAATAAAGAACATCCAGATTAATACAGATGTGACCTAAGGAACAATAGCTGAAGGTAAATGATCAAATGTATTTTGCTTACTTGACAAGACAGTGGCGTGGTGCCAGAACCCAGTGTGGATGAACGAGGACCCCACTACAATAATGTGTGTCATCGCTCTGCAGACTAGCCTGCCACGGCCAGGCATTCGGACATGCCTCACTCACATTTTCCACCTTGAACGCACCATTCTCAGTGGACACTACCTGTGCCAAGCCATCAGGCAGTTGACAGGGCTCTGTCTTGGCCTGACCACACTGGGCTGAACATGGAAATGGAGATGAACGATGACTAAAGCAAGTGCAAAGGTACACGATTGTTAAAGAAATAAAAGCTTTACCATCTGAATCAGCTCCAGAGACTTCAGAAGTAAGTTCACCTATAAATTATGATGGAATAAAACAGCAATTTTAGAGCATCCGTTGATGCATACATCAAATCTGCAAGGTCATACCACGCATAGATGACACCACCCACTGTCTGTAGTGGTATAGTGTAGTGTAGACCCCTGGTTTTTGAGCTCGACCACATCCGACCCCCCAGCTGACCACTCCAGCAAGCTTGTATCTCTCACCATCGAAACATGAGAGGGGACCGCCAGAGTCACCCTGAAGAGACATCAAGAGCACACATGGGACAACATGTAATTCATTCATTCATTCATTTTCGCCACAGTGGAATGAACCGCCACATGTAATTCACATCAAGCTTAATAACTATAAATATAACGATACGTGTCCACACTGATGAATGATAACAATCTGTTAATTTTGTTTAGTTTATGCTTTTCATTTGGCAGTATCTCCTTGTTGTTAGTACATCTGACCAGTGAATCCAGCTCATGTAATCAATCTAATCAAACAGTGAATTTAGTTATCAGAGTCAGTGATAACTCCAGTATTTTTTAAAGCGGCATTACAAAGATGCCAAAACTAGCACTGGATAGCTGAGGTAATTTTATTTTTATACCTTAAATTGACAGCCTGGCGTGTATAACTTCAATGTATTTCATTTAATTCAACATTTCTCGAGGTATATCCAATCATTTCCACAATATAGTAACTGTTAAAATCTTTGAAAACAGGGCTTAATATCAAGCAGAGCTCCTTCACAATGTCATTTGTAGCTTTAAGCTGTGCAAGCCCTTTACATTTCAATAGATTCTGAATGGTTGTCAGTGTTTTATTGTTTATTGTTTAAATTTTTACTGTAATAGTTGTGGTTTGGACTCTTTTCATTTCTTTATCATGATAATGCTTTGAGATAATGACCCTTTGAGAGCGAAAAGAAAAAAAAATCTATTTTAAAAATAAATATTAAGCCATAATTGCGATGCTATACCAAAAACAAATGCAAATGTTTACCTGACATGCATCCATTCCACCTTCATTCGCTCCGGCACACATCATAGACCTCAACACCTTGCCTCGGTAAAATCTGTTACACGTTTGTGGCTCATAGACAGTTACGTTGACCTCCTGAAGTCTGGAGGCCTGAGGACCATCTATAAAAGAGACAAACTCCTCTAATCTCATATCACCACAATTAATGGAGCCCATTACACCGGTCATACAGGACAAAGTTAATTTATTCCCTTACTCTCTGTGACGGCGCCCCAGCCAGTGACAGTGCAGTTTTCCAGAGAAGGCAAGTCATTGTTGAAGACGCCAATAGGCCTTACAAATTTACTGAACACCACTGGACTCTGCAGTTTCAGCAGGGCAATATCATTCTCGTTTGTCTTCTGGTTGTAGTACTTGTGAGAGAGGATTTTCTGCACCTGTATGGACTTTTGAAAGAATATACAATAAGCTATATGAATTAAAATAGCATATAAAGGAGGAAAGTTAGATGTGAATACGCACAGACACTTACTTCACGCGAGGATTCATTCGTATTCTCCAAATTGTGTATTCCAACCACTGCGTTCCACATCGATGGCTTTTTATAACTGCTCACAAACATTGAAATGGATTTAAATCACAATAAAATTAAAGTGGATATCAAAATAAAAATGAGGTAGGTGCAATAGCATAGTGGTTAGCGCACGACATATGGTGTGGTAGCACTTCAGGGCGTCCCGAGTTCGAATCCCGGCTAAAGGACATTTCCCCGACCCTACCCCCCTTCCTCCCTCCCCTTTCTCCCACTTCGCTTCCTGTCTGATTACTGTCCTTTCTAATAAAGACAAAAAATAAAATAAAAATGAGAAAACTTGCATTTTATAAACTATTGTGCTGTTAGAATTAGAATTTGCTATTAGAATTTCTATGCACTTATTTTTAGCAAAATACATAGGCAACTGGGGCCAGAAATCTTTAAACAAAATGTGTTAATTTAATCAACATGTACAGTTTGACGATTTCTATGGTCAATTAAGCACATCAGCCAATAACATGGCAACATTTGTGACTGCATTTGCAATATACATACATATATACATACATACATACACACTTACAAATGTCGTAAGTAGAACCACATGGAATCTGCGGGCACAGAAATCTGCAGATTTCCACAGATTATTAGCTCATCTTTGAGTATTTATTTACTTGTGTAAATTTATATTTATTGAGTTTTAAAATTAATTTCAGTAGTATTATTGACTAATATGAAAATGTTCATATGATTTACTTAATACACAGTTTGAAAAGTAATATTTTCTGCCTTTTAGGAGATATATTATATGAGAGACTTGCTTTGTTTATCAAATACTGTACATCAAGGGTGCCCAATTTTTTCTCATGAAGGCTCAAACACTAAACATAATTGAGGGCTGTGGGCCGAAGGTAAATATACAGTAGCAGACTGTAGTACAAAGTTTGCATGGGTAATTTCCTAATTTTTAAAATAATATACATTTTTTAAACAATAGATTAATAATATTAATATTTAAATATAAATAGAAAGCATTACTTTAATCATATTAGGTTAATTATTGCATTATAATTGTGCACATTTTATAATTAAATTATTACAATGAAAACAAACTATTCCTTTTATAACACAATGGAGTTCAATGCACATTTAAATAAATCTGATCCATTTGCGACATTTAATTGACAGATTTAACTTAAGCTTGCTTTTTTATAACTCAACAATAAAACAAACAAGCAAAAGGTTGTGTTAAATTAGAAAAGACAATCTATTAAGACAATCACTCCAAACCCCCAACCCTCCCCTTCACTTTTACTTTCTTTTCAGATGGGACTGGGATCAAAGTTAATCATGGGCCAACTTTGGCCCGCGGGTCCTAGTTTGGGCATCTCTGCTGTACGTGGATCTAATTAGATTTGCATTGTAAACATTAAATAAAAGTTAAAAAGGGATTCATTTTATTTCATATATTAAATATTTAGTTACAACACTATTAAAATTATTCCACAAAAATCTGCAGATTTTTTTTTTTTTTTTTTTTAGAAAATTCTGTGCAGAAATAGCAAATATAATTATACATTTAAATATCAAATGAAACTGTATCAACAAGACCAAATTTGACATGTTTTGACTAAATGACCTTTTTTTTTTGTTATAACATTCTTGGTAGATGAATTTTAGATGAAACTGTGGTCCTTGGTGACTCAAACATAAATAAAAAAGGTAATAAAGCTTTAAACAATGTTCAATTTCTTACACCGACCAATTATTTGGCTTCACGGGGCCTCATTGTACCATCAAAAGTCAGTGGTATTAATTTACTTTTCCTGCATTTGTTTTTTCTTTTCACTAAGTGCTGGAATATGTTGACTTGCATTATTTGAAATCACCATATACCAGTTGCACATAATGATTTTGCCAAGTACGATGCGATCCTGGAACATAATTTTTGTTGGAAAATGTAAACCATACCTATTCTCTACTCCTAAACCCAACCATAACTGTAAATTATTCCCATGTAGAAATGCACAACCCTTACCTTAAGCCAAATCTTAACATAAACAGTAAACATATCCTTTAATTCTGATTGGAATGTTGATGTTAATCTAGAAACACGTCCTACTTGGTGAAATCAGGTTGATGTACCACAGTTTTAGCTAAAAATCTTAATTATAAAACTTTATAATTAAGCATAAAGTTTTCTGAACTACTTTATAATTGTATAATAACTTTAATTAAAATTATAAATGACTAAAGTAACTTTGGGTAGACTAGGAGTGAGCAATTCTTTTTTTTGATTACTCCTATTGAGTCTATAGATGACCGAGGTATTACATTATTTTTACTGTATGTGTTTTTTCTTTTGACTAAGTGCTGGAAGATGTTGACTGTTTGGGATGGATGGGCTTACCGTTTAAAGCAGTGACCGGCGGTAATAACCCACTGCTGGTTGAGGATGGCACCACCACAGGTTGGCAAATCGTTGTGCTGCAGAGAAACCTGCCATGGCCACGAATGTGCCCAGGCCTCCTTTCCACCAATAATCCGGCTCTCCTCCTCCTCCTCATCTTCTGGGATGAATGAACGAATGCCTGCCAGATCTAGTAAACACAAAGCAGGAAACAAGGAATCATATTTGCATGCCAACAAATGTTTTTAATTTTCCACACTTAATTAATTCCACACATTAATTACATGTCTTATATTATGTCATTTTGTTTAAGATTTTTTGTGCCTTCTGAAAAAAAAAAACAAGTTAAATAGGTCCAAAAGGGTGATTGACCATTTCAATGTGGTGATGCCATTGGCCCATGAACGTTTCCTGCTTGTTGTCTGACTATTTCATAACTATTACAAGAGGCAATTCAATCATAACTTAGTGTTAACAGCTATTGTAATATAATCAATACTTTTTGGACTCTCAGAAGCTATAAAAATTTAAAAATGTAAAACAGGAAATGGGTCAGGATCCTTGTTATTGTTTACATCCCTCAAAAATGGTCTATAATAATTCTGATTGTAGGCTTTTTAATGTGTTGAAATATGAAAAAAGCAGTTTGTCAAGATAATACAGCATTTATCCATTAAAATACTGTCAGATATGAGGAAATCATATTGAAATTTATCCACATAAATTCAGTTGAAGAATAATAAAATTAATAGGGTAATTACTGTAGGCTCATTAGTAAAACTTAAGGTGTACATTTGCAAATTCTGAATAGTGAAATCATATTAGCAGCCAATGACTATCAAAGAAGCCAACAACACTGTTCAAAGACAATTGATTATTGAATTACTATAGGAATGTGAGAATATACAAGAGCAATTCCACGCAAATGTCAAGCTTGCCATGAAAAAAAAAAAGTTTTCACTAAAATAGAGAAACCGTTTCTGCATTTTTGTGCAAGTATTTTACAGTACTTTAAAAATACTTATTAATGTATCTGTCAGTGTTTCAAACTATTACATTTAATTTACCAAAATCACACAAGTGGTAATGTCACATCTGTCACATTCATAACGACACTTTTTCCTCATAAATGCAAAAATGTCAAATAAAATAAAGTCACTTATTTTTGTTCTATAGTGAGCCGACTCATATCTGTTTGATTAGCATTGTTTCTTTTGGGTTGAGTGGTATAATTGACAGAATTTCTACAAAAGTATGTTGTAAACTGTAAGTTTTTTTGTCACATCCATAACGCATGTTTATTTTCCCCATTTAAAGTATAAAAAATATGTACAGATTGATTTTTTTCTGATGGCATAACTTTGTGCTTAGTTGTTTTGGAAAATATAAACAGATGTGTCAATATAAAGTTAATGTATACTTTCTATGTGAATTTATGTTTTGAGTTTTTACAGCAAATGCCACATCCATAACGCTTGAATTGTTCATAACCAACTTTATCTCAAATTTAGGTGTATTATATCGTACAACCATGTCAACACAATCAACCACATGAGCCAGCCAACCCAACAGGCACATGAACGAGCTAGTCAACAATGTTGAAACAACCTTGAAGTAACGTTTAATGTCAAATAATTGAAAAGCAACCTGCACATGACCAACCCACGTTGAAAAGAGTCAGTTGTTGTTGTTTAAACAACGTTTAAATAATGTTAACTGATTAATGGTTTTAAACAGGTTAACATGAACGCTTATGAATCAATACTGGACTATTTGCACAGCAACAGAGAAGGAAAAAATCATTAAACTA
Source organism: Danio aesculapii (assembly GCF_903798145.1). Lineage (NCBI taxonomy): Eukaryota > Metazoa > Chordata > Actinopteri > Cypriniformes > Danionidae > Danio > Danio aesculapii. The sequence goes on from NC_079438.1 coordinate 49,946,787, forward strand.
TACCTTACCGTCACATCCCTTATCTAAAATGCAGTCTGTCTCATATGAAGAAAGGACATCTTGAAGAAATACCATAAACAAAAGAGGTTACTCAAATATTGCAAGAACACAGCAAAAAATAACCAAAACCATCTAGTGAAATGCTTTATAAATCACCAGAGTCAGCTTTAGTCCACTTAAGAGTGAGAATTAAAATAAATAAATACTTTTTACACATGTTCATGAATATTACTTGATAAAAATGAACTGAGAAACATCAAGAATCGACGATACACAACGCGAATATTAAACCAATGAGACACCTGTGAGGCGCAATCAGCGGTTATTAGCTGAGTGCCGTAGTTCAGAGTTTCACCGCTGGAGGCCGACAGAGACTGCGGATCGCTTATGAAACTGCACGCCCTGTGGGTCGAGATTGCCAATGAATTCCACGCTTTGCTCAACAAATTTCCCATTCTTGTAAAAGCCTGGTGATGTTATATTAATAATCACCCAGAAATCAGTTTTCCTTCAGTCACACAGGCCATTTAAATATGTTCTTTGGTCAAATCTATCTTTAATAAACATAAAGAATTATAACATTACTAATGGTTTTATTACTAATTTCAGTTGTTTAACAATAGTATTTCATATTAAGGAAATCAAACATATTAATTTAAAAGAAATCAATGTATGTGTGATCATTTTTCATTGCCATTTTTAACAAATAACAATTTATAATTATTTTTTCAGATTAAATAAATGTATTAATATTAAATTAACAATAATATATGATCTACTACACATAAACACACATACACAGAGTTGAAGTTGAAGATAATGCTGCATTTATCCTTTACAATACAGTCAGATTAGAGGAAATCAAAAGTAAACCTTGAACCACATTACAAATTCAGTTAAAGACAGATTGAGCTGCTTAATATATTCATTTCTTTGTCTTAGTTTTGTGTGTATTTCTTAAAACATTGGGATATATTCAGAATCGCATCAGAACAATGGATATTACATCTGACATTTGTCCTCAGAGTCTCAGAAAGCAATCTGTGTATGACAAAAAAAAAAATTGAATGCACACATAATTGCCTCCCAGAGCAATCTCAAAACCTCCAGAAACACAAAAGACACTCGCTGGTATGGGATTATATTTATTAAATAATCATACATTACTTCACATTGCTTTCCCGCTATGACATGTTCCACACGGCTGCTGCTGCTGAATTCAAGAAATGTTCTTGATAACGGTTCCTATGGCAACAAAATGTAAGTGCAAAGATTACGGTGTAATCAAGAGTACTGCATGACAAATTCTGGCCACCAAAAATATCAAGAAATCCCATTTATGCCATGTGACCTCATTCAAGGATGCTCTATGTATGATATGCATAATTACAACCAGGGCTTGACATTAAATTGATGAAATGAAAGGCTTGTTATTAGTTACTCTTTTTCCTTAAGTGGTTCTAAACCAGAGGTGCCCAAACGTTTTATTATGAAGGGCCAAACACCAAATATGATTGAGGGCTAAGTAGGTAAATATACCAAACTGCACTTTTAAAAAAATGCAGGGTTCCACACAATTCATTCAGGTTGTCCCAACACAAATCGATTAGGTTACACATTTAAGTGGATACACATAAAACAATGAAGCTGTCCCCCCAAAAATCTGAAGAATTGTGGTATTCCTGCTCATTTTACATAAGTAGGTTGAAAAAGCAGCAATATATATATATATATATTGAGTTTTTAATACATAAAAATTTCCATGTCTATTTCTTAATTTATTTCATATTATTAATAAATAAATAGACCTAATCATATTAAATAATGCAATCGTTTTTTTTACTACTACTGCCCTAGTTTGGACATCTCTGTTTTAAACATTTTTTTTAATTAGATATTTTGAAGAATGTTGAAAACCAGAAGACATTGACTTCTTTAGTAGTAAAAAAAAATCTATGGAGATCAATGGTCTACTCTTAAAAATATCTATATACATAATATTATATATAAACAGTTGAAGTCAGAATGAATTATTATTGTTTTAACCTAATTCCTAATAACTGATTTATTTGATCTTTGCTATTATGAAATTAACATAATATTTTACTAAATATTTTTCAAGATACTAGTCATCAGCTTAAAGTGACATTTAAAAGCTTAACTAGGTTATTAAGGCTAAATAGGGTAATGAGGCAAGTCATTGTATAGTGATGGTTTGTTCTGTAGACATCTAAAAAATAATGCTTAAGGCGGCTAATAATTTTGACCTTAAATGGTTTTTAAAAAAAATTAAAAACTGCTTTTATTCTAGCCGAAATAAAAAATTAAGACTTTCTCCAAAAGAAAAAATATAATAGGAAATACTGTGAAAACTTTTACATAAGTAGGTTGAAAAAGCAGCAATATAGATATTTTTAGAGTGTTTAATACATAAAAGTTTCCATGACTAATTTCTTAATTTATTTCATATTATTAATAAATAAATAAATAGACTTAATCATATTAGGGTTAGGGCTAATCATATTAACACAATGGAGATCAATGCCAAATACACTAGTAAAGCTGTGTCTGCCTTCTGCATGGTCTGCTAGCCATCAGTCACTGTGTATTTTTTTAAATCTGATTTATTCACAACCTTTAATTGAAACATTTTCAGTTTGCTTTTTTGTAGCTCAACAATAAAACAAACTACAAAAAAAAACTACGTCCTTTCTAAGGTGGGACGGCAGGCCAAATTAAAAGTTACCAATGGCCAACTTTAGCCCATGGGACGTAGTTTGGGCATCTCTGTGATAAACATTTGAGTTTTTTTTTTAATCAAATATTTTAAAGAACATTGGAAACAAGCAGACACTGACTTCTGTAATAGTAAAAAGGAAATCAATGAAGATCAATGGTCTTTTCCTAAAAAAATATATATATATACATAATATTATATATAGACAGTTGAAGTCAGGATTATTGTTATTATTAGGGATGCTCCGATCGATCAGCCAAAGATTGGTATCGGCTGATAATCCCATTTCATAACTTGATCGGTACTCGCCAATCTGGCCGATGAGTTTACAAGCAGAGGAAGATGCACAAGGGCTCCTGTATATTATACATAGCTTAAGCCAAAGTAATATGAATGAATTGTTTTCTGTAAAGCTGCTTCTGGTCATGCCATATTCACATCTAAATGGTTATAAGAGACATGCTTAAGGTATTATATGCAGCATCCTTCATTTATTCTCGTAGGTAAGGCGAGATCTTCTCTTAAGGTTCATACTTAAAAGGTAAAATGTGCTTAATGCATTTTAAAGCTTGAAGCATTATCGGTACTTGGTATCGGCTGATCACCATGACAAGGTATCTGTACTTGGTATCGGCTGCAAAAATCCTGATCGGAGCATTCCTATTCTTATTAAATAATTCCTAATAACTGATTTCTTTCATCTTTAATGATGATGATGATGAGTACATAACGTTTTACTAGATATTTTTCAAGATACTAGAAAGCAGCTTAACTTTCAATTTAAAGACTTAAGTAGGTTGAATAGGTAAGTTAGGGTAATTAGGCAAATCGTTCTATAACGATGGTTTGTTCTGTAGACCAGTGTTTCCCAACCCTGTTCCTGAAGGCACACCAACAGTACACATTTTCAACCTCTCCCTAATCAAACACACCTGAATCAACTCAGCAGAACATTAGAAAAGATCCCAAAACCTGACACGAATGGGTCATATAAGGGAGACATCCAAAATATGTACTGTTGGTGTGCCTCCAGGAACAGAGTTGGGAAACACTGCTGTAGACATTAAAAAAATCTAATGCTTAAAAGGGCTAATAATTTTGACCTTAAAATGGTTTTAAAAAATTAAAAACTGATTTTATTCTAGCTGAAATAAAACAAATAAGACTTTCTTCAGAGGAAAAATATGATTAGACATACTGTAAAAATTTCCTTGCTCTGTTAAACATCATTTAGGAAAATAAATTTATAGGAGGGCGAAACTGAACTGTCCCTTTGACTCCAAAATTTAAGTGGACATCAGTTGTGGTCATCAATACTAATAAGTCTAAGCACAATAAGTCATAAGCACCATACTAATAAGTGAATGTAGCCAATTCCACTATCCACATTGGGGAGATGGATTTTACTTTAATAGGACTTGACAGTAAGGCTAGTTCAGGATAAGTGAAAGAGCAAGTGAGAGCCCAGTGAGAGGTAATCTCAACATGAAAGAGATTTATTGAGATTTTCAGTCGAGGCCCTCGCTGTCTGTTCGTGTGTGTGACAGAGACTTTTGATTTTCATAAAGACATCCAAACAGCTGAAAACTAATCCGAATTCTTAAAGTTGCTACATTTATAACATCCGATCATCGTCTGCTTAATCAATGTGATGATCAGAGAAGTTGTATTCACAAATATCTATCCATATCCTTTGAGTTTTGACTATTCAGTTTGTCTGATCATCGTCTAGTTAATCAATGTGACATGATAAGAGATGCTGCTATCTGAAATATCCATCCACATCCAAAATCAGGTTTGACTATTCAGTACAGAATAGTTTAAATAATATCAAGTGACTTACATTTTAGACATTATATATTTTTGTGTTGAATGGCTCAATCTGTACTACAGTGACTTGGTTTGCGTTCATATTAATACGACGGAGTTTCAAATTTGTATATTAAAAAAAATGTTAGCTTATGACATTATTTTTGCTGTTAGTGGACTCATGCTACATTTGAGCTTCATTAAACTGACTGTAATTGCATATTTAAGTGCCATTTGCATTTCATTTTTATTATATTTTCATAAAAGTATTAATAAAAATGACCAATTTAAAAAGGTTAGGGAAAAAAATTAATTTAAGTAATTAAAAAAATACATTGACAAGCAAATTGTAGCATGCAATAGCCAGCTTTAATATATAAAAAAGTAATTGGCCACTAGGAACCTTAAAAAACCAGAGGTTAAAAATATTAACATCAAGCCCTGATTGAAATTTAAACAGACTTCAGCATTATAGCTTATTGAGGAGGAAAATATGATATGTAATTCACTGCACAGGTCAATACGCCTTTAGTCCAAGATACATTCCACAACATTGACGCATGATAAACAATCAAATTAAAGCACACGATGGAAAACCCTGTCTTTTTTTCCTTCATTTAAAATTACTTCTTATGTAAAATCTGCCGTGTTCATGGAACACAGTAGATGCCCAGTCATATTTCATAACTACTCGCAGTATTTATCCAAAACGCTTCAGAGGCTTTGCAATCACTGAAGCAGAACGTAGAGTCGCAGCGGTCGAGTGGAACGACCCCACATCTCAAAAAAATCCCTCTCAGAGATGGAACATCCCGAATTAATACAAGAACAGACAGGAAAAATGGCGAGAACTTGTGAAATATGCTGCTGTCCCACATGAAGAAAATACTATAGTATTTATAGTAAATACTATAGTGTCTATGAACCACACTTTAGTAAAGTGTATTATACTGTTTATATTATAGTATCTACTACTCTTTAATGAATGCTCCAGTATACTGTATTATTAACTAAATAGTGAACTGATAAAATGTAACTACAGTAATCTGTGGTGTATTGTACTATGAAATACCCTATAGTTGGAGAAAACTACAGTATTGGGACATTTGTTTACATTAACATAGTTGTTGTGTTACCATAGCAACTATGGAATCACATTTGTTTATATTACTGTGGTTGTCGTTTTACAATAGCAACTACAGAATCACCTGTTTACATTACTATAGTTGTTGTGTTACCATAGCAACTACAGAATCACGTGTTTACATTACTATAGTTGTTGTGTTACCATAGCAGCTATAGCATCACATTTGTTTATATTACTACCACGGTTGTGCTACTATAACAACTATAGAATCACTTCATTTGTTTATATTACTACAGCTGTTTTGTTACCATAGCAGCTACAGAATCACCACATTTGTTTATATTACTACAGCTGTTGTGTTGTCATAACAACTATAGAATCAGCACATTTGTTTATAATACTACAGTGGTTGTGTCACTATAGCAACTATAGAATCGCCACATTTGTTTATATTACTACAGCGGTTGTGTTACCATAGCAACTACGGAATCACATTTGTTTATATTACTACTGCAGTTGTGTTACTATAACAACTATAGAATTACCTCATTTGTTTACATTACTATAGTTGTTGTATTACCATAGCAACTAAAGAATCACCACATTCGTTTATATTACTATAGTGCTTGTTACCATAGTAACTATAGAATCACCACATTTTTTATATTACCATACCTGTCGTTTTACAATAGCAACTACAGAATCACGAGTTTACATTACCATAGTTGTTGTGTTATCGTAGCAACTATAGAATCACCACATTTTTTATAATATTAGAGTGGTTGTGTTACCATAACAACTAAAGAATTGCCACATTTGTTATATTACAATACTGATGGTGTTACCATAGCAACTACAGAATCACGTGTTTACATTACTATAGTTGTTGTGTTACCGTAGCAACTATAGAATCATATTTTTTATTATTATAGTGGTTGTGTTACCATAGCAACTAAAGAATTGCCACAGTTGTTATATTACTATGCTGATATGCATTTGTTTATATTACTGAAGTTGTCGTGTTACCATAGCAACTACAGAATCACCATTTTTGTTTACCTTACTATCGCTGTTGTTTTTCCATAGGAAAATGGGTTATCATAGCAGCTTTAGAACCATTACATTTGTTTACATTACTACAGTTGTGGTGTTACCATAGCAACTATAGAATCACAGTTCATTTAATTATACTGTTATAGCTGTTGTGTTACCATAGCAACTACAGAATCACATGTTTACATTACTACAGTTGTTGTTACCATAGCAACTAAAAAATCCCCTTATTTGTGGTGTTACCATAGCAACTACAGAATCACCACATGAAGCCAATCCATTAATTCAAGTGCTTTACTCTAGTATGGTTTAAAAACACTATTAGATTTACTATAAGTTACTACAGTACATTTTCATGTGGGGAGGTCAGTGGTATCTGCATGTCCAGCCCTGGATGTAGAGGCTTAAAAAGAATCTTTTTTGGAGGAGCTGTATCCTAAAGCCCCCTGTGTAAAGCGTTAAGGGGAAGGAAGCAGTCATTAATCATCTCCTGAGTCTTATTTGGGCTCTTCTGCCGCTCTTGTCCTCCCTCGTTTGGCTGATGGTTCAGGTCACGATGTTCTTCTAGGCCCCTTGCAGCTTTTTCTCTAGTCTGTCCAGCTTGGCCAGATTCTCCTTCAGCAGTTTGGAGTCGGGGGAGAGGAGAAGAGCTCTTTGGTAGTACATTCGTGCTGCTGCATAGTCTCCCTAAAATAAAACAATCAATCAAAACAAGGATGCAAAAATTCATGTTACAGTGGCAGGGCAAAACAGTTGGGTCAACATGTTGGGTTTACATGTCCGCCAGATCAAGGCATGAATCAGAAATTATGCTTAAAAATAGAAATTTAAATCAAATAAAATGTGCATAATGACACTTTACAATTTATTATTATTAATTCAATTTTATTCTATTTACTCCTCTTAGTTACTATGAACACTTATACATTATTAAAAGCAAAAGCTGCATAATATTACAGTAGGTGATAGACCTGAGTTATAATAATAATAATAATAATAATAATAATAATAATAATAATAATAATAATAATACAAACATATATATATATATTTATTTTTCTTCCCTAAAATATATATTAAATATAATTATTGTTAGCTAATTCATTAATTAACAATATCATACAGGACATATTAGTAAAGTGCTACAGTCATTGTAATTATGCATATTCATCAATGATATCTAATATTCATCTGTTAATAAATAAAAAATGCATGAACAAATTTAAAAATAGATCACATTATTTGGCTAAAATCAAGTATTTTATATAGTTTTGTGTATAAAGTAAATGCACATGATTGTTATTAAGATTATGACAGGTTTGTTTTGGAATAATAGCAATATCTAATAGGAACTTAAAGTGTTAGCATTATAATAAATAAGCACATTTCCCTCCAATTCAAATATAAAACAATTGAAAACAGAAGATACAGCTGACTGAAAACAATTATTACACAGTTTTGTATAACAAGTAAATGTTATCCTTTAAAAAAACTAAATTAATAATAACATAATTACATAATAATATAATTTAATGTGTATTTATTTGCACATTTAACCTAAATTTATTATAATAAAAATGAATATATAATTATTTAACCTTCATTCGTTTATTTTCCTTCGGCTTAGTCTCTTTATTCATCAGGGGTCGCCACAGTGGAATGAACCGTCAACTTATCCAGCATATGTTTTACACAGCAGATGCCCTTTCAGCTGCAACCCAGTACTAGGAAACACCCATACACTCTCATTCACGCTCATACATTACAGCCAATTTAGTTTATTCAATTCACCTATAGCGCATGTCTTTGGACTGTGGGGGAAACTGGAGCACCTGGAGGAAACCCACATAAACATGGGGAGAACATGCAAACTCTATAAAGAAATGCCAACTGACCCAGCCCGAACCTGAACCAGCGACCTTCTTGCTGTAAAGTGACAGTGCTAACCACTGAGCCACCGTGTTGCCCCATTTTTTAACATATCATTCATTTTGATTTATGTACATGCATCTGCGAATACATTATCATGACAATAATGTCCGAATCCAAAGGAAAATGTGAACCGTTTCTTTCTTTATGCAAAATGTATTTTTCCTTTTGATTTAGCTGTGAAATTTTCTACACGAATATTTAATCAGATCCAAATGTCAGCCGTCATACCTTGATATGCTGAATGCCACCCATATTCATCCAGGCTTGCGACTGCTCGGGTTTGAGCTCCACAGCAAGCTTGTAGCTCTGAAAACATCAGATTAACACCTATTATATACTATAAATACACATATCACCAATGATGAATTCAAGAGCATTAAACCATTGAACTGTTTTGCGCTGTGTAAGAAACATGATCCATTCGAGAACTGAAAGCACATTTAGTCTGACTCCAGCGCATTAAAATACAGTAAAAAATGAAAAAGACGTTTTGTTTACAGCTTTGTAATTGAGCTTTTAACTGGATAGCATTATTATATAAACCTGAGACCAGTCTTTTGTTGTTTGTCTCTTTGTGTTCGAAATAATAGTAGAGCTACAGGCCAGATATTAGTAGGACACCTGGAAAGAGTCCAGGGATTAAAGAATTAAACCAAATTAATCCTTGAGTTCACCAGGAATCCTGGAAAAGACACTTAAAAGTTAAAGAGAGACGCTGCACGCAATAAAATACTTCAATTTTGAGCTTTTAGGGTTTTATAAGGTGCTATTTATTTAGGCAAATGTAGACAACAACATTTGTATTTTTTTGTCACACTTTATCAATTTGTGTCTGTAGATTTCAATAAAAAGAAATATTCTAAGGCCATTTTCTCAAAATAATAAATAATCAAGCCATAAATCTCTGCTTCAGCAGTTTTATTCAAGTCTATATTCTGAAGGTTTTTATACAAGTCTGTGTTCATGCATCATCTGCCTGATTGTATTCATTTTCTTCAATGAAAACTGTCAAAATGTATTTTTTTGTATGTATCTTCTGAATTATGATAAGAAAGATCAAAATAAGAGGTAAAAAAGAAAAGAAAAGAAAAGAGAGTAACCAGAATATTGAACCTGACTTCCAATATCCAACAAACGTTGGAACAATTACACTACAATTGTATGCAAATCAGTGCCTATTTAAAGAAATGACAGCTCATTTGCATATTTAAACATGTGCTTTTGGAAAACCTGTAATATTTAAAGTGTTTGCAATTTTACATTCAAAACAAAAAAACTTAAACAAAACAAAACAAAATCAAACAGAACATAAAACAAAAAACACAGAAAAAAATCCCAAAACAAAAAAAAAGAAATTAAACGAAATTAAACAAAATGAACAAAACAAGCAAACAAACAAAATGAAATAAAACGACAAAAAAATGAAAAACAAAAACCACCAAGCGAAAAAAGGCCAAAACAAAACAAAAAAACACAAAGCAAAAAAAAGCTCAAAACAAAAAAATGTAATGAAACGAAATGAATGAAACCAAACAAAATAAAGTAAACAAAATATAAAATGAAAAGCAAAAAGGCCAAAACAAAACAAAAAACATGCAGCAAAAAAAGTTTAAACAAAACAAACAAACAAAAAAGAAATGAAACGAATAAAACCAAACAAACAAAAAACAACAACAAAATGACTAAACGAAATAAACAAAACAAAACAAAAAAATTAAACCAAACAAAACAAAACAGAACATAAAACGAAAAACACAAAACGAAAAAAAAGCCAAAACAAAACAACAATACTAAGTGAAATGAAATAAAGGAAACCAAACAAAACAAAATACAAAACAAAAACAAACTAAACTAAACCAGCATCTACAACCATTCATGATTGCGGTTGCCAGATGTCAAGATTTGAAATCCCCCAATCAGACATTTTCACTTTTAACCAAGATTATGTGTCTGCCTCATTTGCATATTTAAACATACTCTTTTAAAAAAACAGTAATATAAAAAAACGTTTGCAATTCTTCATTCGGAAAGTCTGATGGTAATTATCAGATATTTTTCACCCCATTGACCTGCAGTGTCTTGCTTTAAGAACAAAGCTTGGGAATGAGGCGCGTTCTGGACTGTTTATATTTGGAGATGAAAGGAGGCGGCTGATGTTCGTCTGACAGTATCAGGGCAGCAGTGAGGAAACAGTGTGAAGGTGAGAGAAGAAGCAAGAATCTCAAACGCAGTTACCCAGCATTCAGTCTTATGTAGTCAGACTTTGTCCATTCAGCAAGTCTGATCCACACAGCAGATTAAACAGAAGCCGGACTGCTATTAACATAACAATAAATAACATCTTTAAAGAAATCTCTTTATTTTTTGAAATTTCAGAAGAGAGCTAATAATTATGACTTCAACTTTATATTTAAGAGTGCATTTCTGCATATATTTCAGATAAATTAGCAAAAATGCCCCTGAGAGGACTGATAAAAACATGAACATGCAAAACAATATAAGCCATCCGATCCAATTAGATCTTTCCATTCCATTAAAGGCTATTGTTATTTGCAACATGCATCAAATGAGAACTGTCTGCAGGCAAGCTGAAAACTGGTAAACAAGACTGTAAGGAAAAGGAATATTTGAGGAGCTCTTCTCCTCACAGTGACAGCTGGAAGTGAGCTTTTACCTGGAAGGCTCGATCCAGCTCGTTCATTTCTCGAAGCTGGTTTCCCATTGAGAAGTGCAGCTCTGCCCTCACCGCGGGCTCTGAAGATTCCTGCTGCAGTGCCGTCTTCAATGCATCCAGAGCCTGAAACACACACAGACACACATGCACACATATTTAAACTCAGCATCTCTTGCAGAGTGTCATATTCCGCTTGCTTTGTCAGGAGGTGATTTCTCACAATGCCATTTCTCTTTGAGGCTGAGAGAACCGCTATTGATAGGAAGCATGAGCATGAGCGATAGGAAGAAATTATATGCAATTTATTCTGGTTCAAGGCGCCTGAGTGTGATTTAATAAAATGTGTTCGTTTTGAACTTGCCGACTACAGCTGTTGAGCGTGGACTGAGGCAGATTAGTAACTAACCCCTATGTCATATATGTAAATGGATTTTTTTCTTTAGATGAAAATTCGTTTCTTGGTTTTCTGAATCTATTGCACGTGAGACCATCAAAAAGACTGCTTTTCAAAACCCAGCTGACTAGTGTTAGTTATTGAAATCTATGATGAAAAATGTCAAATATTTTGCTGAACAGATCCACCACTTTTGATGCTCATAAATGATCATAAATCTTCATGCTGCATGTATTAGGATTACTGAAGGTGGCAGCTGACGTGTAGCGAGGGTACAGTTTGTGTTCATTGAAAAGTAAGAATGATAAATAAATCCATATGAAACATTCCCTTAAAAGTGACGTCGCATCTTCAGTTTAGGGCTCAAGTGCACTTTGCATTCACACTACAAGCGTACCATACCAAAGCCCAGCCGAACCGTGCTCTGGCACACCTCTTCCAACCAGGCCAGGGTTGGCCAACTGAACCGGGCCTGGGCCCGATTCGGAGCATTCACACTTATCAAACAAACTGGGAAATTAGCCCAGGCACGGTTCAGATAGCCTAGTTGGAGTGCACCCAGAGACATCACCAAAAAACCAAACCAAACAAAACATAACAAAACATAAAATGGAAAACACAAAACACGACATGAAAAAACCCCCAAAACAAAATAAAACAAAACAACTAAATGAAATGAAACCAAGCCAAACAAAACAAAATAGAACATAAAACAAACAAAACAACTAAACAAAATGAATGAACACAAACAAAACCAAACAGATCATAAATGAAAAAAACTAAACAAACCAACAAAAGAAACAAATCAAGCCAAACCAAACAAAAAAGAACATAAGAAAAACATGCAACAAGAAACTAAAACAAAACAGTTAAACGAAATGAATGAAACTAAACAGATCATAAAAGAAAACAACAACAACAAAACAAATGAAACCAAACCAAACAAAAAAGAACATGAAAAACAATGAAACAATGAAAAACACAAAACACGAACTAAAAAAACTAAAAGAAAACAAAACAACTAAACTAAATGAAATGAATGAAACCAAACCAAACAAAACAGAACATAAAACGAAAGAAAACAAGACAACTAAACAAAATAAATGAAACCAAACCAAACAAAACAAAAAATAGAAATCAAAACCAAACAAAACGAAACAGAACATAAAACGAAAAATGCAAAACACGAAATGAAAAAACAAAACAAAACAATTAAATTAAATGAATGAAACCATCAAAAAACGAAACAAGATCAAACATAAAACGAAAGAAAAACAGCTAAATAAAATGAATGAAACCAAACAAAATGAAACAGAACATAATGAAAAATACAAACCAAAACATCAAATGAAAGCAAAACATAAAAATGAAACAAAACAACTAAATGAAATGAATTAAACAAAACAGAACCTAAAACTAAACTAAACCAGCACCTGTAACCCTTCGTGAATGCGGTTGCCAGATGTCAGGAGTTGAAATACCCCAATCAGACATTTTCACTTTTAACCAAGATTTTGTGTTGCACCTGTTATGTATAGGTTCTATATATTTATCACATGTATTCATTTTTAGAGTTTATAGACGACAATGCTGTCCTCTATTCATTTAGACTGTACAAAAATATGGTTTGTGATTACTGTGTCATAGAAATTGAGTTTCTACATTATCTTTTTCATAATGAGCAACATGGTCCACTAAAAGAAGTCAACAGTGCTAACATATAAACTATATGACTCCTTTAAGATCCAGCAAAAATCGATTCACAGAGCAGCAATTGATGAAGAAACCTTGTGTTTAGTATGGTGCGATATAAGGGAGTGTGCATGAACTGACATGTAAAGACACACACCTCAGTGTGGTTGCCTTGTTTGCTGTAGATGGCAGACAACAAGCGGTAACATTCAATGCAGTTGCTGGTCTTTGAAATGATGCCCAGGGTCATTTTCTCTGCCTCCGTAGAGCGCCCTGCCATGGCTAAAACCTGCGCCTGTGGAGGCAACGAGATGGGAAGAGACAAACGAGTTGAAAAAAAAAGGAAGGAGGGAATGAAAGAGCAGCCAGAAGGTAACCGGAGAGGTCCTGGCCTTTGTTTTTCAAGGCGGTGATGTGAATCACAGTGAAAGGTCTGTGGAGACTCAATTAAGCTGATGCTATACGCTTTGAAATAACCGGTTTCAAAGATCAAGTCATGCCAATGCTTACAACACTGCAGTCTGAAGTAAAACCTGTTCATTTTCTCCACAGGGAAATAGATTCAAAACAGTAACTGTAAACCTTGAAAAAGGGAGATTTGAGGTTATTATTGACTGATTGTGTATGTTTTAGTTGATCTGTTTGGGTTCTTTCAATTTTTTTAGCAAAAGATTTGTTGAACAGCAGAATTCATGGTGAAATATTATATTAGCCATGATGCAGTACAGAAAATACCACCAATCTCCCATATAGAAATCACATGTATGGAAATAAATGCCAATAGTTTATGAAATACAAGTTCATATTTTGATTTTACATATATAAAATCTCAAGTACACAACATAGATTTAAAAATAATTTTAGTAATAGTAATAATATTTTTTGTCAACCATTGGAATTTCAAATATGTACATACTGTATGTGTTCAAATTTACTAGATATGTTCATATATGGCCATATAAGAACACATATATAACATTATAGATAATAAATGTGAACACATGTACATATTTGAAATCCCAATGATTTAAAAACATACTTTACCCTTTTACAAGATGTAAGACATTTGTGTCTCCAGAACGCGTCTGTAAAGTTTCAGCTTAAAGTACCCATCAGATAATTTATTATAGCCTCCAGAATATGCCCATTGTAGCTGTTTTTGTAGGCAGTGGCTTTAAATGCAAATTACCATCAGATAAACAGCAGTTAGTGACAGACTCGGGTAAAGCGGAAATACGGCTCATTAGTCAAAAATACTAAGTACGTTATTTGATGTATTTGTAGTGGAGTTCATTCAAGCCTTTCTGAAATGATGAGTCTTACACAAATGTTGTTTGGAGAACACACACACACACACACAAATACACACATTAGTGTTTGCGGACACCATGCTGCTGTGGTGATTTACTGTCTCTTTATTACAAACATGCTTTGTTTTAAAAACATTTTAAACTTATAAAATCGCAGAGAGTTGTAGCAAATATTTTAATCACAGTTTTTTTAGCTAAACAATGTTCTGTGGATATGAGTATACATGTTATTATAGAAACATGGCGCCTGTAAATCAAATCGGTGGGCGGGGATAACTGCACTCCTACGTCATGTTGCGGTGGGCCTAAAAATCACTGAGATTTGGGTCCTATTTAAACACCTTACCAAAGTTGATTTTCATCATTGGTGCAAATGGACATTTTTACACTATTTCAAAATATATGTTGCCTATATATGACAAATTTTATATGTGAAATCCAAATATGAATATGAATTGTATATATTTCCATTCATCGGATTTCCATTTTGATGAGAGAGCTGTAACAAGCAAAGTCAAACCAAAATATATAATGAGCTCCCCCCACTCGCTATATTTACAGTTTTACATTCTACAGATGTACATATGATTGTATCATTTGCATTGCATCATGTGATTGTAGTCCTTTAAAAGCCATCAAGACGTTGGCTGGCTTCTTTGGCTCGATTTGGCTAGTGGCTTACATTATACCTCTTTATTAAAGACTTTCCTATACATATGGCTAAAATAAATACTGCCAGAACCAGCACCACTAAACATTTCAAATATGTACATACTGTATCTGTTCAAATATACTAGATACGCTAATATATGGCCATATATAAACACATATATAACATTATAGGTAATAAATGTAAACATATATGTACATATTTGAAATTACAATGGTTGAAAAAAATATGAAATGGATATTTTTTTAAATATATAAATTTTGCCTATATATGACAGGGGTGCTTAACCCTGTTCCTGGAGATCTACCATCATGCAGATTTCAGTTGCAACCCATATTAAACACACCTGGCTGTAATTATCAAGTGCTGCTTCAGGTCTCAATTAATTGGTTCAGGTGTGTTTGATTAGAGTTGGAGCTGAACTGTGCAGGAATGTAGATCTCCAGGAACAGGGTTGAGCACCACTAATACATGACATATATAGGCAGCACTGCTACATATGACATATACTGCCAGAACCAGCATCACTAATAAAAAAAAATAATTGGATGCACTGTTATGAAAACATTAAACATAACCGGCTAAACTGGAAAAAGGTTGAGATAGGAAGTGATGGCATGTTTTTTTAGGCTAAAGTGTGACTGTAATCTCACCAGGGCGAGCCAGATATCTGTGCTGTCAGGCTGCAGTGTGGACGCCTCTTTATAAACCTCCAGAGCCTCCTCATATCTCCCTGTGTTGTAGTATAAAGCACCCAGAGGAGTCAGGATATCCACTTTACGGACCACTTGGAGGGCCCTGTGTGAGACACACACACACACATGCACACCTGTGATTTAGTTCACAGGTGTGTAAGCTGGATACACTGTATAGACTATTCGGTTTCATCTGATCTCGTTTTACCTTTTGTACCACAGCTCCGCCTCTTTATTATCATTGGATGAGCGAAGAAGACGGCCCAGGTTCACCATGGCGACATAATGAGCTGGCTTGAGACGCACAGCTTCCTGGTAATGAAAGGCTGCACGATCCCCACGACCTAAAACGGGAATAGATGATATTAAGCATGCAATATAACATGCATGTGTGACATATATATATATATATATAGCAATCACTAGAGATTTGGGGAGTAACATCTAGGAATGCCCTGGAAATCATGTCTATGCCATTATACCCATACTGAAATCTTATATGTGGCAATATATGCAAATGATCTATTGGACATACGATTTCACATTTGGATTTCACATATATAAATGTATGTAACATATATTTCAAAACATTGCATATATTTAACATACATTTATACAACAGTTCTGACTGGTTCTTGAATCTGATTGGCTGATAGCCGTCCGATATTAACCCTTGACCTTTGTGTATTACTCCACCCACATACAGCAACAAGCAGAGGACACTCTACAGTTTGACAAATATTGCTGCTGTTGGACAACATAATGTACTTTTGAGGCTATTTTAGTCTAGAATGCAGTTGTTTAGATTGCAACTATGCAGTTAATTCATAAGGATAGTGGCTATTTTAAAATATTTATAATTTCTGAGAGACATTGCGTCGGCAGCCATTAGCTTGTCTTTGAGCAAAGACGGTTGACGATGTTCATCCACAAGATGGCGACAGAGACCGCATAATAAGCCCTAAGAGAAAAACAGCGTAATTTCAAACTACAGCTGATCAAATCATTATTAAACAGGTAAATGACTTCCTAATGCTGTGTTCACGCCAGCCGTGGTATGTGCGGATAAATTGCGATATTCGCGTATAAATAGACGCGTAAACATTTTGAGTTTACTCGCTTCATATCCGAATCATCCGCATGACAAATTCATTTCACACCAGATGCAGATTCACATCATGGGTGGGGCTTCTGTGTGCTCGGTGACTCTAGCTTCTTCGCTAGATGGATTTTATTGAGAGAATAACTGTGTTTATGTGCTTTAGCAAGACTGAAAAACAGCGTCGATATATTTAGAGCTGTCCCTGAATGCACTAGATCCATTCAGAAGTGCACCCAGCTCTGTGAGCTCATAAACTCACTAAATTACGCGAGAGAATCATTTAAATACTAGCTCTAAAGTGACGTTAGAGAATGAGCGACGGTTTCTGCTGTTCTGACGTCAGCTGCAGATGTGAAGGAATGGCAGAAGAAAGTAGTTTCTTTTACAAAAAGTTTCTCTCAGTGTTTGATTTTCTTTTTTATACACACGATTATGTTGTATAAACGCAATATCACACTCGTAGCAGTGCGATGTGGCTGTATATCATCACTGTTGGGACACTAAGGCACTCTGCCTGTGGTCTCTTGCCTATGCACGCCTCCCACCAGTGCCAATATACAGCCACATTGCATTGCTACTCATGTAATATTGCTCATATATTTATATATACATACAAATAAGTACATATATGTTCAAATATATTATATATGACCAAATACATAAAATTATAGCTAATATAATTGAACATATATGTACATTACACAATATCAATTCCAATTGTTGAAGACATTTTTTGTGCAATTTGTATATTTTATATATTTGAAATCCAAATATGAAATTGTATGTGATATGTAATTTGCATATATTGCCATATTTCAGATTTTTATGTGGGATCTGGCGAATTGTACCTGTCTCTTACCTCTGTTTATATTCTATACTATATAACACCACACACTTATACACACGTAACATTAAAAAACTGAACATGATGCAATACCCCATTAAAGTCACAGCCAAAATGTTTTTATTAGAAGTTAAACTCTAAGTGATCGTTGATTTACCCGTGTCCACCAGGAACACGCCATAGTTGTTATGGAGGTCAGAACTGTCAGGACAGTTCTCAATACCCTTGGTATAAATCTCATTTGCTTCTTTTGAGTGTCCCTACACAAAAACACAGGGTAAAAATCAGTGTATGAGGCTATGTGGTGTCTAATGACAAGCAAAGAATCACTTCACACAAGTGTCATTTATCGAAACAAGAACAGAGAGCAAGACCTGGTCAGCATATAGAGAGGCGAGACTGGAGTACGCATCTGCGAAATGAGGACCAAACCGAATCGATTCTTTCAGCATCCGCTCCGCCTCTTCCTCTTTTCCCTGAGACCTGCAAAACAACATCACCATCATCCTCTTCCTCATACTGTACATGGGTAGCCGACAAATAGGCAGTAAAATGAATTTTGGTAAACCACCATTTTTCCAAATATTAGTTACATTTATGTAGTTTGAAATCTGATGTTTGGGAAAATATAAGTGGTCACTAACTTTATTAATTCTTTTATTGAACTGAATCACAAAAATTTCCAATAGACCATGCCATTGGCCCATGAGCATTTCCTGCTTGTTGTCAAACTATTTCATAACTGTATCAAGGGGCAATTCAATCATAGCTTAAGTGTAAAACAACTAACATGACAAATTTGTGGACCTTTTTGGATTCTCAGAAGCTATAGAAATTATAAATTTAATATAGGAAATACATTAGGACCATTGTTATCGTTTACATCCCTCAAAATGGTCTATAGTGTAACATTGAGGAAAAACAACTCTGAATAATATACAAAGAGTTTAAGAGCAATTTATCTTCATTGTTGGAGACATATCTTCATACACTGGTATTTACATTTTTAATTAAATTATGAATAATATTTTACTTCTGAGGCTTGTAAATTATCAATAAATAGGGGACAACAAAATTTAACCTTTTTTAGTGGTTACGAAAAAGTTAAAATTGGGAAAATAAATAAATAAATCGGAGACAAAAACTCAACATTGGGCTTCAGTCATGTCATCTTGAATGGGATCCTTAGACTAATTAAAGTTTTCAATGGAAATGGCCGATTTAAAATTCACATATACTGTAGTGTCACATCAGAGTTTTGTGTGACAGAATGTATCAATGTGTTATGTTTATAGAAATATTTGGATTTAAAAATGTACTGAAATAGCCACTTGTGTAATTAGGCATTTACATTGCACTCACATTTAGCAGATGATTTTGTCTGAAGTGACTTACAATGGGGTACATGCACTGCTAGTGTTTCTTCCCATATCAATAAGCTTCCAGTGAATGGTCAATGTGACTTTTTAAAATTTTATACGGTTCCTTTTACAGCATCAATGTTGTAATGTAATTAAACTATGATCAGTTAAATAAACAGCATTTATTTAGTTGTTGAAGCGTAAACTGAGATGAAAAGCTGTTTACACGCACGTGCCCGTCAGGATCAGCAGGCGAGCACAGCAACACTATTGAAAATACTAGAGTAAAATAAATGTTCATATTTTAAAGACATGGCACGGGGAAAAATGGAAATTAATGTTCAATCTTGTACAATCTGAGACCCACTTTTTATCGTATATTTATCAGGCAGTGAAGATCATTGATTTTTAAAGAAAACAGACCTTAAACGTGCTGATTTTGTAACTGTGCACAGTTCACCGGAAACGCTTGACCTAGGATACTGCAAAATTAGAAGTCCTTCTGCATAATTCTGCATATACCCTATTGAAGAGGCATTCAGCAATTCAATAAGTAGAGGCAATAAACCCAAGAAATTCAAATTATACAAGGGATCTGTTTGTGCTCAGAGATTTAAGTACTTGGTTTAAAAAACATTTAGAGAGAAAAGAGTATTTCTACAGGTGGTTTGTCAAGCCCACTCACCTGTGTGAAGCACACTTCATAAATGCACAGTGCTTTTATTTTTAAAGGCATTTGTAAAAGACCTGAGGTATTTGTTAAAGATTAAACAATTTCCTTTTTAATGTTTAAGAGCTGTACTTTATTGGACTATGCTTGAGACAGTCAAACAATTGGACAGTTTTGAGATTTGGCTTAAAAAAATTAAACAGTTTATAGATATAAACTTATAATACAGTAATAACACAGCCGATCTTAAACCAAGAGGTCCATAGGAAAACATGTTTAACCATTTACTCCATTTTTAATGATGAAAATACTCATTGATGAATATACTAATAAAATGCAATGTCGTGTAAAAACACACACAAACACACACACACACATAGAGGCTGAGTCTTAAATCTAAAGCAATGGCATGAAAATAAATTCTATGAACCACTACATCACACAATATTTTTCATTCGTTCCACCACTGAGACATGCTTGGGTGTCTGCCAGCCTTGCGCACAGAAGCAGAGTGTTATCAGATTCAGAAACTTCAGTGATATTGTGGTAGAGAGTGTGTGCGTTTTACTTGAGGAGGTTTCCCAGGTTGAAGAGGGCTCTGTTGTGTTGAGGGTTAATGTCCAGCGCTCTCCTGTAATAAACCTCAGCCTCCTCCGCCTGGTGAGTCAATGTGCCGAGATTATTCAGAGCACTGGCATGGCGAGGGTACAGCCTACACAAACATAGAGGAGGTTATTAGGATTTACAGAAGGATTAGGATTAGGATAACAAACAACAACAAAAAAATAACAACAGCCTAAAAAAATACAATGCAATAACAACAACAAACATAAAAAATGCTGATTTATTTTTTACATATAATATTAATCATTATCAAAGAATTATAAAAATAAATATTAATATTGGACACACTTTATTTTAAGGTATACAATTCTCGCTACAACGAAAATAAATAATCATTGGATTTACAATTTTTTTTAAGGTAAACCATTTATAGGCTGAACTTAAGCAAAAAAAATGGGTTGAACATTACTAAATTTAATTTGTTTGTTTAAATTCAGCCCAAATAAATAGTTTTCAACCACTTTAAACCTTAAAAAATTAAGTAAATCCAATCAATTATTATTTTCAGTGTATTAACATACCATTAAATATGACTTTTAGCTCAATAAACTGCTAATTAAATGCTTATTGATAGTGATTAGGGTAGTAGTTTGGATTAGGTATTGGGTACGGATGTAGAATGAGATTCTGCAGAAGATGTACTTATTAATTAGTAATAAAGCGCCAATATATTAATATTAGGCATGCAATAAACCACTAGATAATAGTGAAAATTGGTCCATATACTAGTGTTACCTTAATATTTTAATCAAGAATTATAATTAGGGTTCTTATTATGTTTAAAGAAAACAAGGTGTTGAGTTTTTTAAATATTTTGTTTAGCATCTTATGCAGGCATTTATACCTGAGGGCTGTTTTATAGTGGTAAATGGCTTCTTGGTTTCTCCCTCTGTCCTTCAGGAAATTGGCATAGTTGTAATGAACTTTAGCATTGTGAGGTAACGTCTGAATGCCAGACCTTGATGGAGGGAGAAGGAAACGGTAAAGAAAATAGAAAGAAAACTTTTTGTATTCACCATTTTAAGACAAGACACTGCAGGCAAAACTTATGCAACAGTCAATTGGCTGTTCGTAAAATGTCTAAACATCCAAAATACACAAAATTCATCTGTCAGAAATGATACATTTTTCTTTGTTTATTTCAATTACATTTATATATTAGATTTTTTTTCATTAAAATAATTAATTTCCTCCTGAAATTAACCACAAGTTTTCATCAGTACTTGCAAACACCAAACTTCGCAGATTTGAAAACAAAATAAAATAACTCTGCTGTATGAATAACTTAATTTATTGTTAGAGACAGTAAATCCTCTCTGTAAATACCCTTGTCTCTAATATGTAAAATAATTAACCTGACTTTATTCTATATATTCAGATTTTTATGTTAAAAATGTATGCAAATTAGTGCATTTTAAAAACTTGCATTCGAAAAACAAATTGGAAATTCTTAATGTAATCATTTTGCTTTGGAGGTCTATTACAATAGATTTACATCAATCCAACTTAAAAACCACTTCTAATATATCTGAAACAGTTCATTCAAAGATCGGCTCTCTCTACACTCCGCCTTTACAAAAGCCTACTCTGCTCTGATTGGTCAGATCAAAGCCCAGTCTGTTGTGACTGGTCTACCACCTACATTATGTGTTACGATTATCAGCTGGAGTGCCCATTAAACTCATTTAAGAGCACTCCAGCTTATCTGTACGCTTTCTGTTATTTACATGGACTATGACTACCTTGAGGCTTTGCATCAATCAACACACGCTACAGCTGTAAACAATCTGGACTGACACTCGCACACAGCTGACATAATTTACACTTATTATACTCCCTATATAAACTCCGTTCTCATGCGTACCTATTGCTGAGTCTCAATATAGGCGATCACCCAGGGGCGATATAGGCATCTTGCTGGGGGCGGCAACTCAATCGGCGGCATAATCGTAACCAAGAGCGCCAGTTCAGTACTGCAGAGTCTTGTTACTGTTTGCTTATTATATAGCCCTAACCCTAACCCTCATAGGTAACATGGACATTTTTAATTGTCAAAAGACCCCGTTAAGTAGGATTTTAAAACATTTTGATTTACAGGGACATGATCTGTGTCCTTATAAACCACCTTAACTACAACTTAGTCATACCCATGCCATTATAGACCATTTTGAGGGATGTAAACAAAAACAATGGTCCCAGTGTATTTCCTGTTTTACATTTTTAATTTCTATAGCCTCCGAGAATCATAAATAATGATAAATTATGTTACGATAGCTGTTTTAACATTAAACTACGATTAAATTTCCTCTTGTTACAGTTATGAAATTGTTTGATAACAAGCAGGAAATATTCATGACCACATTGAAAGGGTCTATACAACTTCATGTCTCTGTAAACTACATGAACCTGTACACACACACATGCACACACCTGAACAGGGCTTCTCTGGAGAGCCAGATCTCATTCTGTTGGACGGTTTTCCAGGAAAAAAGGAGGAGGACAACCAGCATGGACACGGTCAGAGCAGCTGCTCCCCACCGACTGACCACCGAATACAGTCTGTTCAGCCCGTGGACCACCAGAATACAGTAGCCCATACTGAATACACACACAAAGACAGCGCTGTTATGGATAAGTCCTTTGTAATGTGAGCATTGCTGCACAGATGGAGGAACTCAAGTAGATTTGAAAAGGCCTTTGTATATATTCTACAGGTAATGTAGTGTGGAAAATACTGTAGCAGGAAAATTTAAGCTACAATGCTTTTTACAAACAGCTAAAGAACTCATTTAGACGCCTAAAGATGGTTATAGCCAAATGGGTAAATGTAAATTGCAGTACATACATGCTCATTAGGATTTACATGCAGATATGAAACATTTCCTAAGGGCAGACAGTGAACTCTCGTGAAAAACACTGGGTGCCCTTAGAATATTATGCATATTTTCAAAGATGTGATCAAAAATTCAGATTACGACTGGCAACATATGACTCTTATGTAAGTATCTTGAATATCATTCATGCATGCACTAATGCTACGTGACTGACTTTTAATAGGGAATGGAGAAGTGTAGGAGAAATTTTCCACCATAAATTCAGGAGTTGAAATAATAATTATGACACACATGATCATAAACTTGGGGAAATATCTATTGAAAATATTACTAAATAATATTTATTTGGATACAATATTAAATAATATACAGAATGCTGATAATATTTTTGATGAACAATAAAATTACTGAAAACAATATAAAAATAATGTACATTTGTACATTTATCTCATATACACATACATATATACTCATATACACATACATACTATATATATATATATATATATATATATATATATATTTAAGCTACTGAAAATATTCCTCAGAGATTTTGGTCCATATCGACATGATAGCATCAAGCAGTTGTTGCAGATTTGTCGGCTGCACATCCATGATGGGAATCTAACGTTCCACCACATCCCAAAGGTGCAATTGACTAGAGCGAAATCATCGTCATGTTCAAGAAACCAGTCTGAGATGATTCGCGTTTTATCACATGGTGCGTTGTACTGCTGGGTAAACTGTGTTCATAAAGTGATGCACATACTCCGGTAGGCTGTGGGGTTGACACAAATCTCAATCGGTACTAAGTGTGCCAAAAATATATCCGCCACACCATTACACCACCATCGAAACAAGGCAGGATGGATCCATGTTTTCATGTTGTTGACGCCAAATTCTGACCCCACCATCCAAAAGTCGCAACAGAAATTGAGACTCATCAGACCAGGCAACGTTTTTCCAGTCTTCTATTGTCCAATTTTGGTGAGCTTGTGCCAATTGTAGTCTCAGTTTTCTGTTCTAAGCTGACAGGAGTGGCACCTGGTGTGGTCTTCTGCTGCTGTAGCCCATCCGCATTATGGTTGGATGTGTTTAGAGATGCTCTTCTGCATACCTCAGTTGTAACGAGTGTTTATTTGAGTTACTGTTGCCTTTCTACATGCTCGGACCAGTCTGGCACCAGCAAGGCATAACGAGCAGTTGGACAGGTGTACCTAAATGTACCTGTATATATATATATATATATATATATATATATATATATATATATATATATGTGTGTGTGTGTATATATATATATATATATATATATATATATATATATATATATATATATATATACACACACACACACACACACTTTTTTTGTACAAAATTTATCAGTATGTCAACTAATAATAATGACATTATTGTGTGATTTCAAAAAAATTATAACTTCATAGATTTTTTTCAATTAACAATGACCTATTATTTTTGACCAATTGGTATGGCTAAAGTTCAAATTTACAGAACACAAAAAAATGCAAGAATTCTGTAATTGTTATATATATATATATATATATATATATATATATATATATATATATATATATATATATATATATATATATATATATATATATATTAGTATGATAACGTTAATATTGGTAATATAATGAAGTTTTGGTCCATAATATATTATCCACCATGTAAATATAGCATTTTTAAACTGCATTGCAAGCACAATCACAAAATAACATTTTAACACTACGCACTCCACCACATCTGTGAATTATATTTGTCAACTTGAGAAGGACAAAACACCCTTCAATCGTTTATCAGCAGGAAAGGGACTGGATCATATCCCACGTTTATCTTCAGACACAGAGGAAAAGGTCAGAAACGGCTGAAGTTAAACACAATACCATCAACTTCCCACACAGACAATATTACAGTCCATAACAGTAATAATAAGAATAAAAAAATTGAAGGAAGAAGCGAGTTATATCAAATGACAAATTCTCTGGGAATATTTGGTTCATGCTTTGTGTTACTTATTCAGCGCTCGGGTGTTTTTGTGGCTTCATTTCCAATCTTATTTTCAGTCTCAGTGTTTCTGCTTTCACTTTCTGTCTTTCTCACAGGAAACATAAATTTGGAAGGTGACTCCTTTCTTTCCCTGTCAACACACACACACATGCACAAACACATTTCTGAAAATTCACTGTTCAAATCAGTATTTTTTGTCTTGTAACCTGAAGATACACCAGTTGAGCTACATTTTTACTGAAGAGAATGTGTGTGTGCTTGCCTAGGCAAAACTTCATCCACAATGCTAAGGCGTTGTTTGTCTGGTTGCTAAAATATGCAGTGTCTTTTTTGGGGGATGATATTTTGGAATCATAACACAGTTGAGGACGTTTCTTCTGAATATGTCAACAGGAGAGTTTTATGTATTTTACCTAGAATAGGCAAAAATAAAACTTAAATAGCCTGAAATATAAACTCACCAGTTTGCAATGTGTCTCTGTCTACAGTAAATGATTCATACTTTGATTTAATCAATGTTACTACATCCTTTTCATTGAAGCATTATAGAAATCTTCCCCTACAAGACCTGATGGTACCTGTTGCATAGCTGGTGCAGGGCAATCTTTAATACAAATATCATGTTTCACCTCAAATCTAAAGAGTGAACTCTGTTGGGACAAGCTTAAATGCTAGCTTCGGAAACCTTTCCTCAATGTTTGAAAGCTCTGCTTTTTGTTTGAGCTTAGGGGAAAGTGGAAAAACATATATATTTTGCACAATTTTTCTATTTTTTTATAATATTGCTAGCACGATTTAGCTTGTTGCTACCATGTTTCTAGCACATTTTATTTCATGCTTTAGCACAAAAATTATATTTAACTATGCCCACCTTGTTGTTAGCATGTTAAACATGTTTCCTAGCATGAATTAGCATCTTACTTGCACTGGTCTAGCATGTTTTAATGTTTACTAGCATTAATTACTATCTTACTGGCAAGTTTCTAGCAAGTTTTAATCTTTGCAAGCATGAATTAGCATATTACTGGCTACATTCTAGCATGTTTTAATGTTTGTTAGCATGAATTTGCATCTTACTGGCAAGGTTCTAGCATGTTTTAATGTTTGCTAGCATGAATTTGGATCTTACTGGCATGGTTCTAGCATGTTTTAATGTTTGCACGCATGAATTTGCATCATACTGGCAAGTTTATAGCATGTTTAAATGTTTGCTAGCATGAATTTGCATCTTACTGGCAAGATTCTAGCATGTTTTAATGTTTGCTAGCATGAATTAGCAGCTTACTGGCATGGTTCTAGCATGTTTTAATGTTTGCTAGCATGAATTAGCATCTTACTGGCATGGTTCAAGCATGTTTTAACACTATGCTGGCCAGTTTCTAAAATAACATGTTGCTAACATGTTTATAAAACATTTAAAATGTTTCTTATCATCCTGCTGATGTGACTTTAACAATACGCAAGCATGTTTTGCATAAAATAAATAGTCCTCTGCCCTGCAGAGATACGCAGTAAGGCTTCTTTTTTTGTAAACTAAAATATTACATAAACCTAACAAAAAACAAATCCTTTCCTCAATGTTTGAAACCTTTGCTGTATGTTTAAGCTTAGGGTGAAGTGAAAAAACACATATATTGTTCGCACGGTTTATCTTTTATGACATTTCTAGCATGATTTAGCTTGTTGCTACCATGTTTTTAGCTCAGAGTTAACATGCTTTAACATAGTGCTAACAAGAATTAGGGAGCTAACCAGCATTGCTTTTAGCATGTTTTACATGTTTGCTAGCATGAATTAACAGCTTACTGGCAAGGTTCTAGCATGTTTTAATGTTTGCTAGCATGAATCAGCGTCTCTCTGGCAAAATAATCTGTATAATGGCAGTCAAAGTCATCTTTTACTTGTATTACTTGTATTACAATCACAAGTGCAAGACAATATAAGTGTTATAGTACGAATTGATTGAACATTCCATTACAATTTACATAAAACACAATTTGAAGATAAAACAGATGCATATTGCGCCTTTTATGAGAATTATCTGAAAAATGCTCTTAATCCTCACAAAATAATAATCATAAATCTAATAGGATCTAACATAATGCACTTCTCTATGTATTTCAGTGTAAGACGGCATATTTTCATGTGGTTAACCGGAGTACAACTGATAATAAAGATGCTCACAATATGTTTTTCCTCCAAAGAGACAAATAAAGTGAATCTGGAGTCTGCGAGTCCCTCACATTCCTCTCATAGCTCTGCACTGACGCTGTGTAAGTGTGTATAAATGGTTTGGCCTCCGAGCTGCAGTGCCGCCCTCATGTGTCTGATTACCACTGCTGTTCGGCTCCAACAAAGACAGCGCTACTAATATTTACCCAGCATGCGCGGAGAACAGCCACCTAAATGCCAAGATAAGTGCTCATCTGATCCAAACACAGCCCATTAAATTCCCTGAGCACAAACCGCTCATTACTCATAACTAAGTGTACTCAGGGATGTAATGCGGTGTGTACTTGCACTCATGTGTGTGTATTGGGGCATCTGTCGGGTCACTGCTACACCCCGCCACTAATAAGATAATTTCTGAACAATCTCTATTAAACGCCTCACCTCGTTGTTCAAATTTCGGTTTAATCGTGTAAGCGCAAAACACACATGAGGCATGCACTTTTATAACAGATCAGTGGTGCATTATGGAAGCAGGGCTAAAGACAGATTATGCAGTGTTATCAGTGGTTTGTGTAACCCAAATCGGGGCAAAAGAGAGAGAAAAATGGGGGTTAAATTTATAAGGCAGAGCGAGGAATCTGAAAAAGGAACATTTTCTCTGGCTGTCGCAATATATTTTTACAGTCACGCACGCACACACACACACGCACACACAGACACACACACACGAACCTGGGCATGTAGAGAACTCTTTCCGCCACCACAAATCCCACACGGAAGAACAGATTACTGGCTGGGATGAAGGGAAAGACCAGGAACAGCAGGCCCACCAACACCTCCTTCCCTTTCATCTTCTGCACAAGGAGAGATAGAGAGAGGAAAAGAGAGAGAGGGAGAAAAAAGAGAGACAGATAAAGAGAGAAAGCAGAGGCTGTTTGCTGTTAGAGAAACAAGGATAAAAAAAACCCAGAGTTTGCTACATGTCTACGCAGTACCTGCAGCTACAGTTATATTTTAGAAGTGTAATGGCATTGTTAAGGTGTTGCTAAGGTATTCTGAATGGTTTCTAATGTCCTATAAAATGTGTTAGGAGGAATTAACTTGTTACTAGTAACTAGTTACTTCTATAGTAACTAGTTACTGTAATTAGATTACTTTTTTTGCAAGTAAGAGATTACTTTTCATTTTTAGCTAATCTAAATAGTTACTTATATTAAACTTGCCTTTAATATTGTAAATACATTTAGCTGTTGTGTAAAAATAATATTGTTGTGTAAAAGCTTACATTAGGCTACAGCAGTGGTTCTCAACCATACAAGCCATTCTGTGTTTATATTCTGCACTTTGCTGGTCATATAGCGCATTCTGGATTTTGGCTTTTGCTTGTACGGTGGCTCTGACTTGTTAAAGGTGCTGTATGTACGTTTTTTTACTCTATTTTAGCATAAAAATACTATGTTTGCAGATATTTAAGAAACATGGCAAGTGAACATATTTGTTTTTCTGAAAACAACGCTGAAGTCAGATATTCTGCTTTGAAAATGTGCGTTATGTGCTGGAACGTCTGTCTTTATTTCAGCATTGTTTTGCTCCTTTCTACCCACCCGATGCCAGTTTAGCCAATTATATTTCAGTACCCCGGGTTGCCTTGGAGGAAAACCGTGTATTTCATTCATTCAGTCATGAAGGCTCTCAACGTATGCATCTGCGACCGAAATGCGACCTCCGGTGAACAGTAGCTGACTCCGAAATGAGACGCAGATTCAGACATGAGGTTATTAATTAGCAAATAATATAAATATTACGAACTTAAACATTGGGTGAGCAGGTTACATTGTAACCCTGTGTCCTAATAACATGCTGTCCTGAGTTTTGCAGTGATAAATAATATGGCTGTTTGCACCAGACGAAACACGACAGAAATTTAAATACAGCCATTCAGAAGCACAGAATAGTGCACTTACTGCACCCAACGAAATGGCAATATTTATGATCTAATTAATACATATTCAACCTCTTTAACATTATTAAATGTACATGCTAAATCACTGATATGGGTTGGTTTGCATTATGTCACAGTTCTGAAGTTCAATTTCAAATGGTTTTTATTTTATTTTCAAGATCTGAGGTGAACTATCTGCTGCTGCTTTCAGTAGTATGGCAATAAATGTCATGTAAAATGGCATTTAAACTCACATTGTTAGCATTTAACACTGAATAAAGCACATGAGGTGTACCTGAGGAGATCATTGTCAGTTTATCCAGCTGTTCAGCTGCAAGAAGTCAAAGCTGTTTCTAAAATATCGATTTCAGGTGTTGGTTAGGACAAAACCTCTTTTTAATATGGAAAATATTCCTTCTATCGCGTGCCCTTCCTTTTATTTAGAACACAAGGCCTTTAGGCATAATCGCCAGGCTCACTCCTGTTGATGTCGTCAATCTGGCAACCTGCGCTTGCGTTTGTTTGGAACCAAGAGTGCAATACTTAGTTCAACCACTGGGTGTCAAACTTACATACTGCACTATTAAAACAACTCAATATGGTTTTTTACGATGCGATAACATCCTATAACGCATGAAAGTTTTTATATTACATGCAAGCTTCTGAAGGCTGTGTGTTTTTGTGCTTGACACAAGGTGATGACAGAAAAGTTTGTTCAAAACCTCAAATGTTTACATATTTCTAAAACAATCTGAGGTGAAATATGTGGAAAAATCTAGATGGATTGCAAATCTCTGACCCTAAACACGAGGACTGGCAATAGCACTGATTAGCAAGCAACAGAAATGAAACAAAAACACAACAATCAGACTTCAGGACACTTCATTTACTGCCCGGGCAATAACCGCACTTCTAAAATCGACTCGCTACACAGCTCCGATGTCTTTATTACTGTTATCTGAGAGCGTATCCTTGAAATATGAGTTAGTTTTGTTTTTATCGATGTAGAAGTTCATTAAATATGGCAGCGGAGGACTGATGGGTCAATACACAGATATGAATTGGATGTGAAACCTGAGCCAGAATGAGAAAGGTTGAGGAGGAATGAAATCATAACAGCATCACGCTCCATTTGCCGTCAATACGCTCATACAAAATAAACAATAAAACCATTATCTGGGGTTTCATTCTCACATCCACCGACAGGATATGAAAGCTTTAATATTGATTTCTGCTTTCCAGTCCATGAGGAACATTAATTAACTCCATAATAAGCGACATCCTGACATGCAATGAGAGTGTGTGGCGAAATAAACGAAGCGCTCATATAAAAATGTGCTGATAACATTCATTCTCGCTGTCGACTGTCTCTCTCTCTCTCTCTGCCTGTGTGTTTTTGCATGAGATAATTAGCCTAGTAAAAACTCCTGAGGAGAAAGTCATTAGGGTGAATCGCTTACACTGAGCCTCTCGTGGCTAATTGGATGACGACTGCCAAGCCAATGATGAAGGCGGAGCCAAAGATGGTCATGTGACAATTGCAAAGTCTATTTGTGCTTGTGGTTTAGAAATGTAAACACTGACTAGATGCCAGGTTCATATCACCTCAGATGACTTTGAGCAGACTTGTAAGTCAAGTTATGTGTGTGTCATAGCAATGGATGATGAGCATTTTTCTGATATTATATAATGCGGTAACACTTTACAATAAGCTTCCATTAGTTAATGCATTGAACAAAGAATGAACAATACATTTATGACAGTATTTATTCATGACTGTTAACGTTAATTAATGACTGTAACGTTATTCATTGTTACCTCTTGTAAAATGTTGACCTAATTAATTAAATGTATTAAAATTACGTTAATAACGAAAATAAGTTAATAATAAAAATAAGTTAATAATGAAACCTTACTGTAAAGTGTGACCAATAAGGGCTTATTGTAAACTTTTGCTCCCCTTTTCCATAACATATTATTATTATTAAACTATTAATCTACTAATATAGCATTTTTAGGTATATATAATGTTTATACTTGGCATTTTAACCTAATTTTAGCTAATTTGTGTCACTTTAATTGTTTAATTTATTGTTTTTTCCCTTTTATTTATTTAAGTAGTCAAATAAACATGCATTCACTAATCAACATAACATAGTGCTTTAAAATTGAAGACAAAAAATTAAGCCAACATCAGTAGAATACAAGCAAAACGTGACAGCAACAGCATCATTTTGTCCATTTACAATTACATTTGACTTTGGAAGTCATTTATGAAAGAACGCCACATGGCAGTGAGCTTGGACCCGGAAGCATTTAAATTAAGTCTTATTTTTTCCAAACTAAGGAAATGCAACACATCATTGGCCCCCTGTTTAAAAGAAGGGAGAAATTACTGTTTCCAATTGATCACAATCAAGCGTCTTGCCAAAAGAGAAGTAAAGGCAATGCAATCCAGTTCACTTTTTAATAATTGTTATTTTCATATACCAGGGGTGCCCAAACTCGGTCCTGGAGGGCCGGTGTCCAACAAAGCTTAGTTCCAATTCCAATAAGACCCACCAGAACCAGCTAATCAAGCTCTTAATCAAGCCTTTATAGGTATACTAGAAACTTCCAGGCAGGTGTGCTGAAGGAAGTTGAAACTAAACAATGCAGGACACCGGCCGTCCAGAACTGAGTTCAGGTAGCCCTGTCATACACAATACCAAAGACAGCAGTTAAGGGATTTGCACATTTTTGAACATTTTTACAAAACATTTTTGTTCAAATTATTGTTTAATCATGATTTAATATTACAATTTATTATGCATTTATTTTATTTTTAATAGCTTTAGTTTTTTGTATGCAAAAGATGTTTGTTATTATTGACTGACAGCATAAACATTTCTGAAACTTTGTTTATCATAATCAGTTACAGATAATAAAGTGTGAGGAATCAAGTAAAGTTTTTAAATCATTAACTTTATCATTATTAAACCATTTTTTTTATAAAATAAAAGTTGGCAACACTTTAGTTTAAGTAGCAAGTCTCACTATTAACAAGTGATTAACAATTATTAACTATTAACAAGTTACCTGCCTTTAATTTGCTGCTTATTATCATTGTTAATGGTCACTGTAATGATAATGATAACTGTACCTTAAAATAAAGCTGTTTTTATGCTATTTTATTTTATGCAATTTTGTAGTTTTTTTGTTTGTTTATTTATTTGTTTGTTAATTAATTTAATAATTATTATTTTTGTTATTTATTTCTTATTCAATAACAATAAAAACAACAACAATAATAATAATTATTATTATTGTTATTAGTAATATAATTATTGTTATTATTTATTTAATTGTTATTATTATTATTATTATTGGTTATTATTAATAATTATAATAATAATTATTATAGTAGACAATATTATTATTTACTATTTATTTATTATTATTAAATCAATTTATTATTTTTTTATTATTGATTATTATTGTTATTATTTAATTATTATTATTTACTATCATTATTATTTTATTATCTATTATTAGCAATGTTATTTATTTATTTATTATTATTAGTAGTAGTATTATATAATTATTTATTTAATTAATTAATTATTCTTATTATTTATTATTATTTTACCTATTATTATTATTTATTTTACTTATTTCTTGTACTTGTGTCCTTACTATTTTATTACTGTTTCCGTCCATATTTATTTTTGGCAGTGTATTTAGGGTTTGTTGAAGTGGGTTAAAAAAAAATCTATCTCTGTATAAACAATGACATCTGCACTTGTCATGAAAAAAGGACAATAAAGTAAAAAAGTGTGACCCAAACGTTATTTGAAACATTAAAGGAGACATTTTGCCTGCATCTCAGAATCTTTCTACATATATCAAACCACTTTTGTGAATTGAATTTGATTCAGACACCCCAATGGGACATCTCTGCTTATAAACAGCACTACGAAAATCCATATGGCCTTTTCACAAAACTGAAAGTGCGCCAACACAGACTGAAAGAAGCAAATACCAGACTACAAGAGCCTCCAAGCTTATGTTTTTTTCTGGGAAATATTAGAGGGCTAAAGCTGGGTCATGAGAATGATGCTCGCCATGGCATTATCCTTTGTGCCAGTCGCCATCTGTTGTCATGGCAGCACAAACGGGGGTCATTCGAGGGCCGTCCCAAAATGTCACTGGGCCAAAAACTCCATTCAGTGGCCCTACAGAATCCCACCTTTAGATCAGCTCTGCTTCTTCATCCCCTCAGACTTTACTTCCTTTATTTCCTCTTACCTTAGGTTATTTTGCAGTTTCTCAGATCTTTTATATCATTTTCCCCTCCCTGAGGTAAGAAGGATATAGTTGTGTGACGTAACTCAAGCTTTTTGTTAGCAACAGAAAGAGGATGCATGTGTTGTATTGTTCATAAATGGTATATGTAATCCTGGACCACAAAACCAGTCATATATAATCTTAAAGCTGAATAAATAGACTTTACATTGATGGATGAATTTCAACTTCTTAAATTCTGGAATCCAAAGGTTAAAAATAAATAAATAAATAAAAATAAATCAAAATGTTGAGAAAATGACCTGTAAAGCTGTCAAATTAAGTTCTTAGCAATGCATATTACTAATCAAAATGCAAGTTTTACACCCTTGAACTCGGCCTGGCGTCTCATCACCTTTGCGGACATGTCCAGAAAAATACCAACAAACGTGTCATTAAAATCCAAATGTCCCCCTACTCAAAGCTCAATTTCAAAATAAGTTATTTTATTTGATATCGGTGTAGTCGAACTACCATATGCCTAGAGCATGATCGATTTCGGGGGGTCTCTCAAAAGCATCTTCTCCAAAGAGTTCAGTGAACAATGATGACATGAAAGTCACTGGATTTTGGCCCTCCGAGCCCTCTGGTATCCCAATGACTCATACATTTTGCAAATGGTTCTCCAAGTCACCCAGCTTAAGTTTGAGATCAGCGTTCTCTGTTTATAGCGTATTGCACAGTTTTTCCACTGCTATCAGACAGCCACCCGAATCGGTAAGTGCAGTTTCAATGTCGCCGATCTTTTGGGCTTGTGTAGACAGGCTCAATTGTAGCTTGGACACTGCAGAATAAGTTCAGATAAGAGCTCAGATCGTAGTGAAGAGATTTCAGAGTAATAGTGGATGAAATGAATTCCTTTAAGGAAGCTGGTGTTATCTCATCCTCTGTTTGAGCTTAAGTGTTAGCTTTAGCATTAGCTGCCTGTTCGCTCCCCTTGTCAGTCAGCATATCGGTTTCGGCATTTTTCATTAAAGTCGTATGCTCAAGTTGATGGATGGATGGATGGATGGATGGATGGATGGATGGATGGATGGATGGATGGATGGATGGATGGATGGATGGATGGATGGATGGATGGATGGATGGATGGATGGATGGATGGATGGATGGATGGATGGATGGATGGATGGATGGATGGATGGATGGATGGATGGATGGATGGATGGATGGATGGATGGATATAACAAAATCTGAATTACTGAGAAAGGATGAATAAATGTACACAGAGCGACTTCCAATCACGTCTACTCTGCATGAGACATACCGGAAGTTCCCAAAATGTACGTTTTGACATATTTACTGTAGGAGATTTACAAAATGTCTTCATAGAGCAGGATCTTAATATTCTAATACTTATTGTCATTAAAAAAAAAAAAGATCATTTTTACTGATACAAATGTTATTGCAATATAAGACAAAGATCTAGTGGTCCAGGATATGCGCTTTTTCTGGATGCTACAGCTTAAAAAAATATTGTAAACAAACACTAATGTGTGAGTTTGCACCCAGAAAAACACACGTAATGCTCTCAGGAGAGTTTGCCCGTAACAATGTTGTAAATAGTGTACATTTTTGGGCAAAGACCAATCATGTCATTTCATAAGGCTTTAATTTATCACAAAGAGCCACTGGTAATTATTCTGTGTTGGCAGTATATGTTAGTTTTGAGTCTCAAAGGGTTTTATTTTATGAAGAATATTCACCAATATACTCTGAGGGTGAATCGATTAAAGGGATGGTTCACCCAAAATAAAAATGCTCTCACTATTTAGTCACCCTCAGGTGGCTACAAACCTGTTGAACACAAAAGAAGATACTTTGAAGAACGCTGGAAACTTGTAACCACTGACTTAAAAACAAAAATTATGAGAGTCAACTGCTTCTGGTCTCCAACATTTTTCAAAATATCTTCTTTTGTGTTCAACAGAAGAAAGAAAGTAAAACAGGTTTGGATGAATGAGTAAATGAAGACACTTTCCCTTTAAGAGCAAATGTACATTGGTGAAACGATCCCTTTAACACTTTGAATACGTTTTATTATCATTAACTTTAAGTAGTTATAAAACCGTTACTCACAATGCACCTCAAACATGTCTTGTGTCATAATGCATATATAAAATGTTTCATAACAGATATAGTATTTCCAGGTTTAGATTAAATTTCAATTCCCATATCTTCAACATCAGCTCCACTCCACAGTCAGCAGTGGTTGAAAGTTTTGACCGGAGGATCCGTTCGCTTGTGCAACATTTATAGGATTTGAAATCTGAGATTGTTGGAATGAGAAAACCATGTTTTTTTCCAGTATGAAACATTTGCACACATCCAGACATCCTGGACTCCATCAGTAAAAGAAGCAGACCGTTTACTGACACTGGTCCATCAGCTTGTCTCAGACACACTATGAATTATTCAGTCTGAAGTTATGAGAGCTGCTGATGAGGGACTGAAATATTCACTCTCTTTCATTTTCCCGCTCTCTTTATATGGTGTCGAATCAAGAATCAAGAAAACTGCCTTTTTTCCCCCCACAAACTGGAGAAACGAGAACATTTCGAAAAGATCCCTCAAGGACACCGCCAGCACAGCGGCGAACAACTAAAAGAGCATTCTGGGGGTCGAACAAAAACACAATGGCATTCTCTCGCCGTTTTATAAAAACCAGCTTGTGAATGTTTAATCGGTAGCTGGAGCTCTCAAGGTTTCACTAAACCCTGCATGCTTGATGCTTTTTCTATTATTTTTCTATCAATGCATGCTTTATTCTAAAGGGTCAGTCGCATTTGCAGTTTCATCCAAAGAATTTCTGCATGGAGATGAAAAAAGACGATTTCACATGTTTAAACCGATCACGTAACGTCACGAATAATAAGCCTGCACGATCTGTGTTTTATATGGTTGATGGGTAAAAGATAAGCTCTTCAAAGAAATTATAATTCTTTTAAAATATTTCCCAAGTGCTGTTTAACAGAGAGAACATTTAAATGCAGTAGTTTTAATGTAGTAGGGAAAATAAGTCTTTAATCATGTTTTTTTCCTGGGAATAATATTTCTAAAATCGAGCTGCTGATGTGGAATTGAACCAGAGTTTGGTAAAAACCCAAATGTTACACACATCAAATGAAAACAAAACAAAAGAAATCTGAAAAATTTGTTATGTTTAATAACAATGATATAGCACAAGGAGAAAGTGCTGAACTAATGAAATGTATTTAATACTTTATATAAAAGGCTGTATTGGTGATGGCAGCTTATAGATGCCTCGCATATGGAGAATGAAGTCAAATGCATTCCTCAGGAGTGAGTTTTCCACAGACTTCAACAGAGTGAAAAAATCTTGATGGTTCTGTTGGTCTCATCTATCAAATCTGATCTTTAGTTTGTATTTTCTATTGGATTCACATCAGGTGATTGGCTGGGCCATTCTACAGCTTGATTTTCTTTCTCTGAAAGCATTTGAGAGTTTCCTTGGCGATGTTTTGAATCATTGTCATTCTGAAATGTCCACCCTGGTTTCATCTTCATCATCGTGGTTATGCAGATGTTGGACTGAAGCAGTGAATATTAACTTACACTGAGGGCAGAGGGTTGCTAGAGAACTACTAAGAGATTTCATCTGCTGTCTGGGCATGCACTGCCTTTCTACACCTCCCTTTCTTCATGTGTTCAACACTTTTTCCCCATGTCATTTTATTTTATTACACATAACTTCATTTGTAATCTAATTAGATTTGTTTACTTTGCATTTATGGATTTCTTTAAGTTGTTTGAATATCTGGAGACATTTTCAAGTCAACAGCACCATTAGAAATATGTTTTCTGAGAAAAAT
Source organism: Danio aesculapii (assembly GCF_903798145.1). Taxonomy (NCBI): domain Eukaryota; kingdom Metazoa; phylum Chordata; class Actinopteri; order Cypriniformes; family Danionidae; genus Danio; species Danio aesculapii. The sequence goes on from NC_079438.1 coordinate 49,984,576, forward strand.
GGTGACATGTTCAATACTTATTTTCCCCACTGTAACTCGTTTCTTTTGTCTTTGCCATGATGACAGTACATAGTATTTTACTGGTTACTTTGCATGATACTAGTAGCTTAAAGTGCAATTTAAAGCACTAAAAATGTATACAGTAAAAAAGATTGAACTGGTTATTTAGGTTAACTAGCCAAATAGGGTTAATTAGGCAAATCATTTGACAACAGTGGGTTGGTCTTTAGCCAATCGAAACAAATAAACATCTTAATAATAGGAAGGTAACAACCACTAGATAGTAGTGAGGATTGCTTTTAAACTATAATGAGTATTACTGAAATGTTATGTTGATGCCAACTTTTCTTGATTGGCACTGTGGGATTCTGACAATTTATATTCAAATGACATATGTCCCTCTTTATTAGGCAGTCAGGACCTCAGTTTAACATCTTATCCGAAAGACGGCGCTCACTGACAGGATGGCATCCCTTTTACTTTATTGGGGCATTAGGACTCACACAGACCGCAGGTTGAGTGCCCCCTGCACCACTTCCAACAGCAACCTAGTTTTCCCATGTGGTCTCCCATCCAGGTACTGACTAGGCTCAGCCCTGCTTAACTTCAGTGAGTAACCGGTGTTGGGCTGCAGTGATATGTCTGTGGCATAACCTACACATGATTTAACTCAAACAGAACTAATGAATATTTATAAACAGTGATCAGATCTTTTAGTACAGTTCTGAAATGACATTAATATGCCATATAAAATAATATATAAGGATTGTTGCAGCCAGTATCCTGAAAGTAAGACTGAAATGAGCCGAAACTGAACAACCTGCTAAATATAACAGAATCTCACATCTCTCTTCATGTGTAACCTGTGCTCAACATCTGCCTTGTGTGCCTGTTTGCACTCATTTACACGACTGCTGCTGTTTTTCACAAGTTGCAATGGCGTTGAGTTGAGTAGAACCGCACTGGGAGTGGAAGAAACCGACAGCACAGAAAAGCCTGAGACAGAGCGAGTCTTTTATGTCTCCTGAAACGGAGGGGAATGTGTGTGTTTTTCATAAAAGATGACAGAGCGAGTCTGTGGAGATGAACTCTCAGAGGTTGTCTTGTCACGTGGAAATGTGTGTGTTCAATCACTCACCTGTAGGCATGTAACACAGTTCAGGCTCAATGCCAGCATGACAAGAGCCAAAGTCAGCGAGGCAATATTGCGTCCGTCCCACAGAGACTCCACTAAAGGAATGCTGCCCACCTGCCAATCAGAAGTCATGCAGTCAGGCAAACGCTCACTCCAATGAAGCGACCGCTGGGTTTTTCTGTTGTCGTCGTTTACCTGCCAGTCGTAGCAGAGCATTAAGGGAGCCAGCAGGAGCCAGGCGTTGAAAGCGAGCAGATAGCAGTATGTAAGAAACCTAAAAAAAGACAGAAATGAGAGCGTGTTTACTAAAAGCTAAAAAAATCTTCAGTCTCCTCCACAATATTCTAGAGTTTCTCAGCCATAACTCTGTCACCAAAGATTTCCCAGATATTTTCAATCAGGTTTAGTTCAGGACTCACGGGTGGCCATTTCATTATTACAGTGTTTCTTTAGCAGTCCCAAAACGGCTTTATCTTTTTGTTCAATGTCCTGCATCAAAATTGCTGGGTTATTACGTGATGAACGCAGGGAAGGAACCGAATGTTGCAGAAGAATTATAAACATTAGCATTTACTCTGAAGCTGTTAAAGAGCTGCAGGAAACATGCACTAACCCATGGCACTACATACCTTTCATTTTCACTTTGGGTTTAGTCTTTCCCCAATTTGATTTGAGACACTAGATGTGGAAACAGATCTTAACTCTGTTCAGTAATGAAAAAGCAAGCAATTCCAGCTTCAGTACTGCACTGATTGCCCACTGTGATTCAGTTAAATAGGGTTTGTCAGGATAATTAAGGCAATTACCACCAGTATAACACCAATAACGGGAAAACGCAATATATTGTTTGGTGTAAAATCTTTTAAGATGAAGATGTATGAGGGATGACATTAGGACAGACCTGGTGAGAAGATATGGAGAGAAGGATGCAGGATTGTCTTGCTCAGAGAACATCGGCATGGATCCACCCATCAACCATAAGCGGACAGACATGATGACTGTGACCTGAAGAAAAGAGCAGCAAATATACTTGTGAAACTGCGACAAGTCAGCACAGGGAGTCAATGGGGCTTTGAGCTAATGTGATAGAAATCCTGAATTAAGTGAAAACTAAGTAACTTTTCTAGATGACGACCATAAAAAACGAACAAAATCAAAATTACGTATGAAACACATGTGGAAAAAAAACATGTGGTAACACTTTATTTTGATGGTCCATTTGAGTATTAGTAGACTGTCTGCTTAATTTTTGCTGATACTGCTCCTTCAACAGACATTGAACTGACTATAAGAAACTTTGCAAGTACATGTCAACTTATACTAACCCCAACCTAACAGTCTACTTATAATCTAATGAGAATCAGTTGGCATGTAGATGCAATGCAAGTTATATTCAACAAACAGACCATCAAAATAAAGTGTGACTAAACAGGTAAAACACTAAATAAAATGTGACCTTGTTACACTAACATGTCATTTTTATTTTCACATGAACATTTTTGACTAGATTAGAAAATAAAAATAAGATCTACCTTAAAAAAGTGCATATATAACAAAAAAAGAATAAAATAAAATAAAAATAAGTCTCCATAAATATATAAAACATACATTTTATAAAGAAAATGATTGTAAAATGTACTGGAAATTCATTAACCCAAGTTTTGTAGCATTATTCATGTTCAGCCCAGAAAATATTTCATATTAAACTACTCCATGTATTAATAAAAACACAACCATCATGAATAAAATAGGGATCATTTCTATTATAATACACTGTTATTAAACAGATATGTTTACAGTGTATTTCAGCAGCTAAAATTATTACGGGGAATGACTTAACACGGTCCTCAAAACGCACTCTTTAATATAACAAATTTGCTGTACGTTCTTTAAAACAAGTCTATTCTGCCAGCTTTAAGTAGTTTTCTAGCATAGAGATGAGCTTCAAACTAACAGATATGAACGATAAACAACAATCATTTGAATTTGATTTGATGTTAATAATTTGGAGCAGAACTTTAAAGCCCCCATGTTATGCTTCTCTAGATATTACCTTTCATGTACTGTGTAATATAGCTGTTTGTGAATAAAAGGAGGACAGGAAAGTCTCAAAGATCAAAGTGCACAATTATTATAATTACTTTCATCACAAACCTGTTTTTTAAGAACTTTGCCCCAAAAAACAGCCTGCTTTGACCCACAAAAACTTTAGCTGAAGCCTGGAAGAGCTTGGATTGTGTTGTTCCCACGTCAAAAATTAAAAATAAAGAATATCCGAAGGACGAGAAGTAAAACCGGCAACATTATACAGTTTATATCTCTGTGTTGACACACTACACACACTAACCTGTCGACCAATCAGAGCAAAGCAGACTCTCAAGGAGAAGGAGTTTAGAGAGACTAGATTCTTGAATGAACCATTTCAGACAAAAAAAGGTAACGCTACAATTAGGGTAGGTGATGTCGACCAATTTGGCATTATACAATGTCTAATGTGAAACATTGCGATGGACGATGGCATCGTCGCCATTGGCGGAGGAGAATTAATTATTTATGAATAATAATTAATTCATAACTAATTAATTATTTGTCGCCTACCATTTCAACTACCGGACCCGCATGGTCTTAGTTTTACCCATAACCAAATCATAAACAAATAAAGAGAAGTTACACACAAATGACCACCTGTCAATAACCTTTTCTGCAGGACTCTGGCATGAATAGGCAGAGTGATCTGTGTCGGTATAATGCCATTGACAAACTTGGTTGGTAAAAAAGGTGCACAGCAACCAACCAGCAGTTTCTGAGGTTTTCACTAAAATTACTAAGCACAAGTGTACAAGCGAATGATTGAAGCAGTGTACTGACGCTGTGACACGCTACCTGATAGATTCAAAAGACCAAAGAGTCATTAGATAGAGACAAAATGAATTAAATATTACCTTTAATAACTATAGTGAGACGCAATCCAGCGGTACATCCTTAATAAACTGCCCAATGTGCACTGCTCTCTGGAGCTCAGACGAGCGCATGACTGTGTGTGTGGCTGTGTCTGTCTGTCTGTGTGTGTGTGTGGTCACGTGATGTGCATTTTCAGTGGTACAGTGTGGACGGAGGGCTGTTCAGAAATGCTAGATGAAACGCCAGTGTGGACGTGAATTGTTTTCGTTCTAAACTAAGACGAATTAGTGTAACCATGTGTTCACACCGAAAGCAGCGAGAGCGTCAAAGTAGCCAGAAGCCATTCATTTTCAATGAGAGCTGGCGGCGATAAGCCGGAGAGGAGCAGCGTGGCGCATCTTCGCTGGTGTGGGCGTCGAGGAGAGCTGAAATCAAGTTAACTTTATGGTAATGAGCTATGATGTGGTTCGGCAGCAAGCAGTCAGAATGAAGAAGTCCACCGCTTGAGAGGAGTCCAGAGAACACAGTCACCGTGAACTTTGGTTTCGGCCACAATTGTTCCCAAGGGTTTGATTATTGCGGTCGTCGGATTTCCGATTATTTGCAATGTTTTCTTAAACGAACATGCAATAAATAAATTACTGTCGAGTTACTGATGTGCAGTAATGTTATATATATTTATTTGTTTAAAAAAGCGGGAATCTCATGCGACAGTACAAAACAGTATTGCTGCTTCAGGATATTTCAGACATATTGGATAATTAAGTGGAGCAAAGCCATATTACATGCAACTTGATCTTCCATTGTTAAATGAATTTGATAAAAAGTGCGCAAGATTTTCACGCTAGAGAGCATGTTTTATGCAGGAATGTAACTGATATGCTGCAATGGCTCCTTTAAATATGAGATGAATGTAGCGAATTTGGACCCTCTCGCCGCCAGAGATGAAGGCAGACAGCGTTGTCGCCAGGGTGGCCAGAGCGACCTTTGACGTTCTAACCACCTTCGGTGTGAAGGCACAGTAAACGGGGCCTAAGTGTGTATTTTTCCTGAGCTGGTTTGTGACGGGGGTGGGGCGGAGGATCGACGATGCCGGCTCAGCATCGTGATGTCTATCGGCCATCGGTAATGGACGACGGCATCATCTATCAACCCAACCCTAGTTACAATAAACAGTTGAAATTATTCACTCTCTATTTTTTCTGTTTCCCAAATGATGTTTACCAGAGCAAGGAATTTTTCACAGTATGTCTGATAATATTTTTTCTTCTGGAGAAAGTCTTATTTGTTTAATTTCGGCTAGAATAACAGCAGTTTTAAGTTTGTTTAAACCATTTTAAGGTCAATATTATTAGCCCCCTTAAGCTATATTTTTTGATTGCCTACAGAACAAACCACTGTTATACAATGATTTGGCTAATTACATTAACTTGCTTAATTAACCTAGTTAAGCCTTTAAATTGCCCTTTAAGCTGTATAGAAGTGTCTAGAAAAATATCCAGTAAAATATCACTGTCATCATGGCAAAGATAAAATAAATCTGTTATTATAAATGACCTTAATACTGTTATGTTTAGAAATGTGTTGAAAAAATAAAACAGAAATTAGGGGGAAAATATACAAAGGGGCTAATAATTCAGAAGATCTAATGATACTGACTTTAACTGTATATTAAAATAATACAAAGGCGTTACAATACTTACATGCAACGAGACGACACAAGCACGTTTGACGAACGGAGAGGAAATTCTGCCGAGCTCCTTCAGCCTGGAGCGGGACAGGTGCCTGCAAACGAAAAAAACATAACCAGATGTGACAGTCGCTCAACAACTCCATAACTCAATCAGCCAATGAACTCATTTTCATTCATTACCGGCTTAATCAAACCATCAGCAAATTACTTAACGGGGTATATTAATCTGTTTACTGCTGCTTTCCATTAATTACCTCTCCGTCTTAGAAAACAGCAGGAAGAAAATGACACACACACACACTCAAATGCTTTCACAGTGCTTTAAAACGCCGCTCTAAACTGGAACAGCATCATCCTTCTATGAGAGTGCAGGGAAGTACAGTGAATTTTAATACGGTGTGACATGACACCATGACAGCTGTGACTGGGAATGTGGGCTGAGATGAATGAAAGAAAGGAAGAGGCGAGAGGAGGAGGTGGGGGAGAAATGGAGCTCAGGCTGTACGTCGCACTTCTGCTGATTGATTCAGTAAAGAGCTCAGCTTAATGACTATGTGTGTGTGTC